>NW_023416368.1:48862723-49165223 GCF_014108235.1 Myotis myotis | reverse complement strand
TAATTCGGGCTGAAGGGAAGTTCAAATGAAATAGGGCTGTTAGGAGGGTTGAATTAATTAACATTTATAAAGCACTTAAAATAGCACATGGCAACTAAAAGTACGTGCTGTGTGTTTGTTAAATAAGCACATAAAATACCTAGAAAAGTATTGAGCATATTGGGTACAGAATGTTAAAAGATATTTGTTAAAAGGTAAAAAACCATGCCTCTCAGACAAATACAAAATGAAAACACATCGAGAGTTTATTGAATTCATTCATGAGGGAAGCAGCATGCCATTTTGACCAGTTCAAAGGAGAATTCAAAGAAACACACATATGTCGTGTTAAAAAATGATACTCAACTGGAGAAATGTTGAAGATCTTATTGGCTTTATTCAGTGATTCATGACCTGGGCAGCACCCCATCTGCCAGGCAGGAAGGAGCTGCGAGGAGCTGTACAGAATGAAAGACTTGGGCAGAAGGAGAGGGAACCAGGAAGTTATCCTTGGCAGAAGTGACTAGTGATTGCAAAGTCACTTTCCTTTAGGGGATGGCAGGGGTTCATCAGGCCAGTTATCTAACCAGTGCTGATCAGGCGATTCCTGATTGGCTGGTGCAGGATTCCATTTCTGGGTGAGCTGAAGCTGTAATCAAGTCCGGTTTGATGACACAGTGCTTAGAATAAGTGCCTCCACTTGCTGCCTGCTGTCTTGTTTTTAGCACTGAGGAACAAGGAATGCCAAAATTAATTTGCAAATACCTGCAAACCAGATCTTCTCATGGTGCCCTGCTGGTCTCTGCAGGTTCCCCCTGGTCTTACTTGTTCTTGAAGCCAAAGAAGACAAACATGACGCAAGAAGATGAATCCTAGAAGTCCAGGACAGTATTGAAACTTCCCTGTGTGTTTGATTGAATGGTTTTGGCCTTCAGTACACACCATCTCCTAAAATAACTTCCCAAAGCACAGGCCCTGAGGGGGAGGTCTGGGCTGGGCCTGCGGCAGGCAGAGGGTCTCCATATGAGGACTGCTCCGAGACACAGAAAAGGCAGAACAAAGAGGTGAGCAGGGAAATGGGGCCCCTGTCAGATGGCCAAAGCCTTTGGGAGTTTACAGCTCCTCTTTTGAGAAACCTGGGCACATCCATACAGAGAATAATCTTTAAAAAACAAAACAGAGAACTCCAGAGTGACCTTGTCTCCCCAATGAATGACCTTCTTTCCACTTTCCAGACACATCCTGAGATTCCCTGCTGACTTCTCCCCACCGATGCCAGCCAGTCTGCAAACCCAGGTCCTAAGACAGTGATGGCGAACCTATGACACGCGTGTCAGAGGTGACACGCGAACTCATTTTTTTTGGTTGATTTTTCTTTGTTAAATGGCATTTAAATATGTAAAATAAATATCAAAAATATAAGTCTTTGTTTTACTATGGTTGCAAATATCAAAAAATTTCTATATGTGACACAGCACCAGAGTTAAGTTAGGGTTTTTCAAAATGCTGACACGCCGAGCTCAAAAGGTTCGCCATCACTGTCCTAAGAGATAGTTGACATGATGGGAGAGTGCCTCAAGTGCTTGGAAGCTTTAATAGAGCTTGAGAGTACAGCTAGTTTCTGCCGCTAGGAAGGTGTACAACAATGGAGCAGTACTAAGCCTGCGTCTGGGCTGACCCACCAAACAACAGTCATTGCAACATAGCACACAGCCTGTTATAAGGTGACTCATGAAAACCCCGAATGGGTAGACCATAGGCCAGTCAGGTCCTGCAGAAAAAGAAACATAACAAAACACAAGGAAAAACCCCACCAGCCCCAAACTGGAAAAACCAGATATAACATCAGGAGGCAGGAAGGCCTAGGACTGTTCTGCTACCCTGGCAACAGGATAAAGAATTTCAAATACTGGCCTGGCCAACGTGGCTCAGTGGTTGAGCATTGACCCTTGAACAAGGAGATCACAGTTCAATTCCTGGTCAGGGCACATGCCCAGGTTGCTGGCTTGATCACCAGTAGGGGGAGTGCAGGAGGCAGTTGATGGAAGATTCTCTGTCATTACTGATGTTTCTGTCTCTCTTTCCCTCTCCTTTCCTCTCTCTAAAATCAATAAAAAAATATTTTTAAAAAAGAATTTCAAATACTGGATATTTGGTTTGCTCTTCTTTTCCTTTATTTTTTTCTCTTTTTAATCAATCTTTTTTATTTGTTTTTATAAAGTCGCTTTTTTTGAATGTTTAAATTTTTTAAAATTACAGTTTACATTCAATATTATTTTATATTTGTTTCATCTTCCTTCCTTTTTGTTTATCCTTCCTGCTTTCTTTTCATTGTGTTCTGTTCTCACATTTGTTTCTGGGACTTGGTCAGCAGAGCATCCTCAGAATCTCAGTCTCTGGCAGGTCCCAGGCCAACCCATCCGGGAGGGAATTCCAGACAACACAGCTTCCGCCGACCTCTGAACCCTCTTCCCATTCACGTTCAGAGGACCCACCAGCTCATCTCATTCCAACCCTAATTTGCAATTGGAAGGTTCTGGTCAGCCACACAATTCAGAGCGGAGAGCTGTAGCTTAACTCTGTCCTATCAAGAGAAGTTATATCTTGTCACACCACTAGGGGGTGTAAGTCTCAGGGTTACCAGAACTCGGGATTCCACACATGGGGAGGCAGATGGAGCATCAGAACCGGCAGGCGGGGCCTCCCGGTCTCAGCTTCCTCCTCCAGCTCTCCAGAGGCCCAAGATCAGAACTGCAACAAGTCAGTTCACAAAAGCTGTTTGCCAAAACCACTCCTCCTTGGTGCCCTAAAACACATCAGGTTTTCAGGAGGCCACATAATGACCCCTTCCAGCAAGAGCCCTGAGATGCGCCAGAGCTTCAAGCCTTGGTGCTTAAATGTAGAAATCCCAGGGTTTAGTCCTTAGTCCTGTCTCACTCAGAACTACGCACAAGGCAAACACAGACCCTGCCCAGAAAGGGCCATGGGTAGCTGAGCCCAGCTGTGCAGTATCAATAAAGCAGTTCTTTGAGGTCTGAAAAAAAAAAGGAAAGGAAAGAAAGGGTCCAAAACAAGACACTGCAGAGGAGGGGTCCCTGTGGAGACCACAGGAGGCAGTCTGTCAGGGGTGAAGGTGAGACCAGCCAAAAGAAGTCCCACTGAGTGGACGCAAAGCCAAAGGGTGAATTCCATTTTTTGATACATATTTTGAAGAATCAAAAGTCCTATCTCAGACTTTGGTTTGATCTTTCAGTGCATGCCTGACTTCTAGAGCGGTTTGGTAAAATTAAAGCGCAGTCTGCAGATTACTTCGCCTAAATTCTTTGCAGAGAGCAGGTCACAGAGCAGGGCCGAGTCTGCAGAGGCGCCTGGGTCAGGCAGGCTGTTTGGTTGGGAAACATCAGAAAAGAGGGCTGGCTCCACAGCGGCAGAGAAAAACCTACAGCAAGCAAAGGAAGGCGTCTGGAGATATTCCCAAAAATATGCCTAAGTAGTATTAGCCCACTCGTTCATTCATGCATTACCCAGTGCACTGAGAATGTCCCGCAGGCCCAGCACTGTGCCGAGGCCTGGGACTCAGGGCTGAGCAAGACAGACAGCAGCCCTGATCTGGTGGTGTTTTCAGAGTGTGAGCACAAGCATGAACAAGGCTGCACCAACTAGTCAATTCAGCGCCACTGTGTTGAGTGCTGTATGTGGCAAGTCCCGGTACCCCCGGAGCATGCACCAGGGCACTAACCTGGTCTGGAGGCCACAGAAGTGCTGTTTCAGCTGAGGACTAGTAATATAGTGACAGCTAGGTGAATGGTTGAGGACTAGTAATACAGTGACAGCTAGGTGAATGGCTGAGGACTAGTAATAAATACATTGACAGCTAGGTGAATGGCTGAGGACTAGTAATACAGTGACAGCTAGGTGAATGGCTGAGGACTAGTAGTAATACAGTGACAGCTAGGTGAATGGCTGAGGACTAGTAATGCAGTGGCAGCTAGGTGAATGGCTGAGGACTAGTAATGCAGTGGCAGCTAGTGAATGGCTGAGGACTAGTAATGCAGTGATAGATAGGTGAATGGCTGAGGACTAGTAATACAGTGACAGCTAGGTGAATGGCTGAGGACTAGTAATACATTGACAGCTAGGTGAATGGCTGAGGACTAGTAATACAGTGACAGCTAGGTGAATGGCTGAGGACTAGTAATACAGTGGCAGCTAGGTGAATGGCTGAGGACTAGTAATGCAGTGGCAGCTAGGTGAATGGCTGAGGACTAGTAATACAGTGACAGCTAGGTGAATGGCTGAGGACTAGTAATAAATACATTGACAGCTAGGTGAATGGCTGAGGACTAGTAATACAGTGATAGCTAGGTGAATGGCTGAGGACTAGTAGTAATACAGTGACAGCTAGGTGAATGGCTGAGGACTAGTAGTAATACAGTGACAGCTAGGTGAATGGCTGAGGACTAGTAGTAATACAGTGACAGCTAGGTGAATGGCTGAGGACTAGTAGTAATACAGTGACAACTAGGTGAATGGCTGAGGACTAGTAATGCAGTGACAGCTAGGTGAATGGCTGAGGACTAGTAATGCAGTGACAGCTAGGTGAATGGCTGCAGGTGTGTGCTTTGGGCTGGACAAGTGGGCGAAAAGGGCATGTTCCAGGCTGAGGAACAGCAGTAAAAACACCGGAAAAGGGAAAGGCCATGGCACGGTCAAAGAATTCCGCTGAGCCAGGGCCCGCCCACACAGGGCCTGGTAAGTGTGCTCACTTTAGTCCAGAGGTGCTCAACCAAGATGATTTTGTTCCCTCCCTCGTCCCAGCTCCCAGCCCCCGGGGACATTTGGCAATGTCTGGAGACATTTTTCCTTGTGCAGTCGGGGAATGGAGAGTTACGGGCATCCAGGTCGGGATGTTGCTACGTCTCCTGCACTGCACGGACAGCCCCCACAACAGAGAACCATCCCACTCCAATGTGCAGAGGGCCCGGGCCCTGCTGTGTAAAGAGGATGAGGAGCCACCACAGGGCTTTAAGCGGGGAGATGGTGTCATGCGATTTGTTTCCAAATCTCAGTGTGGACTGAGGGGGGCCACAGTGTAGACATAAATGGGTCTGCCTGGAGCCTATTGTGCAGGACGAGGTGGTGGCCGGCCTGCGGGGAGGTCAGCGGGCAGAGAGGAGTGTATGGACAAGAACGATATCTGAAAAAATGAACCAGCCGGACGCGGTGACAGCTTGGTTGTGGAGGTAGCTCAGCCCACACTGTCTGAAGCAGCAGAGCCCGAGGCAAGGGAGGCCTACAGCGGATGCTTTACTAGTATTTGGTGTGATCCCAAGGCAGCAAGAGAAGGGGCGTTTCCTCCCGCGGCAGCGCTTTGGATGAGCTGCGGTGACACACAGCTGCCGCTCAGGGTGGGCTGCTGGAGAAGGCGCCCCTCAGACCAGTCCTCTGGAGGGAGGGAAGGAGAATTTACCTTCTGTCACCCATCTCTCACTGATCAGTTTCCCCCCAGGACAGTTTGTAAGCATATTTGCAAATTATTTGACATTTCTCCCATCATGAGTTGGGACCACAGCCTCTCCTGTGACTCTGGACTGTGAATACCTCCCTCGTAGCCAGGAGAACTCAGTAGAGGTGGTGCTGTGTGACTTCCGAGGGTCGGTCGTTAAAGGCCAAGGAGCTCCTGCTTCGCTCACGGGAGCACTGTGCTTGGAGCCCTGGGCTGCCATGCAAGAAACCCACTACCCTGAGGCCACCGTGCGAGGCTGGTCCGCGCCCACAGCCAGCAGGAACCGCTGCACCTGCGAGTGAAGGTCCTTTCGGATGAGTCTATTACACAGTCACTTGCAGCCATTGAGTCTCCCAGCTTCGGCCTCAGACACAAGCCAGTCCTACTGTGTCCTACTGACCCACATAATCGGTGAACCTGATTCAAAAGTTGCTCTACACCCCATTTGGGGTAATTTGTCACACCTGAGTAGTTACTGGAACAACCTCGAGTTACAAGTTAACAACTCAGTCGTCCAGGTTGCATCCCTTGGCCCCTCTGACATCACTCCCCGTGCCCTGCAGTGTGGCACTTCAGACAGGAGCCGGGACTCGGATGGTTGGCAGGCCTCACGTGGCAGATGAGATGCCCCACAAGGCGTCAGTCGGCCACCATGGAGCCGATGCGGAGCATGCGGATGGAGAGGGATTCAGTAGAGAACTGAGGTCAAGAGCGTTGGGCATGGTGCAACCGGATGTGTCTGATGGATGGGAAGGAAGCAGGAGCTAAGGGTTCCCATATTTCTGGTTTCTGACTTGAGCAACCAGGTAGGTTAATGATGGTGCCATTTACTGAGATAGGAATTAGATCAAAGGAGGGGTTCAGTTTGAAATGCCCATGAGTCCATTGGGTATGGCAGAAAGAGGGAGCCCAGGTCACCAAAGATGGTCAAGGTCATTGATCTTAAGACTGCGAGGCCCCAAGAGGGCTTAGGGTCCACCCCTGATCCTTCTTTCCTGTGTGATTAATATTTTCTAGGTCTTAGGTTGGGAACCTTGCCCCACTGAATAATGTATTTCAAGATTAGTGTTAGAGAAGACAGAGGTAGCCCCCAGGAAAGTGCCCGGCATCTGCAAGAGCTGCCATAGGCAGGCGCATGCCCTGAGCCCCAGATTTTTTTAATGTGAGGGGAAGATATTTCCGTTACTTTCAATACGTTGGAATCCTTTCTCTGCAGGCAATTCTCCTGTCTCCTTCCTTTCACCTTTAGAGCAAATTGCAAAGGTTCTCTGTGAGCATAATGGTGAACTGTTTTTGCATCATTTAGATAATGGGTGTCTTCACCGCGTGTTCTTGTCAGTGTTGCTGTAGTCCATAGACTCAATACTCGCAGGCTTGGAGGAGATCTCAAAAGGTGAGCACACCACCTCCTGTCCCTCATCGTAGGTAGGCAGGGTCCTCTTCGGAAACAGTCAAGGTCAGACCTGGGGACACTAGCGTTGATGCCTGTGAGAGCAGGGCCTGGTGGTCTCACTCCCTCCTGTTCTAGGTTCTTCCAGATGCCTCTCTCCTGACCCCACCACTAATAAAATAAACTAACTGTATAGGCTTTTAATTATTTACAAAATCATATAAGTGTGTGGGGGGGGAGGGGGGTGGATACAAGAAAAAATGAAGAAGGGAGAAAGGGATGAAGTGTTTACTGAAGTACAACATTCCAAGAACTGTGATGTTCTGGGGTTTTATCTCAATGAATCCTCACAAAATCCTGTTGGCATTAGTGACCCTTGTTTTTTACCTGAAGAAGCTGAGGCACAGAGAGAAGAGCTTGCTCAAGATTGTGCAGCTAATGAGATGCAGAGCCAGAGTCCACGTCTGGTTCCAAGTGGGCGCTCTTTGCACTCTCACTTTCCTCCCAAGAGCCTTTGTGTCCATGACTCCTCACGGAGCCAAAGGCGTCTCTCTGCGTATGGGGGGGACACCCCGCTGTGTGCACTGAACCGCTGTACCTCATGAGCACCACCAGATGGCGCCGTGAGAAGCTAAAACCCTGCTGATTTTTCTGGGCGCACTTGGCGAGACAGACAAGCGTGGGTAAAACAGCTGCAAGGAGAATGTCAAAACAGAGTTCTATTTCGGTAAGTGAAGCCTTCTGCCTGGCCCCGTCTCCCACCGCGACGCTTGGTTGGCTCTCCGCAGACTATAAATGAATGTGCTTCTTGCTTCTCTCCCCATCCGACTGCTAACCCACATCTCTGGTTCTATTTTCTCTCCCTCCCTGACACTGGTCCCGCCCACACCAGGGAATAGTCTGTCCTAAAGAGAGAGGGCAGCAGCCAAGCTGGGTGGTGAAGAGAATCCTTCCCCATAGCAACTGGTGGGCTGTACGCCAAACATATCCCTTCCCATCACTTACCAACATACACACACATCACAACATACGCACAACGGCGCAGGCTGGTCTGAGCACATGCCTGTCTGAGTCGGCTGCCGTAACAAAGTGCCACGCGCAGTAGGGCTGAAACAGCAGAGATTTGTGTTCTCACAGTTCTGGAGGCCGGAAGTCCAAGATCCTGTCGGCAGGTTTGTTTTCTTCTGAGGCCTCTCTCCTGGCCGGCAGAGGGCTGTGTCCTCACACAGCCATTTCTCCATATGTGCATCCCTGGTGTTCCTCTGTGTGTCCCCATCTCCTCCTCTTAACAGGACACCAGTCAGATTGGATCAGGGCCCACACTAATAGCCATATTTAATGCATTTAATATATTTTTATTGACTTTTTAGAGAGAGAGGAAGGGAGAGGGAGTGAAGAGAGGGAGGGAGAGGGAGAGGGAGAGGTAGAGAGAGAGAGAGAGAGAGAGAGAGAGAGAGAGACATCAATTGGTTGTCTCCCATACTCACCCCAACTGGGGATCGAACCTGAAGCCTAGGTATGTGCCCTGACCAGGAATTGAACCCGAGATCTTTTGGAGCTCAACCAACTGAGCCACACCTGCCATGGCCTCAGGTGCCCCTCCACTCTGCAAGCTCCATGAGCACGAAGTTGTTATATGTACTAGACCTTTGCCAAGTATTGAAAGGGGAGACCACAGAAGAGCATACAGCTAGAAATAACTTAAAGCTGAACATTACACATAATATCCTAGAGTCCTTAATAGGAATTTATCAAGGACCTTTTTTAAAAAATATATTTTTATTGATTTCAGAGAGTAAGGGAGAGGGAGAGAGAGATAAAAACATCAATGATGAGAGAGAATCATTAATTGGGTGCCTTGTGCACACCCCACACTGGGGATTGAACCCACAACCTGGGCATGTGCCCTGACTGGGAATTGAACCGTGATCTCCTGGTTCATAGGCCGACGCTCAACCACTGAGCCACACCGGCCTGGCAGGTTCCACCTTTCCCCTTAGGTTCCAATTCTGCCAGTTTTGTTCAGGTCACCTCTCTCTAGAGAGACTCTTCGCCACCCTTCTTCCTTCCCGGGCCATCTGGTTCCCCCATGCCCATTCTATTGCAACCCTCCAGGGCCATGCTCTCAAGGGTACCAGTGGGTATTCACATGCACAGCAGCGCTATTCTTTCACACCTCTTGCCACCAGGGGGCCCACCTCTTAGGTATTTGCTTAAAGAAGAGAGCCATCACTCTCCAAGAGGAATTCTGTTCCTCCCCCAAAAAGCACAATACAAGAAACTGTTCTGATACAACAGCTTTATCGTGTTCCTATTACCTAAGATAAAATGACATCATGTAGCTGATAGGGTTAAAATCTGAAAGGCACTTTTTTAGTTCAAATATGACGAGAGAAATTTTATGTAGTCTCATAACCCCTTCTAATAAAGAGTTGATCCATGAACCAAAAATACATTTGTGGGCAAGGCCCGAGGTATGCAAATCAGGGGAAGATGGGTTGTGGGTAAATGCGACGCTCAGTTGAAGGAATGAATGAAGTATGTGTATATGATGCTGTGATTTATAGCAAGAGATATACATTTGGTCTTTGTCCCGGTTTTGGGCACAGAGCTCCTAAATTTTTTGGAATAGTTACAGAGCTATAAAAGTGAAAAAGAGTGTCTTATCATAACAAACCCATTTCAACCACACCTGGGTGTATGCTAATGAGGTGACTCTTGGAAAGCCCCTAAGGATACAGGCTCGTTACTTTGAGAACCAACCATGTGATTAGAACATTGGAAAATTCAGAAACACACACACACACACACACACACACACACACACACACGCACACACACTCACACTCACACTGGTGTACTAGGGAGGGGAGAGGGCCTGGAGGTTAAATCAATCACCAATGGCCAGTGAGTTAACTGATCATGCCTATGCAATGAAGCCTCCATAGAAACCCAAAAGGATGGAGTTCAGAGAGCCTCTAGGTTGGTGGATACCCAGAGGTGCTGGGACGGTGGCCCAGTGGGCATAGAGGCTCCTTGCCCCTTCCCACATACCTATGGGTCTCTTCTACCTGGCTGTTCCTGAGTAGCCTCCTTTTATAATAAACCATTAAAAAACCATTATAAAAAACCATTATAAAACATTATAGTAAATAAGTTGTTTTCCTGAGTTCTGTGAGCTGCTCTAGCAACTTAATCAAACAAAAGGAGGGGGGTTGTTGGAACCTTCCATTTATAGCCGGTAGGTCAGAAGCATAGGTGACAATCTGGACTTTGGACTGGGATCTGAAGTGGGGGCAGTGTCGTAGGCCTGAGCCTTTCCCTGTGGGGCCCGATACTGGCTCCAGGTAGTGTCAGACCTGAATTGAATTATAGGACGCCCGGCGGGTGTTGTAGACTTGATCCCTGTGGGAATAAACCCGCAGGTCCGGTGTCAGTGGTGTTGTAAGAGGTGTAGGGTGAGAGTAGGGGAGACGCACAGGATACTAGGCGGTTTTCCGCCGTTTCAGTGGAAGCCAGGCAAGGGTGGGGAATGAACGGGAATGAGAACATGGGTGAGACGACTCTGCCTTTCCTTTTCCAGGAGCTGAATGTGAAAGGGGGAGGACAGTGGAGCAGCCACTTAAGTGCAGCATCCATGACACCATCCAGACTTTGTTCTGCAATCCGGTCATTTTACGCTCATCATGTCTCCCGGAGTCTCTCACAAAGGGCACCTCCACTGCCATAGGCTTCGGGCAATGCCAGCTATGCCCTTTCCTAAGTGAATGTTTTGATAGAGTTTTGGAGGGAAAGAAGTAGAAAGATCTGCAGCACTGGAAAGAAGAGAGAAGAGATATGCTATGGACTGAATTGTGCCCTCTGCAAAAGCTGTATGTTGAAGCCCTCACCCCCAACGTAATTGGATTTGGAGATAGGAACTTTAGGGAGGTAATTAGGTTAAATGAGGTCATAAAGGTGGAGCCCTAACCCAATAGGACTGGTAGCTTTATTAGAAGAGGAAAAGACACCAGGAGTGCGCACACACACACACAGAGGAGAGAAAGGCCATGTGAGGACACAGTGAGAAGGTAGCCATCTGCAAGCGAGCAAGAGTCCTCATCAGAAACCAACCCTACCAGGAGATTGATCTTGGCCTTGCAGCCTCCAGAACTGTGATAAAATTAGCAGACTAACGCAGGGAAAATAATTTATAAGCAAATAAATAATAACTAAATAAATAGGGGTCTGTCTAGAATGCTGAACCTAGATTTTGCTTCACAGTTTTGTGTAGGCCTGGCTCTAGGGCAGGGGTGGGCAAACTTTTTGACTCGAGGGCCACAATGGGTTCTTAAACTGGACCGGAGAGCCGGAACAAAAGCATGGATGGAGTGTTTGTGTGAACTAATATAAATTCAAAGTAAACATCATTACATAAAAGGGTACGGTCTTTTTTTTTTTTTTTTTTAGTTTTATTCATTTCAAATGGGGCCCACTGGCCGTAGTTTGCCCATGGCTGCTCTAGGGCCACAACTGGAGAGGGAAGGGAAGAAGGGGAGGGATGCGAGATATGCGGATTTGTCACGCAACAAGGACACTGGCCCACATCTCACACACACACACACACACACACACACACACACACACACCATTTGCTGTCCTCCACCCCCTGGATTTCTGGGGCTGGCTGTCAGACTGAGGCAAATGCTTGGCCTCAAACAAAGGCAACTGCTTGAGGTGGGAGCTCTCTGCCTTAATCCTGAGTCACTGTATTGTCCTCTCAAAGGCTGGCTTAGTTTCTCAGTATCCCAGTTTAGGTAACTACAGTCTGTGGTGAGAGTCGTGGAGGTTTTTTCCTTCTGATTGATGCCAGGATCAAAAGGAGCTTTAGAGTCTTTCCTGTTGTTAAGGACCCACCGAGAGGCGCTCTGCCAACACCGCCGTGATCCTCGGAGGCGGGGAGGAGGCAGGGCTGGAGGAGGTTGGAAGAACCGCACGCAGCGAGGGTACCTGGCGTCTCTTTAGGAGCATATAGTGGACCCAAAGTGGTGACTCACTCACAGATTCATCGCCCCTCCCTTCGTTTCTAACCTTGGGGGGCGGGGGGGCTGCATTAATTACTTAAACCGTCGAGCAGCTCAGAGTCTTCCTTTCAGCCGCGCCGCTCACGTGGCTGCCTCTATTATCACCGCCGGGTCGCGGCTGCCAAGGGTGGGCGACGGAGGGCGGAGGGCGGCCTTGCATGGGGCGTCTGTTTAAAGGAGGCCAATTTTCAGCCTGCTTTGCAATGCAAATGCCTACAAGAGCGTCCCCGTTGCTCCTTAGAATTCGATGGAATAAAGGCACTTAGGAGGGACTCGGCTGGGTCTGTTCCCAGCCCTCCCTCTTCAGGCCAGAAGCAGCGTCTCCAGGTCATCCTTTGGTGTCCGCTGTTTTCAGAGTTTCTATCGCAAGAAAACTCACTTCATTCTACAGGAAGAGCAGTGTAGAGTGGGACCCATTTAATGCTGTTGTTTTAAATGTATTTAAAATAGTGTCTTTTCAATGGGCCTGTTAACCCGTTGGCCCTGGGCCCCTGGGGCTCTGGGCTCTGTTCGGGCAGAGGCGCTGGCAGAGGCTGCAGGAGGGCAGCATGGTCTTAGCATTTTTTGTGTCTGGCCAGGTACCTGCTAAGCACACGCTAAGCGCTCACTGATTTCCTTGGTGAATTATTTATGCTGCGAGTGCATTCATCTTTTCTCTTAGACTCTAACGTGTGGGTTTGGCCGTCCTGTACCTCTTTTTCACAAATGGGTCTTTTCCCTGTAATCGTTGCATTGTTAGCAGTTCAACAACAACAACAACATCAACAATTATGTTGTTACCATGTGCTGGGTGATGTTTTTCTCTGGTCGGTTTCGTTTTTCAAATTAAATTGACACTCATAAATATTACCAAGATTGACGATCTTCTGATCGTTCTTCTGGCAGAAATTCTCTGCCTCCTCGCATGGTGAAGGAAGCGCGGCTTCACCGTCTCTGGAGCTCAGAAACGTCTTCATGATGGAATAAAAGGTGGGAAGAGGCCACGGCCAAGTGTCGTCCATTGACACAGGCATTTACCGGGCTTAGCCCTGCCTTGAAAAGCCCACAGTCTAGGGAAACACATAAGCAAGTAACAGTGGACATTTTCACAGCGTTTGTTATTTATTAAATGTCGTGTTTGGTTGGCCCAGGAGCACCTTGCATACGGGATGGGCTGCAGCAGACACTAGTGTTCGGGTGAGCCAACTGTCAGCATCGGAGGCTGTAGCCCTGGCAGCCTCCCCGCTGTGCTGAGCAGGAGGCAGGTCAGCTGAGCAGAGGTGCTGTAGGGTGTGTGGTGACCAGGACCGCGCGGATGGGAGCAGCACGGCCTCCCACGGCACATTAGTCAGGGCCCCACACCAGGCCTCTTGGCTGGGTTTCCAGAACAGCTGCCTCCAAGAAAAAGCAACAAAAAAAAAAGCAGATTATCTAAAAGGTCACTAGCAAAAGCCCGTTTGTCCTTCGGAATAGTTCCACCCTCATCAGTGCTGCGTGCTCAGTCACCAGCTATGTAGAAGAAGAGCCGCGGCAGACAATGGCCAGGAAGAACGCCAGCCCTTCTGGCAGGACTTCTAAAGATCAGATGCACGGGCGGCCGTCCCCACCAGGAGCCCCACAGTCAGAGGCACGAAGCCTTGCAGTAAATCTGTCTTGGAAGGCAGTCCATCTTGGCCAAGTCCCTCAAGGTCGGACTATGGGCAGTTGCAAATGTTCGTGCCGCAGAAAAGACCTGGCTGAAGCTGGCCTGTTATCGTCACCACAGCCACTTCGTTCCAAGCAAATGCTATCAGCTCTTCAGAAAGCCTTTGGAGAGAACCAAGCAAATCCAGCCCACGCTGCCCTCCCTGTCTGCGTGTCCTGGTCTGTTTTCCCACGAAGACAATGAAAGCAGCACAGCGGGGGCGGGGTGGGGTGGATGGTGGGGGCGGCTCTGCACAAGCTGGTGTTCTCCACCCCGCCCCACACCACCCTTCTGTCCACCACCCCGAGGAAGCCACCTTCTGGGGTACGCTCCTTCATCCCTGTCCCCTCCACTGTGGCTCTGGATGGAGATTACAAAGAGAAAAGAGGAGACAGAGAGAGAATTCCGTTCAGTTCCCAGAGGGGACAACAGTGCCTTAACTGTGCCAAGGGCCTCCCTTGCCCCCTGACCAGCACAGCCCTACCGCTCCTTCCTCTCGGCTTGACCAAACAGCTGGCCTCCCTTTACTTCGAGCATTTTCATTAGAAAGCTCGCCATTGCACATGCTTCCTCTGCCCCTAGAAGATGTATGTAAACCTTTTTTGTAAAAGCTTCTGGGAGGTTTACAACCAAGGAATGTCTTTCTCTGGGACCTGGGAACCATTTCTTTGAAACCATCAAAGGAGATGGCTCCTCTACCTCCCGTCCCTGTGGGAGGGCAGGAGCCTCACTTCAGAGGGACATCTTGCTCGGAATTGTAAAACCAGCTCCTGTCATAAAGGTAGAAATTTGTTAGTAAACACCCATGGTCTATGACCACCCCCAAAGTCTTCCAGGACTTTTGCATCAGCTCACTCCCACCTTTGAGCCCCACCACCCACCTCTGCTGCAGGAGAGTTGAGTTCAGACTGAGTTCTGCCCTCTCTCCCTATTGCAATAGCCTTGAATAAAGCTCTCCTTGCCTACTGAACTTGGTCCGATTCTATCTGTGCTTGACATCCACTCCTCGCCCTTCAACAACCATCTTATTCCTGGCTTGGCAGATGTTTCCCAGTGGTTAGAGTGTCACCCTGCGCACCAAAGGGTCACAGGTTCGATTTCCAGTCAAGGGCACGTACCTGGGTTGCAGGTTCAATTCTTTGCCCCAGTCAAGGCATGTGTGGGAGGCGACCAATCAATGGGTATGACTCTCTCACATCAATGTTTCTCTCTCCCTCCCTCCCTCCCTCCCTCCCACCCTCCCACTTTCTCTAAAAATCAATGGAAAATGTGTCCTCCGGTGAGGATCAACAACAACAAAGCCAACTTATTCCTGTGCAACACTGGCTCTCAAACTGTGCTGTGTTTCTGAATCACCTGGAGGGCTTGTTAGAACAGGTTCTGAAGCAGTAGACCTGGTGGGGCTCAGTGAGTTTCCAACAAGTTTCCAGATAAGACACACGCCTGCTTTGGAGACCAGATGTCAGCCTTTTTTTTTACCTAGACAGTTGTAGTCCTCTGAGGCCCCTGGAGTTCCTGGAGGCCCCGTGCACCATCCTGTAGTGGGGTCATTTCCAGATGCTTTCTTTCTCCCTGTCTTGTCCCTCTCTCCCTTTTTAACAACAGCTCCTCCTTTCCTCTCTGGCCTATTCCTTCCGGTCCTTTCTTCTCCTTCTGCTCCTGGGTCACGGCCCTTCTCTTCCAATCAGCCTTCTCCTTCCAAAAACAAACAAAAAGTAGCAGCCTGCTACTCCTTAGGTAGCACTTAATCTTTCCATCTTAGAAGCTGTAGTTGTTTTGTTTCCTAACTGCCAAATCCTTCCTGGGGCCCCTTTGGCACTCTGCTACCCTGGGGCTGGGGGAGGGGGCTCCCCTCATACTTCCTGGTTACCTAGCAACTTGTCTCCTTGCTGACAAGTCACGCCCCTGCAGAGATGCCAGCTGATGTGCACACAACAAAGGCAAAGTGACACCATGGCTCCAGTCCCCTCTTAGAAGGCCTCCCTGTTCATTAGCGATGTGATAAGTGGCTCGCTATGGTAAGGTCCCCCGGTGCCCCTCCCCGATTAAGCCAGACACAGCACTGCTTCTCCCAGGGACCTTGGAGTGATGGCAGCCTGTCAAGTTCCCCAGACGCTGGGTCTGTACTGGGAATTTCAGAGTTAATCCCTAATTATATCCAGCCCATCACCTTTGTAACAGGAGCTATAATAGTTTTTTCATTGTTGCCTTCAAGTCACTGGGGCTGTGTGGGGAGCTCCATCCATATTCATGCACGTGTTTTCTAACGTGTTGCTACATCCTCGTTAGACTTCAAAATGAAGGGGCCCTTTCTTTTCTCCTGCAAAAGCCTTTATGCAAGAAGCTGTTTGCTTAACATCTCCCGCCACCATCCTTTGTTCCTTCTCCACACATTCGTGAATAAGCTGCTTAGGCCCAGGCTTGGTAACTGGTGTTAACTGTCACAGAAGACGAAATGCCCTCAGGAAGCACTGGTGTAGCGGAGACTTGGTTGATCCTGGACCAAGGAAGGAGGAAGGTTTCTAACTACTTTCTGTAATTATGGAAGAGATAGCTGACTAAGGAAGGAGGAAGGGAGAGCAATGGAAAGCAAAAAAAAAAAAAAAAATGAATTCCACCCTTTTTTTTAAAAAAGCATTTGTAGCAGGAACACTTACAAGAGAGAACAATGCCCAATAGAGAATGTCGATCAGTATAATAACACAACAGAAGATCATTAGATCAATTTTACAAATGGTAGGCCATTTATATGGACCATACCAACCACAGAGATAAATGCATATTTAAATAGATATAATGCATGCAACGTATAAATATATGTGACATATATTCAGTATGTGTATACACTATGTGACAGATATACATGTACACAGTAATTCAGAGGAAAAGAATCCAAGCGAGCTTGAACCCTGGTTAGATACATGCAAAAAAAAAGTAACTATTTAAAAAAAAATAGAGTGTGTAAAAGACGTGTAGAGTTTAGAGCTGCAGTCTGCAGCGTGGTAGCCACTAAACGCAGGGAGCACTGAATCCCAGCATGTGGTGAGCTGGCATGTGTCATAAGTGCAAAACTGGATTTCCAAGTTTAGTATGAAAAAAATACATACACTATCTCATTAATAATTTCATGTTGATTACATGTTGAAATGATTCTATTTTTAATACATTGGGTTCAATAAAATATATCATTGAGAGTGATTCCACTTGTTTCTTTTTACTTTTCTAATGTGGTCAGCAGGAAGTTTTCAGTTACACATGTGGCTCCCACTGGTGGCTTACATTCTATTTCTGCTGGGCAGTGCTGGTTTAGAGTTTAATGTTTATTAGGCCCTCTTTTCTGTGAGATTGTTAAACGTGTCCTGTTGATGTTTATAGGATGTGTGAGTTCTGGAATATAGAGTGATTTGAATGCAACATTTCCACACGGACCAGTTCTAAGGCTAGCTTTCTGCGTCCCATAAGAGACTTTAGACAAATCATGGAAACTGTGGCTTTGCTGGGAAGATGGGAGGGAGGGTGGTGTGGAGGGGAGGAAAGAAGGTGTGGAGAAGGAAGGAGGAAGGCCACATACTGCAGAGGTGATAGGGTCATGGAGACAATTAAATGTATGGTCTGGCAAGAAGGCTAAGAGGCCTCCTTAAGATGTCACTCCTCCTTCCCAAACTAACTCTCTCCTGCAGGTCTGTCAGCTAGACCTCTTGGAGTTGAAAAAGGTCCTTCTGTTAATGTCCTCAGGAGAACACACTTACTAAGCTATGGGTCAGTTATATATCTTAGTGTGGAATTTATTACATATTTGTCATTTATGTGTTTGATTACATGTCTTATTAGATCAGAAACCCAGCCTTAAACTAGTCACTGACCAGGAAAATGGCACTGCTGCAATTGGCTCAGCACAATCGTGATTTCCCTCTGAATGGGAAATAGGATTGCCTTCACCTGAAGGAGGTGGACATGGCCACAAAATCAGAGCTCCTGCTGTTTGTTGGTTGCCTAGGCAGCCAACAGTGTCTGCTATCCATGACATCAAGTAGCTTTTATCAAGTATCATTACATTAACAGCTAACAGGTCCTCATCTCATTTTAGAAGGAAAATCTAAAATGAAAGTAGACTGTAGACAAGGTCTGCCACACTGTAGTGATGAGATTTCTACAATTTTTCTCAAACCCTTTTTATTTTGAGAATTTGGTTGGTGTCATCAAAACATCCAAATTGGCTCACCCAGTGTAGTTCAGTGGTTGAGCATTGACCTATGAACCAGGAGGTCACAGTTTGAGTCCAGATCATGGCACATGCCTAGGTTGTGGGCTCATTCGCCAGTGGGAGGTGTGCAGGAGGCAGCCAATCAATGATACTCTCTCATTCTTGATATTTCTATCCCTCTCTCCCTTTCCCTTCCTCTCTGGAATCAATAAAAATATTTTTTTTAAAAAAAATATCCAAGTTTTCCCAACCAAGTCAAATCTTTAAAAACGGTATCTGTGACTGTTTCTCTTCAGGTAGTACTTTTTTTAAGACAAAAAAGTGGGTAGAAGATAGTAAAATCTGCAAATGGATTTGTAGCAACCAAACAAAAATGTTATCCTTGCTAAGAGACAGAATTTTCTGGGATTCCTGGATCTTTTTTGTATCCAATTGTTGAGATCTTGACAGCTTTTCAATTGAGGAAGATGGTCATGTCTGTTAAACTAATTATAGCTGTTCTCTCCACTATATCACTTTTACAACATTCCAGCTTCAAATAGAATGGCTCCAAAAAACATAAAGCCCACTGACGCATCCCAGATTTCTGCAGTTTATTTTACACCAAGAAATTACATTTAGAGATTTCCAGACACATGCTATAAATGAAAATGCAACAGGAAATTTCTTTCACTTCCTCTAGATCTGGCCTACATTTCAAAAATGTATGAGTGGGATATAACCAGGAACTTCTCTTGCTGCCATTATTCATGCTTTGTTTTCTGAAGTTGTTTTTTTTTTATCTCCTCAGTGACTATTGGCCATTGGGGGAACCGTAGACATTAGGAGTCTCTACAGCCCTAAGTGAAATGAAAACGTTCTCTCTAGGACTGGCCAGAGCTCTGGGCTACCTATACCCATCAGATTCATCAGAAAAGTTAGACATCTATGCTCCCAGGTGAAATAGATGAAACCCATGGCTTTTCCATCTATACCACCATAGATATTTTTAGGGTGAGCAGCCATTTGGTGGCTACATCTTCCCCAGATTGTATGCCACCCACCTCTCTGCTCTAAAGGAATGGGGTGGTAATGAATTAGATCCAGTATGGCTAATACTGTTAGCTACGAGAATGGTACCATATAAATTCAAGAACTTGTGAACTTGTTTCAAATGAGCTAAGGCCCACAATACACCAGCTCACATATATTCTATTGTGCTCTAGGCTGCAACATAAACACAGAGCATTCTCACACCTCCCCTACCTGCCATCTGAAGAGTTCTGGAACTCAGAACACGGGTCTGATGTGGTATTTAATTCTGGCATTCTTTCATGGTAAAAACACTCAACAAACTAGAAATAGAAGGGAACGTCCTCAACAGAATAAAAGACATCTATGAAAAACCCACAGCCAACATCATACAGAGTGTTGAAAAGCTGAATATTTTCCCTCCAAGATCAGGAGCAAGACAATGCTGTCTGTCCTTGCCACTTCTATTCAATATTGAACTGTAGGTTCTAGCCAGGAAAACAAGGCAAGAAAATGAAATTAAAGGCATCCATTTGGCAAAGAAATAAAACTATCTCTATTTGCAGATGAGATCATCTTTTATGTAGTAAACCCAAATAATACACACACACACACACACACACACACACACACACACACACCCCTCCTGTATTAGAGCTAATAAATGAGTTCAGCAAGGTCACAGGACACAATATCCATGTACTAAAATCAATTGTGTTTCTGTAGACTAACAATGAACAACTTAGAAATGAAATTAAGAAAATAATTCCATTTACAACAGCATCAAAAAAGAATAAAACACTGAGGAATGAGTTTAACAAAACAAATGCAAGATGTGTATGCTGCAAGCTAGAAAGCATCATGAAAGAAATGAACAAAGACCGGAGAGAACCAAGATGGCGGCATAGGTTAACGCCGGAGTTTGCTGCCTTGAACAACTCCTTCAAAAGTGAAACTAAAAGACGGAACGGACATCACCCAGAACCACAGGAACGCTGGCTGAGTGGAAGTCCTACAACTAGGAGGAAAGAGAAACGCATATGGACACTCAGAGGAGGCGCAGTGCTGAAGTCAAATTCTGAGGTGCGGAGTGCGCGGAGCGGGCTGGCGGCGGAGGGCGCGGTTGGCGTTTTCAATCGGGAGGGAGTCGCAGACTCTGAGCTCCAGATACCGGCGAGTCTTTAGGGACCCAGACTCAAACAGGAGAAGCGGGACTGTCTGGCTTCAGTCAGAGCGAGTGCAGCTTTCTCTCCGAGGTTTGCAGCGGTCGCTGGGACTCAGAGAGGCAGAGCCCCTGGGGACAGGACTGAGAGCCGCCATAACTGCTCTCTTCGGCCCACCCTGTTGATCCTGTGCGACCCGCCCCGCCCAAGCCCTGCACAGAGGCATTTGCCGGATAGCCTCAGGCAAAGGCTAGATTAGCACCTCCCTAGAGGACAGAAGTTCTCTCACTGCAGACACAGCTGATTCTCACAGCCACTTGGCCTGGAGGTCAAACCCTCCCTGGTATTAGCTACAACAATCAAGGCTTAACTACAAGACTGTGCACAAAGACCACTAGGGGGTGCACCAAGGAAGCATAACAAAATGCGGAGACAAAGAAACAGGACAAAATTGTCAATGGAAGATATAGAGTTCAGAACCACACTTTTAAGGTCTCTCAAGAACTGTTTAGAAGCCGCCAATAAACTTAATGAGATCTACAAGAAAACTAATGAGACCCTCGATCTTATATTGGGGAACCAACTAGAAATTAAGCATACACGGACTGAAATAACGAATATTATACAGACTCCTGACAGCAGACCAGAGGAGCGCAAGAATCAAGTCAATGATTTGAAATGCGAGGAAGCAAAAAACACCCAACCGGAGGGGCGGAATGAAAAAAGAATCCAAAAATGCGAGGATAGTGTAAGGAGCCTCTGGGACAGCTTCAAGCGTACCAACATCAGAATTATAGGGGTGCCAGGAGATGAGAGAGAGCAAGATATTGAAAACCTATTTGAAGAAATAATGACAGAAAACTTCCCCCACCTGGTGAAAGAAATGGACTTACAGGTCCAAGAAGCGCAGAGAACCCCAAACAAAAGGAATCCAAAGAGGACCACACCAAGACACATCATAATTAAAATGCCAAGAGCAAAAGATAAAGAGAGAATCTTAAAAACAGCAAGAGAAAGAAACTCAGTTACCTACAAGGGAATACCCATACGACTGTCAGCTGATTTCTCAACAGAAACTTTGCAGGCCAGAAGGGAATGGCAAGAAATATTCAAAGTGATGAATAGCAAGAACCTACAACCAAGATTACTTTATCCAGCAAAGCTATCATTCAGAATTGAAGGTCAGATAAAGAGCTTCACAGATAAGGAAAAGCTAAAGGAGTTCATCACCACCAAACCAGGATTATATGAAATGCTGAAAGGTATCCTTTAAGAAGAGGAAGAGGAAGAAAAAGGTAAAAATACAAATTATGAACAACAAATATGCATCTATCAACAAGTGAATCTAAGAATCAAGTGAATAAATAATCTGATGAACAGAATGAACTGGTGATTATAATAGAACCAGGGACATAGAAAGGGAATGGACTGACTATTCTTGGGGGGGAAAGGGGTGTGGGAGATGCGGGAAGAGACTGGACAAAAATCGTGCACCTATGGATGAGGCCAGTGGGTGGGGAGTGAGGGCGGAGGGTGGGGCAGGGAACTGGGAGGAGGGGAGTTATGGGGGGGGGGGGGAAAGAGGAACAAATGTAATAATCTGAACAATAAAGATTTAATTTAAAAAAAAGAAGAAGAAAGAAAGAAAGAAATGAACAAAGACCTAAATAAATGGGAAAACTTCCTGAATTCATGGATGGAAGGCGATATTGTTTAAGTGGCAATACTCCCCAAACTGATCTACAGACTCCATACAATCCTTATCAAAATCTCAGATGCCTTTTTTGCAGAAATGAATGGACAAGCTGATCCTAAAATTTATGTGGAAATACAAGGGACCCAGAATAACCAAAGGAATCTTGAAAAATAAGAACAAAGTTGGAAGACTCATGCTTCTCCATTTAAAAACATGTTACAAAGCAATAATCACCAAGGCTGCTTCTGGCACGTGGAAAGCCATACAGATCAATGAAATAGACCTGAGTCCCGATTTACACTCAAAGGCTAATAGTAGCCCAGTAGCCCTGTGGCAGGAAGACTCTGACAAGGACCTGACTCTAGCAGTGGTTCTCAACCTTCCTAATGTCGCGACCCTTTAATACAATTCCTCATGTTGTGGAGACCCCCCAACCATAAATTTATTTTCATTGCTACTTCATAACTGTAATTTTGATACTGTTATGAATCACAGTGTAAATATCTGATATGCAGGATGTATTTAGGCGACCCCTGCCGGGGTTCTTGTCCCAGCATCAAGAAGGGTTCAGGAATCTGGAAAAGTGGCTGTGCATAGATGACATAGGAATCCAGAGACTAATAACGAGTCCGGAGACGAGATATAATTTTGAAAGGCATTGGCGGTCAGAGGACCTTCAGCTAAAGGAACTGAAGACTCTCTCCTTGTCTAGGACCCTTGCTTTTATTAACACAATTTGTCCTAAGGCAAGGTGGAGATAATACACTTCAAAGGGTAAGGTTTCAAAGGACACAGAAGCATTGTCAGTTTGGGGAATAGCCTAGGGCTGTTCAGGTGTTTGGCCAGTAGGAGGCAATAACATGTAGATTAAGATGCCCTTTAACTGTCTGGCAGCCACAATCAGTTTCCTATTCAGGTTTGGGGAAATGTCTTTAGCCATTCCCAACAGGTGACTACATGTGTGACTCAACCCTGTTGAGTCCCCAAGTCTCATCAACCTTTTGATGAAACTCTTAAAATTATGACATGCTGGAATTGGTTTCCGGCAGACCCCTGTGAAAGGGTCGTTGGACCCCCAAAGGGGTCGCAACCCACTGGTTGAGAACTGCTGCTCTGGGGTAAGATGGCTCACCTAAGAGTCAAATTCCAAAGTGAGACGAACAGCTGACTGGTTAGCCAGGGTCACTTATCTGCTCCCCCCCAAGAAGTGACGCTTGCAAATAAGATCAGAATGCTGTTAGAAGTTATTCTAGGCCAGTGGTCGGCAAACCGCGGCTCAAGAGCCACATGAGGCTCTTTGGCCCCTTGAGTGTGGCTCTTCCACAAAATACCACATGCGGGTGCACGTACAGTGCGATTGAAACTTCATGGCCCATGCGCAGAAGTCGGTTTTCGGAAAGGAGATAGATGGGAGAGTTGGAAGGGGTTGACCTCAGCGAACGTACCTCAATCAGACTGAGGACATTTTTAGCAAAGGCCAGCTTAGGAGTACCCTAATTAAGTTAATAACAATGTACCTACCTATATAGTTTAAGTTTAAAAAATTTGGCTCTCAAAAGAAATTTCAATCATTGTACTGTTGATATTTGGCTCTGTTGACTGATGAGTTTGCCGACCACTGTTCTAGGCTGTCCCCAACCCTTATTGATCTCCATGGAGTGCAAAAGCATATTCTCGAAAGGACAAGGGTTCCCACACCTCATTTTGTAGTTTTGCCATTAAATAGATATCTGTGCTTCTTTACTTTTTTCTTAGTTCTGATGCTTCTTTGCTTTACTCATTCCCAAACCTTTCACCATACTCTCTATTCTCTCTCTATATGCCTGTCCCTGCCCCTGCCAACATCTCCATATCTCTCTCTCTCTCTCTTTCTCTCTCTCTCTCTCTCTCTCTCTCTCTCTCTCTCTCTCTCTCTCTCCTGCTCTCTCTCTCCTTCTCTCTCTCTTTCTCTTTCTCCAAGACACACACACACACACACACACACACACACACACACACACTGGCCCTGCATTCTTATCATAGCAGTAAGTAGTTCATTAACAGCATGGATTTGGGATTTAGGCTGATATAACTTTGAATTCATCAGGCATATACCTAAACTCTGAGCTCATTTCCTTGTCCACAAAACAAGAAAAATAAAAATATCTACCTCACGGCAGTTTTGTGATGTTTAAATGAGGCGTATAGAAGACAGATAGCCCAGAGCCTGGTGCATTGTAGCTTCTCACTTAACAGCATATAGTAGTTGTGATTGCCGCCACTTGCTACCCAGTAGAGACGTTTGTCATAAGAAACAGATCCTGGACTAGTTTTCTTCGGCTGAAGCTCAGAGGAAGAGAGACCCTGGCTTCCTCAACAGATGGAAAACCTTATCGCTTCAAAATAAATTCCTCGATATGGTAGAAATGTCCCTAGACATGGTATCGCCCATGTTCCAGAACTGACCTTCTGCAGATGCTTGTAATAAACACATGGTTCTGTCAAATCTGTTGCTTTTTGAAAGGGGGATTTGGGGGCTTACAAATACAATCATTAAGGGGTAGAGAAATATGCACTGTGAGAAAGGTAACAGGAGCAGGCTTTGGCTGGGGGAAAAAGAAGGCCGAGTGTGTGAAAAGAATATTCAATAAGGATATGAAAAGCTATTATGATGAGTACGGTGGTCAGCTCTGTCCCATTTCCACTAAGACAAAAATGAATTTTGAGGTTTGACTGTGGCATTTAACGTAGAGATTTAGCCAACTCTGGATTAAACCCACTTACAAAAAGGAATCAAAGAATGGATAATGCAAGCCAGCTTATAATGTAAAACACTGTTTGGCTTTGAAGTGAAGTCATTGACACTTATTAAGGGGACGTCTTTATGAAAACAACTGTCGACTGTTTTGCAGATTTTTTTCCTGCAGCATTCATTCATTGCACAATTGACTGGACCCATTGGCAGGTCTCTTTGGGTAATTTTTTATACTAAGGCAAGTTAATTAGCTTTTATCACAGTTAAAAAAAAAAAAAAAAAAAAGCCAGGCCATCCTTAGACTGGTTTGTAGACCTTTGTCAGCCAGAGATGCACCATTTCCACAGTGAGCCCGGCCTCCTGGCGCCAGAACTCCTCCACTCTCCTCAAAACCCTCCTCCACGCAGGTCCCCATCTTCTTGTGAGGATTTTGGCTCTTGGTTAGAACTCTTGCCACTAAAAGATTTGTTAGCATCTTAGGTGACACATCTTGAGATCCACCATGATGACCAGAGCTCCTCACTTCATGGGCACACCCTTGACCTTGCCATACCAGCTTCTCTCTTCCTGGGAAATCCTACCAAACAAAGTAATTTCTTACCCTTCCCACTAGCTTACTCATTCTTCCCAGATCACATCTCTGACTCTATAGCCCCACCTAGACTCTTGGACCAACTCTCTCCTGATCTCCAGGTGACAGCTTCAAGCCACCACCTGCAGACCCGGCTCCTCCCCTGTGCCTTCAGCAGATCACCCCACACTGCTGCACCCAGAGGAAAACAGATGCCGCCAGGAAAGAACACCCACAACATTTGCCACCAAATTGTTATACCTGTCTTCTCCCCTTGCCTCCAGGTGTGATGGACGGTCACCTCATCTGTCCCATCCTCCTGACTCGGCCCTTCCTTAGCTCCTCTTTTAATCCTCAGGCTCTCCCTTTCTGTGGACAGTTTCCATCAGGATTTAACATATTCATGTTCTCTCATCTTAAAAAGTAAAATCAAAACTCTCCCTCGATTCCCACTACAAACCTGTCTCCTTCCTCACCTTCAAAGTCGTTTATTTTCTCCATCCACGCCCCTCACTCCCCCGACTCCAGCTGGCCTCGCTCCCATGGCACCAGGTGCCTCTCAGTAGAGCCTCCCGCCGACCCACAGGAAGCTTCTGCATGAGCTCCCTTTGGTTCCCATCTTCTCGACCGGCAGCATCGTTCGCCCTGCAGACTACGCTCTGCTCCACGCTTCCTGTGACACGAGCGTTCACTGGTCTCAAATAGTCTCTCTCCCCTCCTGTCCAGCCTCCTGTCTAGATCCCCTGATCTCCCCTCCAAAGGACGTGTTTTGTTCTGTATTTTCTCGTAGGACTCTGTCCTAGGCTCTTTTCACTTTTCACCCTTCAAACTCCCTGGATGAGCTTGCTTACTTTCAAGGCGTCATTTACTATGTAAAGTCGGCCAATGCCCAGGCCTTTTCCTCTAGTCTAGATCTTTCTACTGAGCTCCACACAGCCAGCTGACCACTGGCCGCCTCCCCTTGGAGCTTTCTCCTACAAACCGGCATGTGCTCCCCCTTAGCCCTTCCTTCCTCCAACACACTCCTCTTGCAGGTCCCCTGTCATAGTAACAACCCCACTGCCTAGCTCTGTGCTCCAGCCGGGAACTCGGGAGTTAGTCTCCACTCCCCACCTCCAGTCACTAGTCAGGTCTTCCAATTCCCTTTTCTAAATGCCTGCCCATCCAGCTCCACTCGCTGGTCCGGGCCACCAGCCCTGGCTTAGGGTGTGCAGCAAAGCCCTCCCGCCGGCCCCCCTGGTTCCTGCCTGGCTCTTGCAAACGCTTTGACTGATCGAAAATGTTCATCGGATTGTCCTGCACCCACCCCCCCTCCTCTGAAATCCTCTAAGACTCCCACGGCCCCGAAGATAACATGCAGACTCCCAGTCAGGGCTCCCAGGGGCCTTTCTTCTCTGCCTCTCCCCGTGTTCTGCACACCTCACAGTGCCCCCCACGCCCCCCCTCCCCCCCCCAGCACTTCTCCCTCTCTGAGACAGTCTTCCTCCAGGCCTCTCCTTCCCTCAACCTCTATCCCTCACTTAGGCTTGGGTCTCTGCTTAACTGTCACTTCCTTAGGAAGCCTTCCATAGAGGTTTGAATGGAACCACCACCCCCTAAAAAAGCTATTCTATGTCCTAATTCCTGGAATCTGTGACTATTGTCTTTATGGTAAAAAGATGTGATTAAGCTAAAAATCTCAAGAGATTGTCCTGGATGGTCCAGGTGGGCCTCGTGTCAGTCAGCTTGGGCTGCATCACAGACTGAGTGGCTTAAATCATTTTCTCAGAATTTCAGAGGTTGAAAGTCCAAGATCAAGGTGCTGGCAGGGTTGCTTTCTGGTGAGACCTCTCTTCCTGGCTGCTGATGCCTCTTCCTCTTCCGTTAAGGCCACCAGTCCTATGGAATTGCCCCCCCACCCCCACCCCCACCCCCACCCCCTCGCCCCAAGACCTCCTTTAATTTTAATTACCTTTAAGGCTATAGCTCTACATACAGTCACATTGGGGGTTATGGCTTCAACATATGGATTTAGGAGGACACAGTTCAGTCTATAACGGCCTAAATGCAATGACATGTATCCTAATAATGCAGGCATACCAAGAAGGGCAGGAAATGTGACCTGGAGGCAGAAACAGGAGGGGTGCAGCCACAAACCAAGGAATGCGGAGCCACCAGATGAGGGAGGGACAAGGAACGGATTCTCACCTAGAGGTAGTACAGCCCTGCCAACACCTGGCTTCTGAAACTGGGAGGGAATAAGTTTTCGCTGTTTTAATCCACCCAGTTCGTTGTCATTTGCTACAGAAGCCACAGGAGACTAATACACTTCCATGATCCCACCAGCAAGATTAGGACCCAGCTCACTGCTCCCACAGCCCCTGTCGGCCCTCGCCATTTCCCATAATTGAGCGTTTGGTTAACGTCAGTCTGCTCTTCTGGATTGCAAGTGCAAGAGGGCAGAGGTGTTGCTTTGCTTGCCCACCACTGTTATTCTGGGACTGGTAAGTGCTCAATAATACATATAAGACGAATGAATATATGAGCTGGTCCTGAGAATTTCTTGGCTGGGAGAGTCGTTAAATAATAAACTGGGCTATGAAAACAAGCTAGGGGAGTTATCCCTTATAGGAGTCCTCTGAAATAATGAGGTAGGGGCTTGTCTGACGGAAAGAAAGACCAGTCACGGGTGGTAGTCCCTGAGGAGTGACCCTGTGGTTTGCAGTGTTCCTGGCAGCTTGAGCTTTGGTGCCCTCTGGTGACAGAAATGATCATCTCTTGTTCGAAGTCCGTCAAGATGGACACAAATCTAGCTGCCTGCTGCTTGCTCTGTGAGGTCTTCTCCTTATGGAGAAGTTTGTCCTTACAGTTAAAAGAAATCGACTGGAATTGTGTATTTAACCAAGAAGTTGATCAAAGTTGCATAAAGCACAGAACCTCTGAAGGCTTTGCCGATGTCCTTTTGAGTATTTTATTTTGAATACTAACATTCTCTCATAAAGTACAAAATTTCAGGTTATGTTTATTACAACACTTTCTCCTCAAATAGCCATGGTTGTATGGTCAAGTTAATTGTCATTTGGAAAACCAATGCTGTATGGTAAGTGGCTGCTTACAATTTATAAGACTTATATTGCTTTCCAAAGCCCTTAAACCTTGATTGTGATTGAAAAGCAAGTTGTTGTTTTGTTTTGTTTTGTTTTTCTTAACAAACCATATACTTGAAAAGATTGTGTGTGTGCTGCTTGTAAATGAGAAGTTATAGGTCTGGCCTGGTCTGCCTGTCTGTAAACCGACTTATTTCATCTCCTCAGCTTGTGAGAATGTTGATAGCTACCGTCTTTGGATTGTGATTCTGGGTGAGTTGCAACACCAGACTGTTCCACATGGCAGCTGCGGGTATAAGTATGCTCAGCTTCATGTCAAAAAATGCATTTTTCAAAGTGTCATTATAAGATGATTTGAGAGGAGGAAGTATATAAATTTTTTCTCACTGGTTGCATAACCATTTTAGCGATAATTTGCCGTCATTTCTGACTGATCATCAAAGGATCACTTTGACCTGCTAACATTTTAGTTTGGGGTCTTTCTGACCCCCAACCATTTAGTCAAATAAACAGCACTCAGTTGCACCAGGAAGCTGCTATGTATCGGCACTCAACACTGGTTTCTTTTCTACGTTAAAAAATCCTTTTATAATGTACACAACCACCTTCAGATTTGGTTTGTTTTGCATGTTCAGAGTTTCACTTTCCTAGTTGCACAAAGCACTTTAGTCTGTGTGGAACCATGGGACAGTGAGCCCAGCTGAGCTGGTGGACAGCATGGGCAACAGAGCTTTCTGGAAACCCTGTGATAGACAGTTGTTGACCTCATGGTTTCCCCCTGGAGTCAAGTTTGGTTTCTTGCTCAAAGCTGGACAGGCAATTAATGTGGTGAGGGAACTCGTTCACTCGAAGGGAACTAGAGAGGAGTAACAGGTCCTACTGGATAATACAGCTTTTCAACTGAAAAAGGAAAGAAATCCTGGCCCATGCTACGACATGGATGAACCTTGAGGACATAATGCTAAGTGAAATAAACCAGTCATAGAAGGACAAATACTGTGTGATTCCACTTACCTGACGTGCCTAGAATAGTCAAAATCATAAAGAAAGTAGATGGTGGTGGCAAGGGGCTAGGCATGGGAAGGGAAGGGAGTTATTATTTAATGGGTACAGAACTTCAGTTTTGCAAGATGACCAGAGTTCTAGATATGGACGGTGGTGATGGTTGCACAATGGAAATGTACTTCATACCACTGAACTGTATTCTTTTTTTTTTAATATATTTTTATTGATTAAGATATTACATATGTGTCCTTGTCCCCACGTTACCCTCTACCCGCCCCCCCCCCCCGCTCATGCCCTCACCCCCCCCCCCCCCATTGTCCCTGTCCATTGGTTAGGCCTATATGCCTGCATGTAAGTCCTTTGGTTGATCTTTCCCCCTTACCCCCACCCTCCCCTACCTTCCCTCCAAAGCCCGACAGTCCAATCAATGCCTCTCCGTCTCTGGATCAGTCCTTGTTCATCAGTTTATGTTGTTCATTATATTCCACAAATGAGTGAGATCATGTGGTATTTATCCGCTCTCCAGTTCCATCCATGCTGTGGCAAATGGTAAGAGTTCCTTTTTCTTCTTCCTCTTCTTAAAGAATACCTTTCAGCATTTCATATAATGCTGGTTTGGTGGTGATGAACTCCTTTAGCTTTTTCTTATCCGTGAAGCTCTTTATCTGACCTTCTATTCTGAATGATAGCTTTGCTGGATAAAGTAATCTTGGTTGCATGTTCATGCTATTCATCACTTTGAATATTTCTTGCCACTCCCTTCTGGCCTGCATGGTTTCTGTTGAGAAATCAGCTGACAGTAGTATGGGTACTCCCTTGTAGGTAACTGACTGTCTTTCTCTTGCTGCTTTTAAGATTCTCTCTTTGTCTTTTGCTCTTGGCATTGTAATTATGATGTGTCTTGGTGTGGTCCTCTTTGGATTCCTTTTGTTTGGGGTTCTCTGCGCTTCCTGGACTTGGAAGTCTATTTCTTTCACCAGGTGGGGGAAGTTTTCTGTCATTATTTCTTCAAATAGGTTTTCAATATCTTGCCCTCTCTCTTCTTCTGGTACCCCTATAATTCTGGTGTTGGTACGCTTGAAGTTGTCCCAGAGATTCCTTACACTATCTTCATATTTTTGGAATCTCTTTTCTTTTTTCTTTTTCAGTTGGGTATTTTTTGTTTCTTTGTATTTCAAATCTTTGACTTGATTTTTGGGATCCTCTTGTCTGCTGTTGGATCTCCGTAGATTATTCTTTATTTCAGTCAGTGTATACTTAATTTCTAGTTGGTCCTTTTTCATGTCCTCCATGGTCTCACTATACTTATTGAGGGACTCATTAAATTTATCTGCGGTTTCCATAAAATTCTTGAAAAACCTTATAAACGTGGCCTTGAACTCTATATCCAGTCATTTGCTTTCCTCCATTTCTGCCATTTGTGACCTGTTTCTTTGTCTCCGCATTTTGGCTGCTTCCCTGTGTTGATAGAGTGGCTTTGTGTGCTAGGTGTCCTGTAGGGCCCAGTGGCTCAGCCTCCCCAGTTACCTGAGGTGGACACTCTTGGTGCACCCCCTCGTGGGCTTTGTGCACAGTCTTGTTGTAGCTATGCCTTGGTTGTTGTAGGATCACTGGGAGGAATTGACCTCCAGGGCAATTGGCAGCGAGAATCAGCTGTGTCTGCAGTGGGAGAACTTCTGTGCTGGAGACACCCTTCTGGGGCAAGACTTGCTTCAGTGGGGCTTTGGTGCTCACTGAGACTGCACCCTGAGTGTGTCCCTTATGGATCTGAGGAGTTGTGATCTGGATGGTTCCCCTCTGACCACTGGGTACAGTGGCTCTTGGATCTAAGGAGGTGCTAATTTAGCCTCTGCCTGAGGTTACACAGCAGGAACTACGAAGAGAACTGCAGATTCCCCTTCCTTTTTTTTTGGAGTTTGGAAGTGCCCTGATGATGCTCAGCTGTGTAGCAATGCAAGCCGCTGTGGGGCCTTGGGCCTTCTCTTGGAAGCTCTGGGTCTATCTGGCCCAGCTGCGGTTAGGTAATTACAGGTTGCAAATGGCCGGGGCATTCATATGCAAAAGCCTCTGCCACAGCCTGGGCGGGGCGGGGAATCAAGAAATCAAAGGGCGGAGAAAGCAGCTATGGCGGAGCCTCAGCCCCGCCCTAAGGAGTCACGAGTCCCAGTGTCCCGGCAATGGCTGCAAGCACCTCTGAGGGAAAGCCGCTCTCAAGCTCGCCCGCTGCCAGACAGTCCAGTATCTCCCCGTATGAGTCCTGGGTCCCCAGAGACTTCCCGGAACCGGATTTCAGAGCCGTCGGGAGCTTGTGTCTCCCTCCGGATTCAAAAAGACAGCCGCGTCCTCAGGTGCCAGACCCTTTCCGCGCGCGAGCCCCCGTACCTCCGCACGCCACCTCCGCAGCTCCTCCCGCTCGCAGTGTGCTTTTCTTTCCTTCTAGTTGTAGAATTTACACTCAGCCAGCCCTCCTCTAGTTCTGGATGATGTCCACCTTGTGTTTTTGATGCATTTATCGATTGTTGTGGGAAGCAGCAATTTCCCGGTGTTTATCTATGCCGCCATCTTAGTTTCTCCCTGAACTGTATTCTTGGTTTCCGGAAGCTAAGAGGGAACATAAGACAGCAAGGATGGGCCATCTTGTTGCATTTGTTCCTATAGACCACTAATTTCCAGTTGTTCATTAAGCAAATATTTATTGAGCACTTACTATGTACTAGACCTTGTTCTAGAGACTGGAGTTACACCAGTGAACAAAAAGATCCCCCAGCCTTGGCCGGTGTGGCTCAGTTGGTTGGAGCATCATCCCATACACCAAAAGGTTACAGGTTCAATTCCTGGTCAGGGCACATATGTAGGTTGCAATTCAATCCCTTGTCAGGGTGAATATGAGAGGCAACCACTTGATGTTTCTCTCTCACACCAATCTTTCTCTCTCTCTCTCTCTCTCTCTCTCTCTCTCTCTCTCTCTCTCTCTCTCCCTTCCTCACTCTCTAAAATCAATAAAAACATATCCTCAGGTGAGGCTTTTTTAGTGAATGACAATAAATGGTTCGATTCGAGAACTGACGAAAAATCCTGAAGAATGCAGCTTGTGGAAATTGTTTCTCTGTGTCTGTAGCCAAAATATCTCAGCCTTCACGAGTCTGCGACCACAACAAGATTTCATCAAGATTAATAGCCAGCTCTCCGTGACTCATAGCCTCCGCCAGCTGGATGGCAAAGTCCCCTCCCTTGAGTGTCATTGGGAATTCCCAGGGCGTGTATTTCAAGTTGCAAGCTTGGCTGAGAGGGGACCTCAGCCCAACCCCCCCCCCCAAAGCTGGTGGCTGCTCCAGCAGGGTGCCCGTGGGCTGGCACTCCTCCGGAACCCCATGTTGGAGACAAGCTTCCTCTCTCTGGCGAAGCTGGAGCATTCTCTGGTTCCACTCAGGGGTTGACAGCACAAGGGTTCTTGAGCCCCAGAATGCCACAGGCCTTAGTCACCAGGCCTTCCCATTCAGGCACAAGGCATTTTCTTTCCTGGTGGAAGGCAGATGTGGAAAGTCACTCTCACAGCCCTTAGGGATGAGTCGGCCTAGCTGTCAGCAGGTTCCTGTGTTCCAGGCGGACTCCTCACCCTCCCACATCAGTAGTTATGAATAGGTTGATGGGAGAAGCTATTGCCTAACTTTATTTACCAGAACCTTCTGAGTTTCCACTGTCTCCAGCTGAAACACTTCTGTAGGAAAAAAAAAAAACTTAAGGCTTGGAAATGTTCTGTCCTCTAAAATGATAGCCCAGTGGACTGTCTCCAATTCCAGCAAATGGCAGACACTACGGGGGGGGGCGACTGGGGCAGTGGGCAGAGCCCTTGGAAGAGGGGCCCAGCCACTGCTCTCTGCAGGCTCCAGTACCTGAAGCTGATGGCATCCCCCAGGGTTGCTCCTGGTGGGGCTGGGGACACCAGGGAATTAGGCCAGCCATGACCCCGCCCCTATAAGCCCAACAGAGGGACTCCTCAAGTGGAGAACAAAACTATTTCCTTCTCCACTCCAGCTCTCCCAGATACTCACACGTAGGGTTACTCTGCAGAGAGAGAGGGATTCGGCAATTTAGAGCCTTTCAACAATATGTGAGATTTACAATAGTAGTGTCAGAAGAAGAAGAAATTTAAGTTACTATGCTTAGCACTGTGCCAAGCATTTTGTATACAACTAGAGACCCAGCGCATGAAATCATGTGAGAGTAGGGTCTTTAGGCCTAGCCTGCGATCAGGGTCATGTCCGATGCTCCGTGCCACCCCGAGATGCTCGCTGCCCCACAATGCCCCATGACACTTCACGATGCTCGCCACCCCGCGATGCTCCACGACACCTGCCACCGTCGCCTTGTGACGCTCCCCGCCACTGCCTTGTGCCTCTCCCTGCACCGCAATGCTCTACGACACTCACTGTTGCTGCCCTGCGATGCTAGCCGCTGCTCACCGCTGGACACTCACTGCCACTCGCTGCCCGTGGCCTGCCGCTGCCCAACATTCCCCAGTCTCGCCATGCCACCCGCCCACCCCCCCATTCGCCGTGGTTCCCTGTTCGCCATGCTGTAATCAGAGCCTGCGGGATGGGCGGGGAGGGACTGAGAGGTGGTCAATGTACCTCATAGCGACTGGCCGAAGGTCATTATGGTCATGACGCCATTATGGTCGCTGGCCTTTTATTATATAGGATCTTATTTAATCCATACACCAAGCTTTTGATGTGGATTTAGTATCCCAGTTTTACAAAAAGAAAAAAGATAAAAGTAAACTGAGGCTCAGCAAGTTTTCACTAACAAGGCCACACAGCTAGTAAGTGTTAAATCCAGGAGCCCAAGCCAGTCTGACGCCATAGCCTGAGCTTTGAACCACAAAACCATATTGGCTCTTAACATTCAGATGTAAAAATATCACCCAAACTCTCTCTGAAAACAGTAAAGCTCTTCAGAAAACACAGTTTTATTGAAAGACGCCTTTGGACACCATTGCAGTGAACTTGGCCTGTGTTCCAGGAAGACTGATGTGAGTGACAGAAAAAAACACACATCCTGGGTCAGGTCTTCCTGATCTCTGCGATGCTAACTGGCTGCAGGGGGTCTGGCTGCCCTGCAGCCTCCCTGTCTTAGAGAACTGGCCCAGGAGGCTGCGGGGTGTGACCCTGGGAGAGCCTTATATACACAGGGCTCTTCCCAGGAGTGCCCAGCTCTGGGCTTCCCTGGGCTCGGGGGCTGTGTGTCCTCAGAAAAGCCATGGCACCTCCCAGGGCTTCCTCCCGGCCAGGAGAAAGGTGGCAGGGGTGGTCAGGTGCACCACCTCCAGCCTCACCAGCCCTGCCTGGCCCCACCAGGCCCCACCAGGCCTGAAGGAACGTGCCCGGGGTCAGACAAGACCACTCAGAGGAGCCCTGGGTTCCTGAGAAGGACTACACACCAGAGGGTGCTCCTTTTCGTTATTTCCATGACAAGTTTAATGATGGTACATGCCCACTGATTACTTTAAAATGAAATCCCTTTGAAATTCTATTCTTTACCCTGAAAATGGAACTCCCATTTGACCCTGTGATCCCACTTCTAGGAATATATCCCAAGAAACCAGAAACACCAATCAGAAAGGATATATGCACCCCTATGTTCATAGCAGCACAATTCACCATAGCTAAGATCTGGAAACAGCCTAAGTGCCCATCAGTAGATGAATGGATTAGAAAACTGTGGTACATCTACACGATGGAATACTATGCTGCTCTAAAAAGGAAGGACCTCTTACCATTTGCAACGGCATGGATGGAACTGGAGAGCATTATGCTAAGTGAAATAAGCCAGTCAATGAAGGAAAAATACCACATGATCTCACTCATTCATGGATAATAGAGACCATTATAAACTTTTGAACAATAATAGATACAGAGGCAGAGCTGCCTCAAACAGATTGTCAAACTGCAGCAGGAAGGCCGGGGAGGGTTGCGGGGCAGGAGGTAGGGGGGTAAGAGATCAACTAAAGGACTTGTATGCATGCATAGAAGCATAACCAGTGGACATAAGACATTGGGGGATAGGGGAGGCTAGGGGACTGTCTAGGGCGGGGGGATAAAATGGACACATATGTAATACCCTTTGTAATACTTTAAGCAAAAAAAAAAAAAAAAAAGAATAAATTGTACCCACTTAAAAAAAAAAAAAAAGAAATTCTATTCTTTACCTTTTTTTTTTTTTCATCAAATGATCAGGACTGTTTGATGAATTATGTTGATTTTTAACTGCCAAGTAAATGAGATATTCATTTTCATTCTTCTCATCCAAAAGGAACATCAAATTAAAGAAAGGAAATTGTGACGATTTCCTCCTTTTCTTCAACATCATTGCATAAGACCTTTCTTAAAAATCACTTCAATCATTAACCTTCAAGAAAGGAGACAGGTAATGAAAACCAAGAAGGCACCTGAAACTCACAAGCTCAGGAGCAGCATCCTTGCAGGAACCGTAAAGCGAAGCTTTGCGACAAAATGCACCGACAGAACCACTCCATTTGCATCCCATCCTATAGGACACTAAAGGGAAGAGCTAGTGTCACAATTGCATTATCCCTGTCCCGCATGCCTATTGCATCATGAATTAACGTTGTGCTGCAAAACCGAAAGCAACCTTCAAGCGGAAAGCACAGGCTCCGAGCAGCTCAGTCCCAGGTGCACCGTTCTGCCGACTTAAATGTCCCATCCTGGTGTTCCCTCACTCTCTTGCCCTAACCTAGTGACGTCAGAGGCATTGGACCTGGAAGCTGAAGTGACAGGACAGGTCTCTGTGCTGCATACAGACAATCCTTAGAAGATCGAAGCAGCTGGAAAGAGACCCTCCCCTTGGGGAAGGGGCAGCCAATGAGAGAGTGCCTGGATGATGTAATGCCTTTTCTCCCAGGCCAGTCCTTGGTTAAATAGAAACAAAGATAACAATAATGTGCTCCAGGAATTTGTGAATTCCTTCTGCCTGAACAACTCCTGCGTTTTGCAGACACCGCCTTGATCTCAGGAGGTGGTGCAGGGGCTCATAATGAGGCACCCCTAGCAGTGTCCCTGGTATGCAGATTAGTCTGAGCTAAAGGCGACCAAGATCCTGCAGGCTCAAGAGACACTTCTGCCTCCCCCCTACTTTGAATTAGAGGCCTTGCCCACAGTAAGAGATTGTCACAGATAACCTCTTTTGACCTATCTGTAAGGCAGGGCAAGCTACTAATTACGGAACATACGGAACATACGCTTTTCTTATCCTCCTGCAATGACTCCCTGAAGCTCCGAGGCGCCTCACCTGATCCCGCGCTCAGGAAGTCCCCTTCCACCGCTGGACCTCTCAGGGAGTATGCGGGGTCTCTGGTTCTCTCCTGTATCGGCGGCTCCCGTGTGCACAACATTAAATTTTATTTTCTCTCGTCCATCTCTCGTGTCGCTCTGATTATTTGGCCCGCCGAAAGAAGCGGAGAGGGAAGGGAGAACTTTTCCCTTTCCCATGTGGGCTTGCTCTCTATATGGGGAACGGCAAGGATTTCAGCCGCGGCATCCGGCTAGGGCCCAGGGCAACAGGTGGACCACGGCTGCCTCAGAACAAAGCAAGACTCGCTCAGTCCCAGGGTTTGCCTATCTCCTGGGTTAGGTCGTCAGGTGTGTTTTCCAACGCGCCAGGCAATTCTCTGGTTCTCAGGAGACACTGCCTGGATGGCCTACACATTTAACTCAACTCTGACCCTACCTGGAGGCAGCCTCGGATCCCACGGTTAGAGCTGAAGTCCCCCACAGTCCCCATTTCAGACACCAATCAGAAGTCCAGGTTGCCACCTGTGCTCCTGACCGACTGTCTATAAACAGAAGGTGTCCACAACCCCCCTTCCCTCAGGATGGATTAATTTGCTAGGCTGGATCACAGAGTTCAGAGAAACATTCACTTACATTCAAGGATGTAAGGGATATGGATGAGGAGGTATGTGGGTGAGGTACATAACACGTGGATGCTTTCACCAACCCAGAAGCTCATTGAATCTTGCTCGAGAGGTTGTGTAGAGCTTTGGCAGCCTCACCCTCCCACCCTGCCCCCATCCACCCCCACTTCCTCCTTTCCAGAGGTCAGCATGTGGGGCTGGGAGTTCCAACCTTCTAATGACTTGGTCTTTCTGGTGGCCAGCCCCCTCCTGAGGCTATCTAGGGGTGCCCTGAGCAACGCGGTCCTGGTGTATTATAAATATTGACATTTTTGAATAAAATCATCATGTCACTCTTTTAAATGCATCCAGTGGGATAAAATCCCAGCAATCTGAATGCCACAATATCCATTTTTAAAAACACAAGTGTGACTCAGTGGTTGAGCTTCGACCTATGAACCAGGAAGTCACGGTTTGTGCCAGGTCAGGGCACATGCTCAAGTTTCCTGCTCCATCCCCAGTTGGGAGTGTGCAGCAGGCAGCCAATCAATGATTCTCCCTCATCATTAATGTTTCCATCTCTCTCTCCCTCTCCCTTCCTCTCTGAAATAATAATAATTAAACACACACACACACACACACACACACAAAACCCACAAAAGTAAATTCTTCTTGACAATTGGAAATTTTGTGTTGTACCTTTCCCCCTAGAGCTTTCACTTACATTCTGTTTCCTCCTTTGAATTGGTGTGCTAATGTAATATATTTTATTCTTACAGAATTTTATTGATGACTCTTTCATGTATCTCGGCCATAAATATATGTATAGAATTTGAAATACAATTTTTTTTAAACTTCCTGTAACAATTAGGATCTGGGGGTACAAAAATTTTATTTCAGATTGTTATTATTAAAATTATTAGTAGCATACAATTTAACAAAACAAAAACATTTATTAAATGTGAAAAGTAAAATTTTGTTGAAAATGTACCTCTAAATAAGATTGTTGTGTGTTTTTTCAGTTAGTTCTAGTTTTTTAATTAATGTTAATTATGGCTAAATGATAGAAACTTCTTTATGAATTCTTTTTTAAAAATTTTATATAGGAGAAACTAAGATGGCGGCATAGGTAAACACCGGGAAATTGTCGCCTCACACAACAATTGAAAATTACCGCAAAGGACTGAGCAAACATCATCCAGAACAACAGAAAGGCTGGCTGAGTGTAAATTCTACAACTAGAAGGAAAGAAAAGCACGCTGAGAGCCAGAGGCGCTGCGGAGGTGAAGTGCAGAGGTACGGCGGCTCGCGCGCGCGAGGAAAGGGGGTGGCACCTGGGGACGCGGCTGTCTTTTTGAATCACAAGCTCCCGACTGCTCTGAACTCCGGTTCCGGGAAGTCTCTGGGGACCCAGGACTCATACGGGGAGAAGCTGGTCTGTCCGGCAGCGGGCGAACTTGAAGGCGGCTTTCCCTCAGAAGTGCTTGCAGCCATTGCCGGGACACTGAGACCCGCGACTCCGGGTGGAGAATCAGCCATAGCTCCTTGATCCGCCCTTTGATTCCCTGAGACCCCGCCCCAGCCAGGCTTCGGCAGAGGCTTTTGCATGTGAATGTACCTAACTGCAGCCGAGCCAGGCAGACCCGGAACTTCCAAGAGAAGGCCCAAGGCCCCGCAGCGGCTTGCATTGCTTCACAGCTGAGCCTCTTCGTGGCTCCTGCTGTGTGGCCTCAGGCAGAGGCTGAATTAGCACCTCCTTAGATCCAGGAGCCACTGTACCCAGTGGTCAGAGGGGGACCATCCAGACTGCAACTCCTCAGATCCATAAGGGACGCACTCAGGGAGCAGACTCAGTGAGCACCAAAGCCCCACTGAAGCAAGTCTTGCCCCAGAAGGGTGTCTTCAGCACAGAAGTTCTCCCACTTTAGACACAGCTGATTCTCACAGCCAATTGGCCTGGAGGTCAATTCTTCCCAGTGATTCTACAACAACCAAGGCACCAAGAGTGCACCAAGAGTGTCCACCCCAGGTAACTGGGGAGGCTGAGCTACTGGGCCCTACAGGACACCTGGCGCACAGGGCCACTCTATCAACACAGGGAAGCTGCCAAAATGCGGAGACAAAGAAACAGGTCACAAATGGCAGAAATGGAGGAAAGCAAACGATTGAATATAGAGTTCAAGGCCACGTTTATAAGGTTTTTCAAGAATTTTATGGAAACCGCCGATAAATTTAATGAATCCCTCAATAAGTATAGTGAGACCATGGAGGACATGAAAAAGGACCAACTAGAAATTAAGCATACACTGACTGAAATAAAGAATAATTTACAGAGATCCAGCAGCAGACAAGAGGATCCCAAGAATCAAGTCAAAGATTTGAAATACAAAGAAACAAAAAATACCCAACCGAAAAAGAAAAAAGAAAAGAGATTCCAAAAATATGAAGATAGTGTAAGGAATCTCTGGGACAACTTCAAGCGTACCAACACCAGAATTATAGGGGTTCCAGAAGGAGAGAGAGGGCAAGATATTGAAAACCTTTTTGAAGAAATAATGACAGAAAACTTCCCCTACCTGGTGAAAGAAATGGACTTACAAGTCCAGGAAGCGCAGAGAACCCCAAACAAAAGGAATCCAAAGAGGACCACACCAAGACACATCATAATTACAATGCCAAGAGCAAAAGACAAAGAGAGAATCTTAAAAGCAGCAAGAGAAAGACAGTCAGTTATCTACAAGGGAGTACCCATACGACTGTCAGCTGATTTCTCAACAGAAACCATGCAGGCCAGAAGGGAGTGGCAAGAAATATTCAAAGTGATGAATAGCATGAACATGCAACCAAGATTACTTTATCCAGCAAAGCTATCATTCAGAATAGAAGGTCAGATAAAGAGCTTCACGGATAAGAAAAAGCTAAAGGAGTTCATCACCACCAAACCAGCATTATATGAAATGCTGAAAGGTATTCTTTAAGAAGAGGAAGAAGAAAAAGGAACTCTTACCATTTGCCACAGCATGGATGGAACTGGAGAGCGGATAAATACCACATGATCTCACTCATTTGTGGAATATAATGAACAACATAAGCTGATGAACAAGGACTGATCCAGAGATGGAGAGGCATTGATTGGACTGTCGGGACTTGGAGGGAAGGTAGGGGAGGGTGGGGGTAAGGGGGAAAGATCAACCAAAGGACTTATATGCAAGCATATAGGCCTAATCAATGGACATGGACAACGGGGGGGTGAGGGCATGAGCGGGGGGGGGGGGGGGTAGAGGGTAACGTGGGGACAAGGACACATATGTAATATCTTAATCAATAAAAAATATATTATAAATAAATAAATAAAATTTTATATAGACACAACCACCAAAGAATATTGTTGACATGAATAAGTGGGTAAAAATGGAATGTGTTTTGTGGAATTTTACTTAATTCACTCAATACCTGCCAAGTTTCAGGCCAATAATCACACAGTGCTGTAATATCTAACATTATTTTTTATGGCCTACCAGCTAAAAATATGATTAGGTTCTTCTTCCATAAAATTTAAAGCAAACAATTAGAAACCACGTGGCTTGCAGAAGGATTTGTTACCCAAATATTGGAGTCATTCTTTTTTTCCATGTCGACGCCATTACTTTAGATTGTCCCCCCCTTTCCCTGCTGCACTGGAGGTTTGGTTTTGTTTGTTTGCTTTTCTTGTTTCTTCTTTACTCACGGGTTTAGGGTGAATTCCCCGAGGAAGCTCTGTTTTGGCTGATGTTAAAGATAAGAAACTCAGTTTTCTTAGCTCAAATTCTACTGAACGAATTTATAATAACCAAACTCTCAGGAGACCAATTTATACACCACCACGATACATTTATTATTTTGCAGTGGGAGATATGCCTGATTTAATATTTCCCTAGGAAGCACACACACAAAAATCAACAGGAACTGTCTTTGGAATTACTAAGTTTCTGTTGAGGTGAGCAGTAATTAGAGACCTCCCAGAGTACCAAATTAATTATCAAAAGGCTAATATGGAAGAACTTGGAATCAGTAAAATGGTAAATATGTAGGTTTAAAGAACATTAATTCAAGATGTAACATTCATACAACTTGCACAAAACCACTTTCCTGCCAGGCACATTTCTGTGCAGATCACAGTTCTTTTGTAAGTAGTGCTGAGGAATCATAGCAAATCAGATGGTTGGAATTATTTCAGTCCCAGATTCCAATCCAGGAATGATACTTACATGAAATTCCAGGGCCCTATTCTTTTGCTTTTGACTGTGAACCTACTTCCTAAGGCACTTATCTTCTTGAGCTGGTGCCACTTTTACCTTCCTCCCAGTTCCTGGCATCCTTTTAACTCATCAGCCTAGGAAGGCTTTTGTATGCTTCTTACAGGAAGGCCTCCATGCACCCATCAGCTCTCTCTGAGTAATGTATCTATTTCTGTGTGGCTCTGTGCCTGTGTTTCTCTGTGGCCCTCCATGCAGCTGCATTTAGGTGTGTGGATTTATAGTGTGACAGCAAAGCCTTGTGCTTTACTTCACAAGCCCACTGTGAACACTCACCTCACTGTTTAGACATATCACCCAGCCATGGACATATGCATGTGCATATCTGGGTCTTGAAAGTGTTTCTACACATTTGCTATTGCAAATCTTCTGGGGACACTTTGAGGACTGCTGGCAGCCCTGAAGTTATAATCTGTTTAAACCAGTTGCAAAATGAGTCAAGGAAGAATCTAGAAGACTGGGCCCTACTTGGACCCCAGAGAATGTCATGCCGAGCCATGGAGAAAAGAAGGGAATGAGTTCATATGAGTGCTGGCAGATCTCAGAAGAGTATTTTGCTCACAAAAACTGAAAATAGCATGTGGAAGTAGGACATTTGAGCCTTATGGAAAAGAATTAGAGGATATTTTGTAACAAAATGCTGGTAGGCAGGTAGGGGATCTCTACCCCCTCCCCACATGGGAGTCCGAAGCACTATGGATCCGATGGGTCATTTTTAGCTCATGAAACATAATAAAGTTAATTTCTTAAAAATGAACATTTCTACCCATCTGCCTTTATAAAACAGACTAGAGGCCCAATGCATGAAATTCGTACATGGGTAGGGTCCCTAGGCCTGACCGGCAATCAGGGCCAATCTGTGGGGCAACTGGCAGGGAGATTAGGAGGGGGTTGCTGGCACCCACCTTGGTCAGCCTGGCGCCACCCCCCCATGACCCCCCCAACCCCCTGCCCCCCTGCTGCCACCGGTTGCCTCCCTCTGCAGGGTGAACAGCAGGGCAATGGGGGAGGGAGGCCCCGCTGGTACCCGCCTTGGCTGGCCTGGGGCCTGCAGGCTGGGGGCAGTTCCTGCATTAAGTATCTGCCCCCTGGTGGTCAGTGTGCCGTTCGTTTCACCATTCAGTCAATTTTCATATTAGGCTTTTATTATATAGGATGTTCCTAGTCACAGACTTCCATATCAACAACAGGACAACAAATCATTTTCTTCAAGCAGCAGTGCTATGGAACGCCCATAGCACACTAGTTCCCAATCATTTTCCTATGAGACCTGGGAAGTAGAGTCAACAGAGCAGCGCGGAAGGAGTGAGGAACTGAGCGAATCATGAATGCTCCAGGCTCTGAGGGCAATGTATTGGGCTCTCTGAAGCTCCCCCTCTGGCCCTGCCCTCCCTCCTTCCCTCTGAGCCCCGCTTCGCCTTCTCATGCGTGTTAAATGTGTCTTGAATGAAACATTTAAAACATATACATTTTTATCGCCAGGTATTAATTGCTTCCTAGGAGATGGTCATATGACATCAGGACTGCTGCTAGTCTGTATGGTGCTTCTGGAATAATTAGAAAAGGTCTCCCTTACACTTTACCTTCTTCCATTAAAACATTTGTCATAGTGTATTGATTTTGTTTGAATAAGACCCTTGAGTGCCATTTTTAGAAAAACTGTCTATGACATCCAAACGACTTGGAATAAAACTCTCGCTCTGCCTCTTCCAACAGATTGACCTTGGACAAATAGTTTAACTTTCTGAGAAGTAGGCTTGTCCCATTTGTAGAATGGGGATAATATACTATCAAGCTTGTTATGGGAATTAAATGGGATGAATTGTGTAAAGCACTTAATATGCTCATTAAATAATATGGATTGTGGTTCAGTTGGTGTAGTGTTATCCGGTACACCAGGTTTTAATTCCTCATCAGAGCACATACCTAGGGTGCAGGTTCAATTCCTGGTCAGGGCTCATAGAGGAGGCAACCAATCTCTCTCTCTCTCTCTCTCTCTCTCCTTTCCTCTCTTTCTCTAAAAATCAATAAATACAGCCCAGCTGGTGTTGCTCAGTGGTTGAGCACATGACCCATGCACCAAGAGGTCACCGATTCCATTCCCAGACAAGGCACATGCCCAGGTTGTGGGCTCAATCCCCAGCCAGGGGAAGGGAGTACATACAGGGAGGTAGCCGATCGATGTTCATGTTTCTCTGTCATCAATGTTTCTATCACTTTGTCCCTCTCCCTCCTCTCTCTCTAAAAATCAATTAAAAGTATATATTTTTAAAAATCAATAAAAACATATCCTTGGGTGAGGAACCCATAAAAAATAGCATGGGTTGTGCAAAAAGAAGAGGAGCACACATGTTAACTGTGTACATGGTGTAAACTAAACATAGGATTTAACGGGGAACAACTTACAAGCCTAGAAGTAGGGAGTGCTGAGGCTCTGATGTCCCATTGTCCACCAGACAGGTGTGTGGGACTCAGCACAAGAGGTCGGACGCACCATGGAGAGATCCCAAGACAGGGGCTCGGAGCCTTCAATGCTCTGCAGGCGTTGGAGAAAGAAGCATGGCCTCATCTACTAGTAGATAACGCTGTAGTGATGGAGCCTGTGAGAAAGGGGAGGCTCCTGGCCAGCGTAAGCTGCTTCCTCCATCAGTCAACTCTGACCAACTGAGCTGGCTTCTTACTACAATGGAGGAGGACATGGGCCCCCAAGGCCATAAGATTTTCTCTCTTCTGTGTTACACCAGAAAACATGTGAGCAGGCGAAGGCATTTGCTTGCCCGTGGCAAGGGTTGAGCTCAGCTTTTCCAGTTCCTGAGACTAGGGATCTTTCTATTGGGCCGTGCTGCCTCAATAACAAGTCAGCCTAGGAACTATGGAACCAGTTTAATTGGAACTAATTCCAAATCTCTTGGAGCCATAAATTGAAAAGGACATTAGAGGTAATGTCATTCAATCCTACGTCTGTGGACAAAAGTGAGGCTTGTAGGTAGTTCATTTGATTACCAGCAGGCAGTAGCCAAGTCAGAACTTGAACCTGTATCTTTCAAATTCCATTTCCTCTTAAATGGCCATGAAGTACACTGTAACCTTGTTTAGCACACAACTCACAGATCCTGTTCAAAAGAGCTTCATGGCTTTAGTCTACAAGTAGCGCCCAGAGTAAACCAAGAGAGCAAGGAGACCCAAAGGTGATGGATGGATTTTGTTCAAAACCTTTGACTTCTGTAAATAGAAAAGAAAAGCTAGATAATTAGCAAATAATGGTTGGGTAAACACCACGTATTAAAACCTATGCGATGTAATCAAAGGTTTGCCCAGAGGAAAAGTCATCATCTTAAAACCTTTATAGTTTAAGAATGAATGTGAAGGAAGTGATTATCTACGTCAAAAAGACCGGAAAAAAATTATTTTTAAAATCTAAGAAAAGAAAATGAAAGCCGAATATAATGCAGTTGAAAAAATCCGTGGAATCTGTTGTCGGGAGACGATGGCCATGTGGGTTGCCTTTCTGCACACCCAGCGCAGAGGCTTGGCTGCTGCTGTTCTGGGCTGTCTTTTCAAGGAGATTTGGGGAGCAAACAGTGCTGGAAGAGAGAGCGCCTCTACCCAGAGCCACGGGCAGGCATCTTACTGTCTGTTATAAAAGATGCAGGCTCCCTAAGCCTAGGGTTCAGATGCCTCTCCTCTAACACAACCCGCCATGTGAGCAGGTGCTGTGGTGTCCACATGTGTGTGGGAAGTGGGGTGAGGGAACTGGCACGAATGCTGATCCTCTAGCTCTCTCAGGCCTGGGAGGCGCCTGTGTTCTACCAGCAAACTAACGTCAGTGCGAATGTAGGGTACAATCTCAGACCTTTTCCGGCTCTTCACATTGATAAAGAAATTTAAAGCTGGCTCACTGAAAACAAAGAAAACAATAAAGATAATAAATAACAAATAATCCATTAGCAAACCTGTTAAGAAAAAAAAGAGGGAAAACAAAACACCAGGCAGAAAGGATATATGCACCCCTATGTTCACAGCAGCACAATTCACCATAGCTAAGATTTGGAAACAGCCTAAGCGCCCATCAGCAGATGAGTGGATTAAAAAACTGTGGTACATCTACACAATGGAATACTATGCTGCGTTAAAAAAGAAGGAATTCTTACCATTTGCAACAGCATGGATGGAAGTGGAGAGCATTATGCTAAGTGAAATAAGCCAGTCAGAGAAAGATAAATATCATATAATCTCACTCATTTGTGGAATATAGTGAACAACATAAACTGATGAACAAAAACAGATCCAGAGACAGAGAAGCATGGATCACACTGTCAAGCCTCAGGGGGAAGGTAGGGGAGGGTGGGGGTAAGTGGGAGAGATCAACCAAAGGACTTGTATGCATGCATATAAGCCTAACCAATGGACACAGACACCAGGGGGGTGAGAGCATGAGCAGGGGGTGGGGGGCACGGAGGGGAGCAGGCTATGGGGGGATAAGGACACATATGTAATACCTTAATCAATAAAGAAAAAAAAACAATAAAAAGAATTAAAAAAAGAGGGGAAAAATAAATTTAGAAATTACAAAATGGATTAACAACCTATAGGAAACTATAATCTCCTTTTTAAACTTTTGTTTATTTATTTGAAATGTAATTGACATATAACACTATATTAGTTTCAAGTGTATAACATGTATAATATTAGTTTCAGGTGTGTCATTTACTACTTGTATACTAGAGGCCTGGTGCACGAAATCATGCATGGGGAGGCGGGGTGTCCTCTCAGCCCAGCCTGCACCCTGCACCCTCTCCAATCTGGGACCCCTTGGGGGATGTCCAACTGCAGGTTTAGGCCCAATCCCCGGGACGGGCCTAAACCAGCAGTCGGACATCCCTCTCACAATCCTGGACCACTGGCTCCTAATTGCTCACCTGTCTGCCTGCCTGGTCACCAATAACTGCCCCCCCCCCCCCCCCGCCAGCCTAATAGCCCCCAACTGCATCCCTGTGCAGACCTGGTCGCCCCCAACTGCCCCCCATGCTGGCCTGCTCACCCCCAACTACCCCCCCCCATGCCGGCCTGGTCTCCCCTCACAGCTCCTCCCCCCCCCCCCCCCCCAGCCTGCTGTTCAGTTGTTTGGTCATCCCTCACTAACCCCCCTGCCGGCCTGGTCGTAGGCAGCCATCTTGTGAGGGCATGAGTGTTAATTTGTATATTACCTCTTTATTATATAGGATTATAATTCTTATAAAATAATCATTTGTACAACTATGCACAATATTTTGAAAATCTGAGTGAAATAAATAATTGTTGAAGAAAATGTAAAATACCCAAATTCACTCAAAAAGAAGCAGAAAACCTATACAGGGCAATCTCATGGAAGAAACTGAGAGGCCATGCCAAGGTCATGGTCAGCTACATTCTTCCAGTGCCTGCCTCTGGCCTTTCCCTGGCCCTGGATCAAAGATGAATGACCTCAGGGCGCATGTCTGGTTCTGTCTGAAGTTGAAAGTGGAGGTCAAATCTGCTGACCTTGACCCCAAACATTATGATGTGATAAAACGATCAAATTAATTGCATTTTTTCCACTGGAGGAAGAAGAGAGATAAAAATAATTTATATTAAATAGTACACATACATACTTCTTATGATCCCTAGCCTTGACATATTATGCTCTTTTCTTCATTTATAAAATAACACCTTTGCCCTGGAAATGCTGGCTCAGGAGTGACTGATCTGATTTGACAAGGACAGTGGGATCCCCAGAAAGACTGTTTGGGTGCACATGCAGTGCGTTCCTTTGGCACAGTCTGCTGCCACATGTGGTGGCCTTTCTCTGTTCACTCACCCATTCCAGAGCAGCATCGGCATTAGCCCAGAACCTGTGAGAAATGCACGTTCTCGGGCCCCACCCAACCAACCCATTCAGAAACTCTGGGGGTGGGGCCCAGCAGTCCACGTTTTAACGAACTGCTCCAGGTGATTCCGATGCACATTCCGGTTTGAGAAGGACTGTAAATGACCTCATTCATGTCATCGGATTTAGCAGATCCCACTTCCTGTTGGTTGCAGCAAAACTACTCAGAAGGGGAAAATTCCATTCCTTTGCATCCCCTCGGGCTATAAATAGTGAGCACTGGCTCACCCGCAGCTGGAGTTCCGGCCCATCCCTGCTGGAGCTCCAGGCTCGGTCACACCTGCTGCAGAATACCCACAGCGGATAGAAAGGGGCATTCACTTGGCAAAGGGAAAATTCCACCACCTTTCAGGCCTTGCTCAATAAACTCAGACAAGTTTTACAGTAGAAGATGAGGAAAGCAAAGGTTGCCCCCCCTTTTTTTTAATGAGGAAAATTAAGCTGGAACTAATACACAGTGTGCAGCCTCTAATCCTAACTACATGTGGGATTTAAAGAAACAGCAAGAATTAAGGCAACAAAACTGGATGGGCTAGAAACCCAAATCCTTCCCCTGTCTCTGTTACTTATTCACCATGGGCCTCAGGAACATTAGTTCAGCTTTTAATTCTTTAATATTCTGTGAGATAGGAGAGATAATAACTGCTCCTTCCTTTAACAAGGTATCAGACACTCCAGATCTCACCACCACCCCTATGAGGTGTTACTACCCCATATTACAGATGAGAAGACCGAGGCTCAGAGACATTAGTAACTGGCTCATTGGTGACAGAGCTTGAATCTGAACCCAGATCTACTTGACCTCAACAGCCATGTTCTTTTTTTTTTTTTTTTTAATATATTTTATTGATTTTTTACAGAGAGGAAGGGAGTGGGATAGAGAGTTAGAAACATCGATGAGAGAGAAACATCGATCAGCTGCCTCCTGCACACTCGCTACTGGGGATGTGCCCGCAACCAAGGTACATGCCCTTGACCAGAATCGAACCCGGGACTCTTGAGTCCGAAGGCTGATGCTCTATCCACTGAGCCAAACCGGTCAGGGCAACAGCCATGTTCTTAACTTGTACATTCTTCCATGCTCAGCCTCACTGTGGGAAGGCCACCTCACTCCATGCTGCCCTGATAGTCGGACAGGGTCTTGGGGATGATGCTCCAAGGGTGGCCTCTTCCTCCTCTTCTACATCCCAAACTCTCGCCTCCGTGAGAAGCCAGTTTCCTGCCACTTTTCTCTCTGGCCTGACCCCACTCCCTCCAATCTCTCTCCCTTTGGTGGGTGTTTTCTGATGGAAAGGTATAACTAGGTCTTCGTAACTATCCTTTTAAGTTTTCCGCTTTTAAATTTAAAAAAAAGGGAAAATATATTTTTTAATGTGGAAGCATAATTCAGTGAAGTAAAAAAATTATGTCAGAACAAAGAACATAAAAGACAGAGCCCTACAGTGGTTCTCAACCTTCCTAACGCCACGACCCTTTAATACAGTTCCTCATGCTGTAGTGACCCCCAATTTCATTGTTACAAATTGAACATAATTAAAGCATAGTGATTAATCACAAAAACAATATGTAATTATATATGTGTTTTCCGATGGTCTTAGGCGACCCCTGTGAAAGGGTCGTTCGACCCCCAAAGGGGTCGCGACCCACAGGTTGAGAACTGCTGCCTTAAAAGGACACGTACCAAACCTGGACAAGCGATTGCCAAGCTGTGGCACACGCTGGGGACCTCACAGACACCTCCACCTGCTGTGCCCTTGAAAAGCTCTCTGGAACAACAGGCGGTGAGCGTCTCTGTGCTCCCCTTGCAAACATCACCAGCATCGAAGCCCTGGCGCCATCAGAGGAGAAAGCTGGAGCAGGGAAACCAGCCCTTAACTCGGAGTCGGACAACTTCACTACTGACCCACCGCAGACCGCCTGTCTGGGCCGCAGCTCCCCTCTGCCAGCGACTTCCCAGTGCTGGTGCCTGGGAGACTGTAGCCGAATCACCGGAGAGCTTCCCGGAAGTCCAGCTCCGCCCTGCAACTTCGATGGCGTATCTTTCAGATGGGGGCCAGAAATCGGTATGTTTTCAAAGTTCCCTGGGTGGTCCCTACCCACAGCCGGATGTGGGAACCATTGAACTACTGGAAGATGATATCTAAAACACCTTCCGACTCTATGAACCTATGAAATTTCCCTTAGTCCACTCAGGGCAGCCTGGTAGCAGCCCCCGGGTTCCTGGCATTGCCAGTGCATCCCCAGTGTTGGGGAAAACAGGGACATCGTTCTTTATTGCACATCAGAGGTCACAAGGATGGACTCTGATGACCATTTAAAATCAAGACCTAATGGGTGTGGCTGCCACCCAAGAGAGAAAGGGGTTTGGTTCTTGCCTGTCTGGATGGAAAGCAGTGAATACTTCCCTGGAAACAGACAATTTGTAACACATTCTTGACAGGGTCCTGCTGCAAAGAATCCCTCCTTTAAACAAAGCAAAGGCCTTGCTTTCAAGTTTATTGACAAACAGATCAAGTGAAGAGTTTGATGTTTTTATATCTAAACATACTTGCAGAGCAAAATCTTTGTAATGATAACCATCTTTCGGGGAAGAGAGTTTAGATAGCAAAATGTAAGACACTAGTTCTTAGGTTGGATAATTTTTGAAAGAAAGAATTTCTATTACTGTTATGGGCTGAATTGTAGCTTTCCTTCCCATCCGCCCCCTCCCTCCACAACCTCCCCTTGCAGAAAAAAAGATATGTTGAAGTCTGAATCCTAGTACCTCAGAATGTGACCTCGTTTGGAAACAGGATCTGTGCAGAGTCGATCAAGTTAAAATGAGGCCATTAGTGTGGGCCCTAACCCAATGTGACTGGGTCCTATGGGAAGGGGAACTTTAGACAGAGACAGACGCACATGGAGAAGATGCCATGTGACTGGAGTGAGGCATCTATAAGCCAAGAAGTGCCAAAGATTGGTGACAACCACCAGAGCTAGGAAGAAACCAAGGATTCCCCTAGACCAGTGGTTCTCAACCTTCCTAATGCCGCGACCCTTTACTACAGTTCCTCATGTTGTGGTAACCCCCAACCATAAAATTATTTTCGTTGCTACTTCATAACTGTAATTTTGCTACTGTTATGAATCGTAATGTAAATATCTGATATGCAGGATGTATTTTCATTGTTACAAATTGAACATAATTAAAGCATAGTGATTAATCACAAAAACAATATGTAATTAAATATGTGTTTTCCGATGGTCTTAGGCGACCCCTGTGAAAGGGTCGTTCGACCCCCAAAGGGGTCACGACCCACAGGTTGAGAATTGTTGCCCTAGACGTTTCAAGGGGAGCATGGGCCCTGCTGACAAGTTGATTTAGGATTCGGCCCCCAGAACTGTGAGACAATACATTTCTGTGGTTTCAACTCATTCTGTTTGTGGTGCTTTGTTAGGGCAGCCCTCGGATTTTATAAACATGATCTCATTTAATCCTCTCAGTAACCCAGTGAAGTAGTTATCATTCCCACTTTTATTTTATTATCCTCCCCCATTTTAGGAAAACAGTTAGGCATGGCTAAGTAAGATTATGAAATTTGCTGAAGATCATGCCCAGCCAGTGTGGCTCAGTGGTTGAGCTGTCAACCTATGAACAGGAGGTCATGGTTCAACTCCCAGTCAGGGCACATGCCCAGGTTGTGGGCTCAATTCCCAGTGGGGGGTGTGCAGGAGGCAGCCAATCAATGATTCTCTCTCATCGTTGATGTTTCTATCTCTCTCTCCCTCGCTTTTCCTCTCTGAAATCAATACAAATATATATTTTTAAAATAAATTTGCTGAAGATCAGACAGCTAGCAAGGGATGGGACATGGATGTGATCTCGGGCTATCTGACCCCAAAGCCTTCCTCCCAGGTTACACAGCTGCCAACACTCTAGTAGGCTCCATGGAAGAACTCACCCTAGACCTGTCCTCAACCACTGAGGCCAATGTTTATGGCCTAGTCTCATTATTTTGTTTAACGTAAAATTGCAGGTCGGATCTAATAGGCACATACCAAACTACATGAAATGTAAAATGGTTTCAAAACAAGTCATCTGAGGTGATTCAGACCCTGCTTCTATTAGTATAAAGCAATTGGTAGTTGAGTCTACATATTTATAATGAAGATGATAAAAACAGTAATGTAAGAAGTGTGACTGTTTCCATTTCACAGTTGATGAAACTGAGCCACTTCAGAAAGAGAGGGGACTTGCCCAGAGAACAGGCTGCAATAAGTTCAGAACCAGAGTCTGAATAGCCTATCGTCTTACTCTTAGTCCAGTAGGCTGTGCCTCCTTTAGAAGCAAATATGTATGTGATGTTTCCCACATATGCCTATTTACAAAGAGATGGCATATGCTATGTGATTACTATTTTTCCAATGAGATTCCCCCCCTCCCTGAATAAACAATTAGGGTTGTAGCTGAAAGAGTCAAATGTCTGTAATATTTAATAAATTAATTTGGTTTATATATATTTAAATCACACATTCTGTAAATAATATCTTCATAAATATTGCTATTTTCAGTCTCACATGTAGTAAAACAAATGCATTCACTCTTCACAGACATCTTCAACATGAATGTCTCCATCATCACTGGGACCCTTTCTTCTCCTGCCTAAGCGCTTAAAACTCCACAGAAGACACTGTTATTAGAAATGGTACCGCCTTCATATTTTTCTTCTAAACGTAGATCATTGTTGCCACAAGTAGAACTACCTCAATTGCTTTTTGGTGATCTTTAAGAGTTCATTCACAATGATAGATAACACTTCATTTGTGAGGTTCTCTTTCTAGGAATAGTAACTAATCAACTGTGTGTTGAATTTCTTTGCATCTTCCTTTACCAGTTCTACCAGGAGACCATCTCTACAAGCTTCCAAAGTTAGAGCGGATTGGAGTTGTTTTCAGGCTAATGGGTCTTTCCCAAATAGACCACTTTCTTATTCAGAATAACAAAGAAATGTTAGAACCCCCCAGTCAGGAGACCCCTCTCAGTTTTGTGAGGCCTAACTTTTAGGCCGTAAAAGCTTTGGCCTCGAGATAGTAGCACAAAGATCAGATATGGGAAGGAAAATGCCTGAGATTACATAGAGGTAATTTCAATGATGAAATGATGGTTTTCAATGATGAAAACAAAGCTAAACGTTGTATTACTTTTTTTAAGCTGTATCATCCTGCTTATACTTGCATAACCCACGCAAAATTCCCTGGGAAAGCTCATGAACGTTCTGATTAGTATGTACTCAGAAGTTGGTTGTGTGGAAGAGCTCTCACCTTGGTTCTAAACCTCTAGAATTCAATGGGTGGAAGAGTTGCATCAGCCCCTCCTGCCTCCGTTGCAGGTAGATCTGCAGGAATGTTCCCTCAGACAGACTCAGACCAGGCCACCGCCTAGGTGTCCGGAGGAGGCGTGGCTTTTGTCTGCAGCCTCAGCCCATCAGACACGGAGTTGAAGTGTGGCTTTACCAACTGGGCTTACTCCCCGCCCCCCCCCCCACCCCTTCTCAAATCTTCCAGACCCTAGTGGTTCTCAACCTTCTGGCCCTTTAAATACAGTTCCTCATGTTGGGACCCAACCATAAAATTATTTTCATTGCTACTTCATAACTATAATGTTGCTACTGTTATGAATCGTAATGGAAATATCTGATATGCAGGATGGTCTTAGGTGACCCCTGTGAAAGGGTCATTCAACCGCCGAAGGGGTCGTGACCCATAAACTGAGAACCACTGCCTAGGCCCTACACCTGGCCCTATGCCTCATGGTCCTTTGTTGTAAGCTGCTTCTTCAAACCTTAGTTTTCAAGATACACATTTAAATTGTATTTCTTACTCATTCTCCCTGTTTTGTCTTCTAGAATTTCAACTTTTTTTTCCTACTGAGCATGGTGGGTTAAATAGGCTTTTGTGGACTGGACTGGACACTGCTTGCAGTGAAAAACACATTCTGTGCTGGAAACAAACACCATACACAAAGAAACCTTGGGAACACGACCTCTTTGTAGAGCGGGGACTGCCTGTCCAGCCTCATGTCTGAGAGTCAAAGCCTGCAAGCACTCTCTTTTCAAATCTGGGCAGCCCTTTTTTTTTTAGGCCTCAATCTGGGATGCAAAGCTATGAATCTGGCCTCATATGGAGGATCCTGAAAAGCAGACCATTCTGATATTTTTTAAATCATCCTCTTTCTACCTGCGCGGGGTGGGTATCGAAATAGTTACATGATTGCCTTCTTCCTCTTTAGGGAAGCATCAGTCCTGAGAGGAGAGGTGGTAGGAGGCGATTAAACTGTTCCTTCACTTGACAAAGATAATCTACTTGATGAATTAAATTGTCCAACAACCATATATTGAGCGCCTATGATGCTGGACACTGTTCTGGGTGTTCCAGTGAAAACTCTGACAAATAAATAAGGTCTATGGGGAGACTGGCACTAGGTAACAGAATTAAACAAATAACAAGAACGTGTCCAGTAGCCACAGGCGACAGAGGCTACGATGAAAACAAACCAGGAGAAGTATTACACAGAAGCGTGCCTGGGCAGGGGCTTTTGGTTGAATGGCCAGAGAAGTCCCTAAGGAGAGACTTTTACACTAAGACCAAAACCCAGTTATGAGCCCATAGAGGGAAGAGGACTCCAGGTAAAGGGGAGAGTGAGTGCCAAGGGCCTGAGGAAGGATAGAACTTGATTTTATTCTAGGAACAAAAGGGTCAGAGTGGCTGGAGGGTAGCAACTGAGAAGAAGGGAGGGGGAGTTAGAGTTGCTCATAGAGGTGGGGAGGGACCAGATCCTGCAGGGTCCTCCCTCCTGGGTAAGCTGTGCAGTTGTAATCATAAGTGCAAGGACAACATTGGAAGGCTTTAAGCAAGGTAACGGCTTACGGGATCTGACTTGAAAAGCCACTCTCCTACTCCAGAGAAGGCAAGAGTGGAAGCAGAAGCATTAATTAATACGATGATGCGTGAATTAATACGGTTTGGTGGTGGCCATCAGGGTCTGTGTACTTACCCTGTGCCTGGAAGTCTTGGAAGTGCTTTACCTGCATTATATTGATCAATCTTCACAACCACTCTATGGAGTGGGGATTATTAGAATTTCCATATTATCCATAAAAAAAAATAAAGCCTGGGAAGTAAAGAAACTTGCCTCCAACTGGTAGGGGTTTATTTGTTTGTTATTATTATTTTTAATCTTCGCCTGAGAACATGCTGAGAGAGAAAAAGGGAGAGAGAGAGAGAGAGAGAGAGAGAGAGAGAGAGAGAGAGAGAGAGAAATACCGATTGGTTGCCTTCTGTAGGGTGTTTTTTTACCCCAACTGGGGATCAAACCCTCACACCAGGTATGTACCCTGAGCGGGAATTGAACCAGCAACCTTTTGGTGCACAGGACTGCACTCAACCAACTGAGCCATTCCGACCGGACAGTAGTTTTTTAAAAAATAACATCCTATATAATAAAAGGGTAATATGCAAATTGACCCTAAAGTAGAACGACCTGAATGACAGGTCACTATGGCACACACTGACCACCAGGGGGCAGATGCTCAACACAGGAGCAGACCCCTGGTGGTCAGTGCACTCCCACAGGGGGAGCTCCACTCAGTCACAAGCCAGCTGGTGGCTGCGAGTGCAGCAGCAGTGACGGGAGCCTCTCCCACCTCCTCAGCAGCACTAAGGCAGTGCTAAGGATGTCCAACTGTAGCTTAGGCTGGCAAGTGGACATCCCCTAAGGGGTCCCAGACTATGAGAGGGAGCAGGCCTGGCTGAGAGAAAGCCCTCCCCTTGCCTCTCCCCCCCACCCCCGCTCAAGTGCACAAATTTTCATGCATCAGGCCTCTAGTATTTTTATAATTATATAAGTTAAAAATAGTCATTATAAAAAAACTTTTTAAAATGAAAAACAAGAATTAAATCACTTGAGATCAAATCACTCTGAGATAACTAATACTGTTAACATTTTTTTTTTTTAAATATATTCCATTGATCTTTCACAGAGAGGAAGGGAGAGGGATGGAGAGTTAGAAACATCAATGAGAGAGAAACATCGATCAGCTGCCTCCTGCACACCCCCCACTGGGGATGTGCCCGCAACCAAGGTACATGCCCTTGACTGGAATCGAACCTGGGACCCTTCAGTCCACAGGCCGACGCTCTATCCACTGAGCCAAACCGGTCAGGCAACATTTTTGTTTATATTTTTCCAGGTGCAAATATATTATCTACTGTTCTCAAAAGCATATGACTACATACTTCTATAGATGACATAATTCCCAGATTATAGATTTTTTACATTTTTATTATTAATTTTAAGAATACTGTCCACATGCCGAAACCGGTTTGGCTCAGTGGATAGAGCGTCGGCCTGCGGACTGAAAGGTCCCAGGTTCGATTCCGGTCAAGGGCATGTACCTGGGTTGCGGGCACATCCCCAGTAGGAGATGTGCAGGAGGCAGCTAATCGATGTTTCTCTCTCATCGATGTTTCTAACTCTCTATCTCTCTCCCTTCCTCTCTGTAAAAAATCAATAAAATATATATTTAAAAAAAAAGAATACTGTCCACAAATCCATCTTGGATGACAAGTATGGAAAAAATTGTTAAATTGTTTCTCTATCACAGTCCTGTTATTTCTCTTTCCTCTGCATTTGCCCTTCATGGTTTGGACCAGCTATGGCTTCAATCCCACTACTACCAGTTATGTGACCTGAGACAAGTTACTTAAACTCAGAGTCTCAGGTTTCCTCATCTTTAAATGGAGATAAGATTCTGTAAGCTCATTTTCAGGATTAAATGAAACCACAAGGACCATGCTCCTAAATGCCATTCTCCTCTCACTTCTCTCCTGCCCTCATATGCCCACCTGCTAATTACTCTGCATTAGGTAGTTGAAGTCCCAATGGGCATTCAGCCATGTTTTTGTTGTGGGATCCTGGGCAAGTCTTTATACCACCAAGTCTTTAGGGATTACTATGAGATCATAGATACCAAATTACTTTCTATTTGAGATAAGTTTCTCAATTACTGGAAGAGTATAGCAACAAGAGGAATAAGCCCTTGGATGAAAATGAACCTATAAGTAAGATAAATCTACTGTATAACCCAAAAATATTCAATGAGCATTTTCAGAGGAACTATCTTGAAATAGGAAATTTAATTGCAAAATACCCAAATCTAATGCAAGGTTGGTGGGAGGGAAAAGAAAATTGACTTGCCCCTCTCTCTTATCTCATATATAACTGATTTGCCTGCTTCAAATCACAACCTTTTGGCACTCTTGAATGGATAGAGAATGGCCAGGGAAGCCAGTCCAGAGCGGGGAGTGCAGGCAATGGTGGAGAAGGTGCCCTGCCTTCCTAGCTGATCAATAGCAAGGCCGTCCCCTCTGATGGGCACCCATGGTCAGCCCAAGCTTGAGGCATTGCCTAGAAGCCAGGTTGGGGAAAGATGCTTAGGGTTTACAGAAGACCTGCCCTCAGCCAGCTAGCATCAGCTCAGCTAGCATTGCTCTCTAAGGAGACACTGCAAGGCCTGCCACCATTGGAACTGGGCTCTTTCAATTTGGATGAAATGACACTCAACCTTCAAAAAAGACTGCAAGGCAGGTCCAGAGCAAAGTACAGCCCAGGAAGGGATGGCTTCACATCAAGTCCCTCCAGATGTGGGCAGCCTGTGGAACAAAGGTATCATTTCAATGCCAGGAGTCCCAGAAACACTGCATCCACCTGCCTTTGTTTGTGACTTGAGTTAACAGGGTCATGTGATTTTTTTTATTCCTGGATATTGAGTGAAAAGTCAGAGTCCTGGATACTTTGCTCTCCATCTATGTTACAGTAGATGGTACCTATACCCTCCAGATGAACTTTCACAGCCTAAGTTATCATAGCATAAAGCCAAATACCCTTGAGGTGGGTACCCAGGAAAAGAGGGACAATTCTATAAGCACAGGACATACGGGCCTTAATGGGCCTGATCTCTTCATCCAATGGTCATGAGAGCCTGAGGAAGGTTAGGCCACTGCTGGTGGCCCATGAAGCAACAATGAAGTGCTTTCTGTGCCGTGCCAGCACAGCCAAGGGTTCAGTGAGCCTGGGAGAGGGGCGGGGGGGAAGGGGGAACGCGGCAAAGGGTTAAAGAAAAGACAGACAAAGAGAATATAGCTGGGGCTCGGTGGATCTCCTGTGCCTGGATGAGGCCACAGAGAAGGATCCAGCCAGCAAGCTGAGGCTTTATTTTATAGTCAGAGAAAAATAAGGTAGTGGTCAAAATAGTTATAATGTTCTTGTGAGTTTCACTTGTTTTGGCAGCACTTGCTGCACCTCCCACAGCCCATTAGCTACCCAGGAAGGATCTAGGGAGCGGCCATAAGGTCAAGCTTAATTATGCTAAGAGGGCTCGGCCCTCTAAGCTGGGACTTGTTTGTGGCTCTGCCACAGATCAATCCAAGGCTTTAACTCTAGAGCTGCTCCCTACAGTTTTCCCAAGAACTTGGGTACCAGGTCACCCGCAGAAATTTAGACTAGTAAAATGGATTTGACTAGAATTCAGTGGCAGTAAACCAAGACAGTGACTGAAGAATGTGGAGCTACCCTAAGCTCTCATCAAAGTGACATGACTGTCACAGCAGGAAGGTAGAAACAGAATGTGATTATGACTTGAAAAGTGTAAATCTGCCTGGTTGGCTATATAGGATGCCATGTGGAGAACCCAGTTTGAAGAGACTAGAACATGTGAAAAAGAAAGAAGCCCAAAGTCTCAGAAGCAGACAGGGCCATCTAAGCAGGGTTGGGTGGGGTGGGAGGGCAGCCTTCTTCTTTTAGGACATTGTGTCAGGAGTATTTCTCTTGTGGCCCACACAACTAATTTCATTTATTCTAACCCCAGGCTAACTAAGAAAACATCTGGATGGAATCTGTCCTCCTGAGTACATCTACCTACAAAGAGAGACTGTGCTTGCCATGACAACATGTATTCTGGTATGCTGGTCATAATTCAGGTATGTTCATCAGTCTCTGGGACCTGGTTAATGTGAGTACACTTGAAGAAGATCAAGATCTAGGCCTTGATGAATGTGGTGACATTTGTGGTAAATCAGCTTAGAAATCACTTTCTGTATAGAAATATCAAGAGAATACACAGTGTACCCACCCTCTGCAACGTTAGCATTTGCATCTGACCAATTGCAGTAATCTTAATTGATAGCCCAGTGAAATATTTTTTAAAAGCAAAAGAAAATTTTTAAGAATACTTTAAAAACACATTTTATTTTGATGGTCATTGTATTTTTCAAATATCTGCATCCTATTGATTTTTCAGAAGTAATTTCTAAAGCAGTTGCCTCTTTAAAAATTATTTCCAATTGTTCTTTTTTTTATTTTTTCAAATTACATCTCCCAGCAGTTTCATCAGACCCCAGCCTAGCAAAGGTTTTTATATCTCATAATGCCAAGACCAAAGAACCAGACACACTTCAGAGGAAGAATAAGTGCCCACGTGGACCCAGACAGGGAGATCTGCGTCTTCCTTCCCTCCATGCCCCCAAAGGAGCTAAATTTAGTTTACTGGGTAGACTGCAATGACATTAACATGTTGCAAGAACAAGAATCGAGAAAAAAGAAGCTTAATGTGGCATGAGGTGTTTTAATGCCATGGTAACTATGATGTCTTCTCTATTATTCCATTCCCTTCCTCAGGTCAGGCTATTCTTCCCTTTCTCTCCTGCACTGTCTGTTGTTGTAATCAAATCAGGTCACCCTGAATTCCTGAGTCCTCGTCACCGCTGCAGGCATGTCTATTTCCAGCAGAATGCATTTTCTCCATTTCTTCCTTTGCTCCCAGACCTTTATTTGGTGCCCTTGATGTTCCAGGTTGCTCTTCCCTGTGCTCCGTGTGCTACACAGGCTTTCCTTTCACCCACATCTCCCCACAGCCTGCTCTCCACTGCTCCTCTCCGGCCCCTCCCTCCCGCTTCTGCAGTTGTCACCAACACAGTTAGCCACTTGATCTGTGACTCGGTGCTTCGGAATCCAAGGGCCTTGGTTCTTCTGAAAGGCCCATGCCTCTAAGTAAGATACAGGTCCCTCTCGCGCGCCCAGATCTCAGTGCCATTAAGTTGAGATGACTCTGGGACTTGTCCCTGGGGCTCTCCACGCTCTGTTTGGCCTTTCCCCGGGGATGGTGGACAGAGGAGGTGTGCACTTAGAATGTTTGTCGCCCAACCTCCTCGCTTCCAGATGGGAAACTAAGGTCCGGAGAGCTTCATTGGCCAGTTGCCTGGCTCATTCTTGGAGGAACCAAAACAAACAGGATGTAAGCACAATCAAATGGGTGGATTTGGTGGGAAAAGATCTTGTTAAGGTATGAGCAGTGCCAAAATGAGCTTTGATGATTATTTAAGAGTTTCTTCATTCTGTCCTTGTCTTCTACCATCATTGTAAACAAACAAAGCAGGACAGAGGCATCAGCCATAGATCCATGGGACGCCTTCCCGGGGCTTGGGGACTCAGGAGACCACCTGGGGCCCTCCGGCCCCTATCAGCTGGGTGGGATGAGGGGTCCGAGGACAGCAGCACTAGCGAATTCCACACAAGTTCCACATCCACGAGGTCTCCCTTAATTTGCCAGTACACATAGTAGTGAATTGCCAATTGTTTCCCCTAAATGTAGGAAGGTGTATAAAATCCAAGATGCCTATAAAAGTATTTATTGCAAAAACATTTTATCAGTCTTATAAGTCAGCCCCAGCCTTCTCCTGGGGAATGACATGGGTGGTAAAAATGAATGAAAAAACTCAGTATTTTGACTGCTTGCTGCAGTGGAAGAGGGACTTACGTTTCTAAAAGGAGTATATCCTGGGACGCAGAGGTAGCAAACCACAGCCGCTTAGTGTGATGTGGAACAAGTCCCACCCGGGGGCCTGGCAGTGCAGCCGCTCCTCCCAGGAAGGCTGGCTCGGCGCACTGACCTGCTGAGTGAGGCAGCCACCCCCTGTGATTAAGAGCTTTATTGATTTTCTAGCCCATGGCCACGTTGGTGGGGACAGAGTGGACAGAGGAGAATGGCAGGAAGCCAAATGGGAAGAGGGTTTATAAAATGAGCTCTCAATGAAGAAAACTGTGGGAAAGAATGCGATGGAAGCAGCTTTGGGACCAGTCGATGTGGGAAAGTGGAACAGCTCAAAAAACGCTCTTCCGACTTGAGCTAAAACAAAGCACGTCTGTGAGCCGGACTCGGCGCTGTGGATAGGAAGCAATATTCCTCTCTGCAACATCACCACCGGCAGCGCTTCACCTTCCTTCTGCACCAGGCACTGTGTTGGGTTCTGGGGCTTTAACTAAGAATCAGCCCATCTAGAGAAAGGCATTGAAAACATACCCAACATGATTTGCAAAAATGCAAATGTATCTTCAGGGAGTCCTAAAAACGCTTTACAGTCATTTGGGGCCCAGAGCCAGCAGGAATGAATGGTGGCTGAAGGCAGGCAGGCCTGCGTCCTGGCCGCTGCCTGCCTTGTGGGCATATAATCTGACAAAGGTTCTCAGGGAGCTTTCAGTCCCCTCACTGCCCGACCTGGCAAGAACCCACCCCTGACAGGTCCAGAGGAGGCCCGCTTCAGTGACGGCCCCTGTGTGCAGGGCTCCGTGTTCTCAAGGAAGCCCTTGGCAGTCTGGCTGTGCAGTACAGGCTGCGAATCCTATGGCACCGAGGGCGCAGCTGGGCATCCTCCTCTGAACCCACAGATAGGAGCAGGACACTGTGACATGATTCCTGCCCCCCCCCCACACACCCACCCCCCATGAACTTGCGTCTCTGTGGTTCACCTGTGTGTTTTGAGGAGAGATTTCTTCCAACCTACATTGCCCCTGCCTCAGCCCCCTTTTAGTAAAGGAATACATTATTTTTGCTTCCTTTTAGCTTTCAAATAATTTCTTTTTTCCCCCTGAAAATAAACTGGAAACAGGGAAAGAAGATGCATATCTGGTGTGTGTTTGTATATCAGTGTAATATATAAGGTAGGAGATGGTATGTTTAAAAGGGGAAATAAGAAAAAATATAACTCAAAACCAGTGAGGAACCAAGCTCAATACATGCTGGCTCCTTTCAAAAATCTGAACTAAAACCCTCTTTCTGTGGTTCCTATTTGAAAACGATGTAACCTGAGTGGCTCTTTCTTCTCCCACCTCAGCAGCACCTTCTCTGTGTAGCTTCGGTGCCCAGGTATCTGCTCTGGAGGACTTGAAGGAGGTGCAACTTAAGCCACAGAGTTCAGAGACGTGTAGACTAACTTAGAGGCCCTCTGGGGGGGGGGGGGGGATGGTCTTGCTGGCCTAAGCTTGGGGACCTCCAAGTGGTCTAGCTCAAGCCAGAGGGGACCTTATCCCAGTACTGTAGCCCGAGCCTCTTTTCCTGGGGGAGGAATTCGGGCTGCCACCAGAATCCCTCTAACTCCGTCTTTCTAAAACGGTCAAAAGGGGTTGGAATTCCTGGCAGTATATGGGACAAATGTCCAGAACATTTGTTCTCTTTTTCACAGAGGAAAACTGAATTTAAGGAGAAACCCACAGTACTCGATAAAAAATACCTGGCATTTAAGCACAGAGCTCAAAAGCCAGGCGCGGCCTCCCGCGTGCTGGGAGGACTTTGAAGTCTCCTGTTCAGAAGACAAAATGTAACAACTGTCCCTGCGCTCTCGCGCCCCTCCGCTGTGCAGTAGCTGTTCTTGGCAGATGCCCAGGGCAGCACCCGGTCCTTCCACAGCACACTGTGTACATTCGCATCCACTTAACCAGCTATTTACAGTCGCCCTCTCTGCCACCTGTAAGAGACAACGCCACGGCGAATGTCTGGGCCGGGAACCGGGTGCCCCGTGGTTTTCTGCACTTGAAGAGCCCGAATCTGTGGAATGGTTGCCCCTTGGAGAACAGGATGACAGCTGGAGACATCCCCCACCCAGGGCGGGAGGCGCAAGAAGGAGGCGCGCCGGGCGGGGGTCCTTCCACGTCAGGTCCCTTTCCACGACCGCACCGCGAGGAGGACACAGCGGGCCTTCCGTGCGGCCGGTTTCCTGCCTGATGCAGAGCCGGCAGCCGCTCGCACTCGCTGGATTTCCAAATCGCGGAGACGCCCGGCGGTCCCGAGGAGGGTGGGGACTGGGCGCGCCGGGGTGAGAGCCGCAGTCCGGAGGAAGGAGGAATCGGGGCTGGCCGGCACCCCCCGGATCTGAGAAGCCCGAGCTCTGGTGCGATGCGGCCACACGCGAGCACCTGCGCTCCTGTGCGTGCTGCACTCGTGCCGCTCCGGGTGGCAAACGGGGTGAAGTGGGGACGTGGGCGAGAGGAAGTCGAGGCGCCGGAGCGTCCCTCGCTCTTTGGAGTCTGTCGCGGGTGGGGGTTGCTGGCAGGCACCGCACGGCGAACTTCCCTGTGTCCCCGCACAGCTGGAGGCCGCGAGTGCGGAGCCGAGTGCCCGCGAGCCCCCCTCGACGCCCGGGACCGCGTGGCGCGCCCGGAGCGCACGGGGACGCGGAGACGCCGAGGAGAAACCCTGCTGGGGCGGGGGGCTGCTTGGCTGGGGCGCAGAGACCGCGCGGACCCGGAGCGCCTTTCGTTCGAAGGAGCCTTACTTCTGGGAAGGGACAGGGAACTGTCAATCAGCGCGGGAGGGAGCGCACCGGCGCCGGGTGATGTCAGCGGATCAGCTGCTCGCTAACAAAGAGGGGTTATTGCTGGAGAAAGTTGCGGCGGCGAAGGCCACGGCGGCACCCCGGAGCCTCGGAGGCGAGGGGCAAGTGGGCGAAGGGAGGAGGGACGGCTGCGGCAGCGGCAGCGGCAGCTGAAGGCCAAGGAATCGAAAGGGCTGTAGGGGGAGGCAGTGCGAGCCAGCCCCGAGTGCTCCTCCTCTTCCTCCTCCTCCTCCTCCTCCAAACTCGCAGGGTTCAGCCCCAGCGCTCGCCCAGCCGCCCGAGCACCCGGAGGGACGGGAGGCAGCCGCGCGGCCCCGAGCTGGGCAGAGTCCCCAGCCGCCATGGATAGCGACGACGAGATGGTGGAGGAGGCGGTGGAAGGTACCAGCATTTCTCTGGGGTCGAGGGGAGGCGGCGCCGAGGGCTCGGAACGCGGAAGGAGTGGCGGGTGACCCGCGTGACCGCCGCTGTCCCCTACGCGGGTGGCCGGCGGCACGGCTCCGGCAGGGGCGGACAGCCACCGCCACGCCGCCGGGAGCGCGCACTGCGCGGCGGGGCGCAGGCCGGGAACCCGCGCGGCCGGGCCGGGCTCCCGGGAGAGCACGGCTGCTCCCTCCCGCAGCCCGCAGCCCGCAGCCCATCCTCGGAGTTGCGAGCGGTGCCCCGCACTCTGGCCTTAGCCCTTTCGGGGATGGAAGGTAGGGTGCGCAAGGCGACAGACCCCTGAGACCCGCGGTCTCCGCGGAGCCATGCCCCGGCTCGGTGTGGCGACCCCGAGCCCCTCTCCAGCCGCCAGCCCTTTCCTTCTGCTCGCCGCGGGGACCGCGACCGCCACCGCGACCGCGTCCGGGTCGGTCGGCGGGCGCAGCGCACTGGGCCGACCCAGGCACGTGGCAGCCGCGGCCCGGGCGGCTGTTCTGAAAAGATGAAATCATTGCCAGGCGAGGGACGACGCTCCCGACCCGGGGCTGGAACGCGCGCCGACCGGGAGGCGGTGGCCCTCCCCTCGCTGTCCCCGAGCGAACTCAGTCACACCGCCCCCTCCCCCTTCCTGCTTCCGAGCGGTGCCGCCGCCGCCACGCTGTGCGGGCGCGCCGCGAGCCCGGACCCAAATTGCTGGGTGACACTTAACTTTCTGAATTCCGTGCAGTTGGCTGTGGGTGATATCACCGCCTCGGTGTCGAATTTCTCCGCCCCTTCTCTGCTAGCGCCCCTCCCCGACTTTTCTCGCCACTTTGTTTTGCTGAGTTTCTCCACCTCTTTTTTTTTTTTTTCTTTTGCTAGGTCTAAAAAGCGAGGTGGGGACGTTATACAATCTCGTTGTTTGTATCATGAGATGTCAGGATTTTGTAACAGTGAATACTAGAAGATAGATACTCTTGGGCGTATTTATTTATTTGATTCTACCCCGCCAGTACGTCGTGATGTTTTGTAATGCTGTGTGGTATAATTCCAGGATATGTTTTTTATTTTAAAAATATTTTTCATTCATACATATGCAGTATACTTATTTGTAAAACTTTAGAACCCAGAATATTTTAAACTAAGCATCTAAGTACATAATTTTTAGTTTTTGGTTGAATGGGGTTTCTATCTCATTTGTTTAAACAAATTCTCATAAATGGAAAAGAAAAAGTGGCAATACCATACAAATGCATAAAGATACATAGTTATTGCTGCACTAGAGGCCCGATGCACGAAATCGTGCAAGGGGCTTGGCCCTGGCTGCCCCAGCATCAGCCCAGAAGGATGTTGGTCCAATTAGCATATTTGCTTTAATTATTATAGATTGGGAGAACTCCATTTTTTTTTGTTTTCATAAAACATAATTGACTCCTTTTGCAGTGCTCCAGAGGTCTTGGGATGAGATTAGAATAATATTTCTGAAATCTCTAAAAGGTATCCATTGTAATGTAACTATTAAAACATATTTCTTTTTTTTAAGACATATTTCTTTACCAGCTTCAAAGGGTGTTTATTGTTTTAATTTCACAATATCATGAACTTTATCTCTTTATCTCTCTGATAAGCAAGGCCTGTGTTGGGCCTCAATGGGGCCAAAGACATTGAGTCCATCCATTGGAAGCCTTCTTACAACTTAAGTTATTGATTTCTTGTGCCTTCCTGTTATGAAAGATAAACGAAAAAAAATGCTCTTGTTAGGGCTTACTCTCATTCTTCAAAGTTTACTTTTACTTGTGCTTGTAAAATTTTAATGCAAACCCTTGGTCATGGGCAGCGCTTAAACAACTTTCTCCTTTGAAGCTGTCTAGAAATCTAAGTTCGTGGTCCCCAGGCTCCTTGTGAACAAGCAACTTTAGAAATATACCAATGTTGTTTATGAGCCTGTGCAATTCATAGAAACAGAGAATGTTCTTTATCTAAACGAGGAAGGTTCTGTTTAATAGGGTGACCATACACATTATTCTCCAAAATCAGGAAATGCTTGAGAATGAGAGGGGTTTAATACTTATGCTGGTAAAACAAAAACAAACTCACAGCTACAGAGAACAGATCAGTGGTTACTGGAGGGTGAGAAAGTGTGTGTGTGTGTGTGTGCACTCGCACAGGGATGGGGGGAGGGTCAATTGTATGGTGATAGATAGTAATTAGGCTTTGGAGGGTGATCACTTTGTAGTGAATACAGAGGAATGATAATGTTTATCCCTGAAACTTTTATATGTATATACTTAGGCTGGGACCACGTGAACATTTGGGGCAATCCAGGGCACATGATCACTCAGTTGGGCCTAACACTAAACAGAGTAACACAGAATCTTTAAAAGTCCTTAGAGGCATCTAAGGCTCAAACTCACACAGAGTACACAGGTGTACACACAGGACGTTGCACCAGGAGGCTTCTCTCCAGCCATGCTTGGCCTTATTAGTGGCATCTGTGATAGTCTTTACTTAACGTCTAGCACTTGCAGGGAGGACTAGTATAAAGCTAGTCTGAATATCTTAGTATTCAAGTACCAACTAACCTACCCCTCCATATACAAAGCCTCTGTTCTCAGTAGTTTCATTGCCTTAGCTATCATTATTATCATTATTATTGCTATCATTGTTTAGTTCTTATTCTGTGCAGGTTCTGTGCTGAATGTTTCACACACACACATACTCAGTCTCACGAGGTGGGTACTAATATTATCTGAATTTTACAGAAGAGGAAACTGAGGCATAGAGAAGTTAAGAATTAGTCCAAGCCACCCAGAGGGGTTCGAGACAGGCTTGGACCTCCAGAACCCCTCTTCGCTGTACCCGACTATCTTGCTACATTTTTCGTATTTTTTACTTCTAATGAGTCATCAAATGTACGAAATACTTGGGAACTGAGCCTGGAAGCAACAGTTAAATATTATGTCAGTATCACTCTGTCAGTGGTAACTCTTTAGGCTGCTTTTGATGGGGTTTAGTGACATTCAGGGGAAAAGAAGTATTTGGGGAAGGAGAATTTAACTTAACTCTGCAACAGACATCCTTTTTCTTCCTCTGAAGAAATTTATTCTGGGGAACAAATTGGTCTGTTCGGGACTTGAAATGTCTTTTGTCACATCATATACATTTTAGTTCTCTGTCACGGCAGAACCATGGCTCTGAAGTTCTGAGCTCCCAGGGGGTGAATTCCCGAGGGGACCTGGGTGGTGGAGTATCTCTGTGGGTCTGTATACCTGCCCTGCTGTGCTCCTCTGGGAAGGCAGCAGCAGGGCCTCGGAGGCCAGAGACCTCCCCCTGAGCTCCTGCTGTGGATTTGTAAAAACTCGTTGAGACTCACTGGTTCAGTGAGAAGGGAGGTTGAACTTTGGAAACAGATATATTTATTATTATATCTATGTCTTTGCCTACCCACAGAAAAAAGATGAATACAATGTGGTTCCTGATATAATCTCAAATAAATATATCTAAACAGATGAATTACGGTGGTTGAGAGGAAGTAAATATTACTTCCGGCTCCGGGAAGGAGATGGAGGGGAAAGAGCTCCCAGAGAGGTGGTTGTGTGGTTGAGTCCAGTTGAGCAGGGACTTTGTGAGTAAAGACATAGAGGGGTGGGATTATGCAGGCACCTCCAGAGACAAATCAGTTGCTTCTGCTGTAACAGAGGGCCCAAGCCAAAAGCAGAGCGTAAGACAGGAAAGGTGGCTGTGTCACAGGCCACGGGCGTGGACTGAGCTGGAAGCCATGGGAAGCCGTGGGGGCTCTTTGGAGCTGGGAATGCCAGGCCCAGAGCTCTGCTCTGAGAAGATGAGAAGGCACTGATGACAGGCGGGCCATCATCTACAGGGCTGTTTGCAGTAGTCTCTATGTGCACTTCTGAGGGCAGGAAAGAATGGAAAGGCCTGGAAACATATAGAAATCAAAAAGGGTAAAAACAGAATCCCCAGAACTAAGGAGCCAGAAGGAAAACAAGCATCTCAGTGTTGCACTGCCTTAAGCCCCTCAAAACATCAAGAATATGTTAACTGTCCCCCTAACATCTCATGCCTGTCTCTCATGCTCATGCTCTAGGCTTAGGAAAAATGTGGGCTCCATGTACCAGCCCCCTCTCCCTGTGGCCATGCTTTAATATTATGACCCTCACGACTGACAATTGAGCTCTGGTAAAGAATTACTCTCAAAAATCACATTATGTTTCAACAACCAGGGTAAATGCATCATCATGAGGGCAATGTTCTTTGCACTGAATAGAATAAGCTTGCCTTTTATTATTATTTTTTTGTGTCAGCAGTTCTAGTCTACAAAACCAAGAATGCATGGAAGAGTCTCTTGTTCTTAGGGAAACACACACACACACACACACACACACACACACACACACCACACTTTCAGATCTGTGAGTGAGCCTGAGGCGGGAAGCAGCCCAGTATCTGATGTGGAGGGAGTGTGCCTGGCCCACATGATGTACCATCACTGCACAGAACACAGACAGGCCTGGCTCTCATCAGGATAAGGAGAAAGCTCAGAGATAACTCACAGGGGAAAAAAATCTCACTTTCTATCCATTCAGTAGAGAGTGATCACTAGAACAAACTAAAAAAGTAGACTGTGAGACTGTTCGCATTTCTCCCCTTTCTGTAACTTCTACAAATATTTTAAATCGCGCTGCGGACGACAGGCCGCACAGGCGCTGGGACGGCATTATCTACACGGAGCAGTCATCCCAGTGACTCTCCCTTGTTGTCTGGCCTGCTCTTCGGCCTCCGTTTAGTGGGAACCGGCCTGGAAGGCTGTTGGTTGACTTGGTGCATTTCAGAAATTGGCCTCACTCAGAGCAAGGAGGACTAGTGTTTCTCTTTGAGTGAGGTAACACTTGGGAGGGGTAGGAATTTGCCACCGGGATATGCTGTTGCAAGTCCTGGTGGCTCTACAAGGACTATCTTCCCTACAAACGCCCTTCCCCTGCTGGACCTGGGACCTGGGACCTGGGCATACCTACCTGTTTAGAGGTACCTGCTTCCACCATCTGCAGGGAAGCAGGGGGGTTCTGCTAGTTTCCCTTATCCAGAGAGAAAGGGAATGGGAAGACTTGGGAAAGCGGCACTCAGCATTCGGGAGCACATTCAGAGCAGTTAATGTGCTTCTGGGCAAGCCACACAGCATTGGCTTCCTCATCTACAATGGGCACTTGGGAAATTGACGTGAGGTTCAGTTTAGGCAGCAGGAAAGCACATAACCCCATGCCAAATGCAAAGTAAGGAACACAAACTTTTCCTTCTTTGTGTATCAGTTTCCTCTCCATTAAACTGATTATCACCAACAAGACAACTATGACCTGCTCTATTGTCCCGATGGCATCCGAACAAGACTCTTTCCAGAGGCTCCTCTACCACTGACATTGAAAGGAGAGGTGAGGCGCAGCAACCCACTAGTCCTTTCCTTTCTTTGGAAAGTTTCTTTGCTGCTGTTGCTGTTTTATAGATTAAGTTCTACAGCGAGGACAACAATTTCTGGCTATTAAACATCCAGGGAGGAAGTCTTGAATGTTGACAACCCTTAATATCTAGCTCCTATTCATTGATCCCGTTCATTGATCACATCTCCTCCTTTTGGAAGAAAACAGCAAGCAGGCCAACAAGGGGTCCTGCAATGGACTGACAGAGGGAGTTGCAGGACTTGATCACAACAAGCAACCTAACCCTTTAGAATGGTAGGGAAGTGTCAGGTGTCCAAGCACCTCCTGACGTCACCGGAGAAACGACCATCATTCAGCAGCTCCTCTCTCCCTAGAGACTAGGAAGGTGACGGGACCCCCTCTTCACTGACCTGTCGAAAGAGGCATTGAAACAAGTAGCCCTCGTGGAACGAGGCTGATCTTTTTGCTTTCATCCCCTTTGGGATCAGTACAGACCCTCAAGTGCTTTTAGTGTGTTACATGACACTTTCCATTTTCTCTACTGTCTACATCCCACTGCTGACGGTGCATCTGCAGTGTTTTATTCAGAAATAGGACAGGACTATTGTGACTGAGGGAAGGTGGAAATGAATTTTCATTGGGGTTTTTTTTTTTCCCCTCAGTGTTCATGGTTATCATAATATTTCTCGATCTAAAGTAGAATAACAAATGTTATCAAAGATTAACTTTTGAAAGTCTGAAATATGTGGACTGTGTCTATGGGGAAAGCATTCTAACAAATTAGTAAATACTTCAATACAAGGCTAAAATGAGTGTTCTGATATTCATACCTACATCAAAGATAAACTGCTGAATTCGTAGGAATGTGAATAGCTAAATTGAATTTGATCTCAACATTATTTCATAAAAGAAAGTGTTTAGCTGTACACTGTTTTTTAATGAAAATTTTTAAAGTAGATTTAATTTATTTTGATGAGAGAAATGTCATCAGTAGATATTTAGAAGATAATTTTCCAAATTGTTTTACATGGCTCAGATGTCATTGAATTATGTCACATACAGTTGGGTTTTGAACAAGAAGAAAGCAATTATGGCTTATTTCCCTCCTGACCATTAATTTCCTGGCCCTTGGTAGGAAAAAAAAACAAAACCTGTGTTGAGTAGAAAGGAACTACATCAATTGTGATTTATTTAAGTAGCCACATTTTATTGCAATATATTTTCAGTAGCTCATTCTATACAGAGTCAGATGTAGAAATAAGATAGTATATTTGTCCATTGGTACTTTATGCTTACATAAGAATACAATAACATAAATAGCTTTTTGTTTTTTATAAGAGTGTTTACTTACCATCTCTTCCAAGGGATGATGTTCTTTCATCGCTTCAGAAGAAATCATTTTAGGAGGCTAAAGTGTTCCTTGTGGTGATATGGTTTGTGCTTTCTTTTATGTCTGTGAGCCATCTGGAAGCCACATTTGAGTGTTTAATGTCCATGCACTGCCCACAGTTTTAAATGCTTTTGAATCTCTTCATCCATGACCCAGGTCATTCACTCACGAAAAAGCCACTAGGTTAACTGCTGCCTTCGTTTTCACTCACCTCTGCAAAATCCGCTCCCCAGAATGATTGGGGAGACACCAGTGAGGGGCTTCCCGGGTTCTGTGAAATAGGTAAATAATCATAAAATCCTAAACATTGACTACAAACATAAATGTTAGAATATGCCAGTCTGTGACCCAGGCAGAACCAGCATTTTAAAGATCACTGTATCAGAACTGCTGGGGATGTTCAAAATCACTGCTTAAATGGTCATGTGGCTGCTTCTAACTGCGTTTAAACATAAGCCCTCTGAACACAGTTATAGAGGAGCTATGACAAGGTCATTACTAAACATTCAAAGCTGGAAGATTTTATAAAGTGAAGCAGTAAATTCAAAGTTAAGCTTAAGTTCAAGCTTAGAAGGACTCAGTTCCCATGTTAGCACAGTGAGGTATATAAATATCTGGGCAGTTTTAGAGGCATAGCCACGTCCCTTGTTTGAATGTAATGAACCACAATGGGTTTTCAGAAGTCCCCTGGCTAGCAGCCCTCCACTTCATACTATCCTATATAATAAAAGGTTAATATGCAAACTGTCCCCTCGACTGGGAGTTTGGGAGTTCAACCTGGAGTTTGACCAGGGGTGAGGCCGGCCGGCCAACTGCCCACAGCCCCTCCCCTCTGCCAGCCAGGCCCCATCGGCCTGGGCTGGCTGGACTCCACCTGTGCACGAATTCATGCACCAGGCCTCTAGTATAACATATAAAACCATATTGCATACTAGTTCTAGAATTAGAAGACTCATTGCAAGGACAATGTACCTGGCAATAGACTATAAAATGGTGTTACCTCAACTACATTTTGGTTAAGCATCAGTTTGGGGGCCTTAATTCCTAATTTGAGAAGTACCAGGTGGGGAAGTACTTGGCAAAGGGAACAGGCACTGCAGATGCTATGACTGATAAGAACTCTCAGTCCCCGCTAAAAGACAGGCTTATTTTCAGTTCACATCTGAATGTGTCCAAGTCCCTCCATTGTAGACCTGCCATTCATACAGTGTACAGAACAGTCAGGTTGATACTGCTGATGCAGGCAAAGTGAGGAGCCTTTGCACTCTCTCCCCTGGAGCAGGGAAGGGACCCTTGGGCTGCTCAGGGGACTTGCTGGCCGCTTCTGTGCTCCGATGCATCGGTGGGGGCACATGCAGATGGTAAGGTTGGCCTTGTGATTCCCTTCCTCCAGGGCACCTGGATGACGATGGATTGCCGCACGGGTTCTGCACAGTCACCTACTCCTCCACAGACAGATTTGAGGGGAACTTCGTTCACGGAGAAAAGAATGGACGCGGGAAATTCTTCTTCTTTGACGGCAGGTAGCACTACGGTTTTGTTTTATTTCGCTTGGGGGAGGGTCCCAAATTACTTTCTTTGAAAGAGTGATATAAATGAAAGAACTTAAGTCGATGTTTGGGTAACAACTTAGAGTGATAAAAGTGAGCCCAACATGCATGCATGCACTGCTTTGGGGACCAGGGAAGTCACCCCATGGTTATGTAGAAGCCAGTGTAAGGCTTAGATGTCATCACTGCCTCCTAGGGGTGCTTGTCCAAGGGATGCTCTGCAGTGCCGGGTTCGAGGGCCCCCATCTTGCACAAGTTGGTTAGGTGGTCACCCATTTCTTTGATAGATTTCACCTGCTCATTCGGGTAATGTGTCTCAAGGAAGTGACACAGTGGGCTCGTTTGTGTCGGGGGCAGGTTGGTGCAGTTCCAGCAGTGACTGACACACTTTTTTCCAAGTGTACCGCACACTCCATGCCTTAGCCCGCTCTCTCAGGCCTCAGGGTCCGGTTTCTTGCTATCCTGAAGGGAGATTCGGCCACTTCGTTGGTTCTGCAGCTGCACCCATTTCTCAGCATGTTCCCACTCCTCCTGGGATCGCTCAGGAAAATGGACAGGAAGGCATAGGAGATGTACAGGTCCGGCCTCATGGTGCTGTAAAAGCTTGTCTTGGGATAGCTGGTCTTTTTGTGAAATGCCTGGATGCTGACGTCAGCACACGTATTTTCTGTGTTCTCTAGTTAGCAGCGATCTTTTCACTGTGCTCTCACCTCATGCATGAGGGCCCTGTGGGGCAGGAGCTGCGCACCCTCTGGTGAGGGCTGCAGTGACTGTAGGCCTTTCCTCTTTCAAGTGGAGATGGGGTTGCCAGGGCTCAGCTTTCCAGCGATGACTTTTAAACCATGTCAGCTTTAGAAACAAAGAGTGGCCACGTGGCTTTCCCAAGCATTCAGAGGAACGAGAGGCACAGAAGGGATGGGAATTGCAGAAATGGGTTTAGCCTACGCAGTCCTGGGGTGCCACAGGGTGTGGCCCCACTCCCTCAGCTCCTGGCACTGCTGACAACCTGAAGCTCCTCACCCTTGCAGTTCCTCTGGGAAGGGAAATGTCCCAGCTGACCATTGACGGGTGAGCACAGGGACTGGCATGTGACCCAGAATCCCTTTTCTGTAGATGGAGTAGGTGGCTTTTGAAGATATTAACAGTTCCTCAGGCTGTCAATTATCTGAATTAAGGAGGGGTGAGAAAAGCAATAAAAACCCATCTTAGCACTCTTGTAACATGTTATTTTAATTAGTCATTCCAACCTTCTCTTTCCCATTACCCCAGACCCCATACCCCACATCTTTTTTTTTTTTAGCAGAGCTTTGCTTACAGACTGTGCCATTTTAAATGGTTGGATAGTTTGCTTGCTTGCTTTTGCTCTGCTTTGAGTACCTGGTGGCTACCTGAGTCCCGTGGAGGACTCTTCTAAGATTTGGCATCAGTGCTTTCTTCTCCCAGGACCCCTTCCCCTGCCAGAGGAACACATTTCCTGTTCCTCCTTTTCCTATTTCCATATCAGTGTACTCACTGCTCTCCTCTGGAAAATGTCCTCTTTACCTCGTGCTGCAATTATTGTTTGATCCATTTAGCAAATGTAATTTATAGAAATGTCTTGTTTCCCCCACAGGACAGCAGTTTCCTTAAGGGCAGAATCTTGTCTGTTTCCTCTTCTGGGCTTCAAAGCACTTTCCCTTAATTTAATCCTTAAAAAAATTCTTGCTGAATGAGCGTGGGAGCTGACTGAAAGTAGAAGTCACCCAGAACACATACACACACAGACACTCACACTCACACGCTCACTCGTGCTTTAAATCTGGTAGTTTGATAAGCAGACTTGATTGACTCTAGGAAAACAGTCCATCAGGTTTGGTTGGTTGTTAGAGTTAGTTTGGTTGGAATTTGGGGTTGGTTACTGGATTGTTTCACAGACCTGATGCACAGAGTGTTGATTGCCTAGACTGAGCTTCCAAACCAGTGTGCCCAGAATGAGCTGCATGTTAGTTAGTTCCAAAGTACTAGTCCCTCCACCCTGGGGCCCTGAGTGGGGCCTGAGACTCCCCAGCACCTCCCTTCCTTTGTTATGCTAATCACTTCCAGCTCTAAGCAGCTTCACCCAGTCACCCCAGGTGTCACACAAATGCAGTAATTGACATGTATGTTATGACATGACATGAAACACCAGGCCAACAACTATGGGTGGTACAGCAATAAATTCATTGACTTTTTTTTTGAGGCACCAACTCACTAGTTTTCATACCAACCACTCAAACCCCGGTAGACACTTCGCTCAGATAGCAGACTCATAGGATGATAGTGTCCTTTGTTAGCTTTCCTCAGACAGATGGGGACTGATGCCTTGAGGTCAGTATCATTGCTTGTATGACATGTGATGAAACAGTGTGGTGACAGGTTCTCGTTACCTTTTTCTTAAACCCAATACTGATCCTGTTGTGAGACACCTGCTAAAGGGATTCGCTGTAAAGGGTGGTGAGAGCCTTATGCCTGGCTCTTTCTAAGCAGAGTGCAGGATTGGGTCATGGGGAAGTCGGTTGTTTCTGCATGAAGCAGCACCTTACTTTACATTGCTCTATTACTTTTTCTCCCTATTGCCACTTCTAACTTTTAGGGTCTGATGAGTTAGGTAAAATAAGGTGGAAATCCTACACCTTTCTTCCAGTCAGGAGGCTGTGGCTGGGAAAATTCCCTCACAAAGGATGAAATCAAAGTTTTGAAATAACAGGTGAGGAAACAAATTAGAGTTTTTAAAAGTTGTTCTAACTTGTAGTGCTGGCTAATGTTCCTGTCAAAGGGTGTTTTTGGGTTGTTTTTTTAAATCACAAAGTGTAGAGACAGATTTAGAGGGAGACCTTCTGATGGTATATAAAACCTGAACTCAGGTGTGTGATTTTTTTTAAAACCAATTTATTGAGGTATGATGATTCACATGCAGAAAACTGTATGTATTTAATGTCTACAACTTGGTGAGTTTGGAGTTAAACATATGTCTATGAAACCATCACCATAATCTGTGCCATTAACTGGGTGTGTGATTTATGAGAAGGTTTCAGACAAATGTGAATTTCTATCAAGAACATTCCAGAATCAGTTTTTCCCTTAACACAGGTTATGATAAACCTAAATAAGGATTTTAAATATTCAGATCTCCAGGAAAATGGCCCTGTTAAATTTTTTAAGCAAGTTCCTAGATAAAAGCAGATTTTAATTTTTTCAATTGCATATGTGACAGATGTTTGGTAGAATAAAAAACTTCAAGAAATATAAAAAGTGAATATGCTCCTCTTTTTTTTTTTTACGTTCAGCCCCATGTCACAAAAGTCACCACTGTTGGCAAAAATTTTAAACATCTGAATTATTTTGTATTCAAGCATCTTTACCTTGTATTCAAGGTCAAATAAGGAAACAGCTATTTTTAAATCTCTAAACTGAGTTTATGCAAAATGTACATTGCTTACCTTTTTAGTACTGTCTCAGCTTTAGACTATTTGCTAGTTTTGAGATTTTTTTTTAAAGGATGAAGTCTTTTTTAACATATTTTTATTGATTTCAGAGATGAAGGGGGAGAGAGAGAGAGAGAAACATCCATGATGAGAGAGAATCATTGATTGGCTGCCTCCTGCATGCCCCCCACTGGGGATGGTACCCGAAACTCGGGCATGTGACCTGACCGGGAATCGAACCATGACCTCCTGGTTCATAGGTCGATGTTCAACCCCTGAGCCATGAGGGCCAAGGTAGTTTTGAGATCTTAATCAACAGTTAGTCTTTTCTTCCTTATGTGACAAAATGAAACCAGAAGAGCTATTATTACAACAGGTTTATGAAGTCAGAAACCTGAAGTCAGACCACACTCGTCCTTTGCCAGATAGTTTATCCCACAAATGAGGAATGAATTTGAAAATTGTCTTTTCAAGCAGCTATTATTTCCCCTTTTTCCCTCTTTTTAAAGGAAATAGAAAAATTGTGCTAAGACTAGTTCCTGGGGACCTCTTGACATCTGCTCGGGTCCTAGGTAAAGCTGTCCATGCAGTGAGGAGGAAGGGGCGTGAGCTTTGTCAGGGGCTCTGGAGGGATTTGCTGGACCACAATGGGATGTTATGAAATTGTTTACTAAGCAAATACACACGTCTGTAATTTTCATACTAATCCGCAGTTCTGGATGCTTATTACAATGGGTTTATTTTTCTCATCATTGTTCTCATTTTAGCCAAGATTATGGACGCAAAGGCAATTTAGAAGGACTTCTCAAAACCCTAGGATGGAAACAAGGAAGGGGTATTCCCACACAGCTAGGCTTTGGCTTGTGTAATGTTAGGGAGCTGTGTGTTTTTTAGCCTGATTGTGAACCGGAGATGAGTTAATTCATTCCATCTTATTATTGTTATGTTATTGTTGCTTCTCCTTCCCTGCCAATTAGATTTCCAAGTATTATTTCTTGTTCCTGACATCACTGTCCTGTGCCCATCCTGTTCTGAAGTTGATTTGCTGCATTAATGTGTCTGGCTAAGAGGGCTCCTTGTAGTTTGTCATTAGCCAGCTAACCTGAGTGAGGCTGCCCACTCGATGAGCCACTGAGAAAGGCTGATGGGTTCCAGGGACAGGTCCATGCTCTTGAGAACATGCTTGGTCACATTTCAGAGAAACTGGAGTGGGAGTGGACTTCTGAAGTCATGTACTCCAGCCTCCCACATAAGGCAGAAAAAGTCCTTCTCCGTTCCTGACAGTCATCCAGCTTTTGTTGGCACCAGACTCAACAAATACATTCATATGTATCCTAATAAACAGTCTGATGAAGGCAAACATTTTTGTGATACACGAGAAGAAAGGGAGTGGAAGAGATGGATAACTTTGAATATCTGTCACTCACTCACTTGCCTTCCTAACAATCTGTGAAATCGGTTTTATAATCCGATTTCACATATGAAGAGCCTAAGGCATGTAGTGGTTAGCTAACTTGCCCAAGTCCCCATTAGGAAGGGTTGGAGCTGAGAGTCAATCCAAGGTGAGAGTCAATCCAAGGGTTGGAGCTGAGAGTCAATCCAAGGTGAGCTCTGGTGCAGAGCCACCCCCTTCTCATTACATCAGTACCAACCTCTAACTAGAGCAGGGCATTCCTCTGATCCTGACGGCCTCTCTTCCATGCTTCAACTTCAGTGGAGGTCGCTCATCAGCTATAATTTTTCAAAGGATCCTGGGATGAAGTCAGTGACATTCCTGCAGGGGCAGGAACAACATAGTAGGAGCCTGGCAGTTTGATGGAAGGTTTCCCTGAGAACAGCTCAGAGGAGCCCTGTTCTAGAGAGCTGGCCTCTTCCTGGTTGATAAAATGGGGATAATGACACCTACTGCTCTGAGCTGTTGTGAAGACTGGAGAGAAAACCTGTCAGGACCTTGTAGACGGAAGGGCACCTGGTAGGCGCTCACCGGAAAGCATGGATTTCTTTTTTCTGTTACTGTGTATCTGCATGTTCCCAGCTTTGTGGTGATATAATGGACACAACACATGTAAGTTTAAGGTGTACAGTGTGATGATTTGATACACCCATATACTGAGAAACTAGAGGCCCGGTGCACAAAATTTGTGCACAGGAGGGTGGGGTCCTTCAGCCTGGCCTGCACCCTCTCCCAATCCAAGACCCCTCGGGGGATGTCTGACTGCTGGTTTACAGGTCTAAACTGGCAGTCAGACATCCCTCTTGCAATCCAGGATGCTGCATGCACCAGTGACCATACTTTTCATACAGGTGAAAGGCATCTTGCTGCTGTATGGGCAGCTACATTTTTTTTGTCTTGATTATATAAAGTAGTACATAACATGATCCTTTTGAGGCAGTAGTACCATTTTCCCCATCTTATGAGTGGAAAAACTGAAGCAGAGAGAAGTTAAGTAATTGGCTTTCTCACAGAGTTATGTGTCAGAATCAGGGCTGACCACAAAATGTGTAAGCCAGAGTCCATGCATGTCATCACTGCATCATCCTGTTTTTTCACTGTTGAGTAGTCTTTCCAGGTTTTAATTTTTAAATCTAAGAGACTAGTCCCAATATATAGGATAGGGTCTCTAGGCCTGGCTGGTGATCAGGGCAATTGGGGGGGGCCCCCGCTGGCACCTGCCTTGGCTGGTGGCCTGGCACTGCCCATTTGCTGGCCCCACCTCCCACCTACCAGTCATTCTGCAGGTCATTCTGCCATTTGGTTGATTTGCATATTAGGGTTTTATATAGATAGATGATTACAACAGGGTTAGCTTGCACCTCCATCCCTTCACATAATTACCATTTTTATGTGTGTGGTGATAACATTTAAGACCTACTCTCTTAACAAGTTTCAAGTATTTGACACAGGATTGTGATTTATAATCACCATGCTGTACATTAGATCGCCAGAACTCACTCATCTTAGAGCTGGAAGTTTGTACCCCTTACCAACAGCTCCCCAATTCCCCCACCCCACAGCCCCTGACAACCACCATTCCATTCTCTGTTTCTATGAGTGGGGCTTTTTTGGTTCCACCTGTGAGGACATACAGTGCTTGCTTTCTTTGTCTGACTTGTCTCACTTAGCATAATGCCCTCAAGGCATTCTTATCTTTTATCATTATTGTTGTTACTATTATTAGTTGGTAGCAATGACTAGCAGAGTTTTCTTATGATTTGTTTTTCAAGAGCAAAACTGAATCGTCTCTTGAATATTTCACTGTCATCTTGAGCCTTTTTAAGAATCAGATCCTACTGTCATCTTGAGCCTTTTTAAGAATCAGATCCTACGGACTCATAGCTCTTCCTTTGAAGACAATCAGCACAATACATGATGGGAGCATGGTGGTGCTCCATTCAGCTGCTGCTCACACCCTGAAGGAGGCTGGGACTTCTGGTCAAAGGGGTCCCTGCAGATGGTTAGGGTTTGTGGGTTTGTTGTTGGCCTTCTTCTTCTTTACTTAGTTTTAAGTATTTTTTGTTAGATGTAGATTTCTTTTTTTAAATTTTTCTTTATTGATTAAGGTATTACATATGTATCCTTGTCCCCCCTTTGCCTTCCCCCCCCTCCCCCACTCATGCCCTCACCCCCCTGTTGCCTGTGTCCATTGGTTAGGCTTATATGCATGCATACAAGTCCTTTGGCTGATCTCTCCCCCTTACCCGCACTCTCCCCTACCTTCCCTCTGAGATTTGAGCACCTGATTGATGCTTCTCTGTTTCTAGATCTGTTTTTGTTCATCAGTTTATGTTGTTCATTATATTCCATAAATAAGTGAGATCATGTGATATTTCTTTCTCTGACTAGCTTATTTCGCTTAGCATAATGCTCTCCAGTTCCATCCATGCTGTTGCAAATAGTAAGAATTCCTTCTTTTTTTACTGCAGTGTAGTATTCCATTATGTAGATGTACCACAGTTTTTTAATCCACCCATCTGCTGATGGGCACTAAGGCTGTTTCCAAATCTTAGCTATGGTGAATTGTGCTGCTATGAACATAGGGGTGCATATATCCTTTCTGATTGCTGTTTCTAGTTTCTTGGGATATATTCCTAGAAGTGGGATCACTGGGTCAAATGGGAGTTCCATTTTTAGTTTTTTCAGAGGTCATATATCCTGGCATGAAAAATAATTCCTAAAACAATGTTTTTAAGAAGAATCACAGTTTAATTTGGTTATTGCTGGGAATTTAAAGTGGAATTATGATTCAATTTAAATTTCCCTCTTGGTTCTCTTATGGCTATACTGCCTGGGAAAGGAAGGGAACTCATTGGCGGAAGAGAACAGAGGTAATGCCTCATGTGGTAGAAAAACCATTTAGACCCCAAAACTACAGGGTGTCCCAAAAATGTATGCACACTTTAATTATAAGGGCAGTAGTTATTAAAATACGTTTAATTTCAAAGTGTAATAGAAATGAGTTATTAGCCGAAACCGGTTTGGCTCAGTGGATAGAGCGTCGGCCTGCGGACTGAAAGGTCCCAGGTTCGATTCCGGTCAAGGGCATGTACCTGGGTTGCGGGCACATCCCCAGTAGGAGATGTGCAGGAGGCAGCTGATCGATGTTTCTCTCTCATTGATGTTTCTAACTCTCTATCTCTCTCCCTTCCTCTCTGTAAAAAATCAATAAAATATATTTTTAAAAAAATGAGTTATTAAAGTGTAAATACATTTTTGGGACACCCTGTATAAAGGAAAGGCCAACACTGTTAAGTGTTCTAAAACCACTTTTGTGTATTCAGATAGTAAAGAGAATTTTAAAATGAATGCAGTAATATTTGGCTAGAATGCAAATGTGTCCGTCTAGGTAAAAGGGAAATGTTACCACACAGTTTCTTCTGCCTGTGTCCTCGGGGATTTTAAAAGTTTGGTCACATACGTTTTGCGCAAGGAAAGCACGGCTTGGAAGCTAAGATGCCTAGACGTGCACGGGAGCCAGTACATAAACTGGAGTGAGCAAGGGTTCGAGAGCAGGCGCCAGCAAACGTATAGGGCGCAAACGTTAATATCTCAGGCTGCTCAGGCCACCGACAGTCTCTGTCGCAACACGAGAGCAGCCACAGAGGATCCGGGAAGGAATGTGCGTGGCTGTGCTCCAGAAGAACTGTATTTACAAAAACAGGCGCAGGCCATGGCTTGCCGACCGCCTCTGGAGGAGCCAAGAATTGGAAAGAAAGGTTAGCGCCTCCAGCACCCGGCTGAGGAGCTTTTATTTTATTTGCTGCAAGACGGAGGCTTTCAAAGCCCTGCCATTGTTAGTGCTCTGGAGGGCCCCGTGTGGAAAGGTGCCCCTTTTGTCCTCAGATGCCGTCCGAGCCACCGTCAATGTTTGCCACGGAAGTGAAGCTGTCTCCTCCGGCAGGTGCTGCAAGCCGTGCAGTGCAGCTCTGCTCGCCCCCCCCCAGTCCGCGAGAATTTGCATGTGGGCACCTCATGTCAGTTGGGCTGAGAGGAAATAGCCGTTTATTCTTGGTCTTCTGACACGAATAAGGATGGGCCTCATTGCAAGGGACAAGCGACTGAGTATGGTTAGGGAGGAGGGTGTCTACGCCCACGTTATTGTTTAACTGAGCCCTAAGACCCAGGCCTTGCAGATTTGATCAGATACCTGGGAAATGCTGGCAGACTAGTTCGTCAGGGGCTAATTCTACCCGACATTCAATTCAGTTTTGAACCCTGTTAAGAATCCGGTCAATCTGGTTGCCAGGGTTAGCCATAAAAATCCAGGGTTCCCGCGCCGCTGAAAGGCGGCGGCTCGCTGAATGAAAGGCCGCGGCGGCGGCGGCGGCTGAAAGATGGCGGCTCCCGGAAAAGCAGCGGCGGCGCGGCGGCTCGCTGAGTGAAAGACTGAAAGGCGGCGGCAGCTCGCTGAAAGACTGCGGCTCGCGGAAAAACGGCGGCGGCCCGCAGACAGATGGCGGCTCGCTGAAAAGCAGCGGCTCACGGAAAGACAACGGCGGCTCCTGAATGCAAGGCGGCAGCGGCCCGCTGAAAGATGGCGGCGGCTCCTGAATGCAAGGCGGCGGCGGCGGCTCGCTGAATGAAGAAAGACTGCGGCGGCCCGCTGAAGGACGGCGGCTCGGGTGGGACAGTCGCCAGGGATGGGCAGCGTGAGGATGCAGCGGGGGGTCAGGGGTCAGGGCTGCTCTCCTGGACGCTGAGCAGGGCCCTGCGGCTCCCGGGCGTTTTTGAGCGGGGAGCTGCCCAGCAGCCCCAGGTCAGGGAAGAGGAAGCGCTGGAGGTTTAGGATTTGATTCCAAACATCCGGGACCCAGAGAAGCCCAGTACTGTGGATGAACCGGAAGTAGTAGCGGAAAGGTGCGTGGAGGTTTAGGAAGTAAATGAAGAGGACTATTTGGCTACTATCAGGTTCATGTCAACAGTACCTCATTGCTCTTTGGCAGCTCCTCCTGGGCCGTGCTGAAGAGTCAGACTTAAGCGTTGTTTACCGGTTAAGCATAAGATCCCTTTAAGGCGACGGCGCCTTCTCCGGGTCAGACTACCGGCGGCACCAGAAGCATGGCGAACCCCGGAAGCATGGAGGACACCGACCTGTTTATGGAATGTGAGGAGGGGGAGCTGGAGCCATGGCAGAAAACCAGTGATGTCATTGAGGATTCTGTAGTTGAAGATTGTCATTCAGTGGATACAACGACCACAGTGTCTGTGAGCCAGCAGCCAGTCTCAGCGCCAGTGACCTTCGCTCTCTATGCCTCCTTTGCTGGGTACCTCTCTATAGCCACCACCGTTGGTAGCAGCGGGACACAGAGCAGCGACGGTTCGAAGAGGCCTCTCGTCAGTCTCGCTGCCGATGACAATGCCGAGAGGAAGCGGTGTCAGCAGAGGCCTCTCGTCAGTCTAGCGGCCGATGACAATGCCGAGAGGAAGCGGTGTCAGCAGACGATGTATAAACGGCTACTGGTACGGGGTACCTCGGCCGCGGTAAGAAGCCGGCGGTATCGACAGAACATGTCTGAAGCGCGACGATTGGCAGAACGGGAAAGAAGACGGCAGCGTCGACAGAACATGTCAGAAGAACAACGACTGGCACAACGTGCCGCGGCCGCCGAAAGAAGCCGGAGGTATCGACGGAATATGTCTGAAGCACAGCGATTGGCAGAACGGGAAAGAATCCGGTGTCGCCGACAGCAGGCGTATGAAGAACGATTGGCACGTGAAGAACGATTGGCACAGCGTGCCGCTGAGGCTGACAGCAGCCAGTCAGCGCCGAGCACTACCGGGACTGGCGGGAACAGCCTCCAGAGCGGAAACTAGGTAAACGAGGATGCGATTACGGAACACGGTTGTGGTGGGATGTAGCACATGTGGTGTCTGTCACATGTCCATTTTGCCTGTCCCGAAATTTCTCCCAGGAAATGGAGTTATTTGTTGCTTTCTCTCGAGTTCGAAGAGCGTGTGACGTTCAAGTTGTAAATACTTTGTCACCAGGGAAATTAGTCAAGCACTCTGAACTGTTTTTACTCTTAATGTGGTGTACAGGGAGGGAGATATTAGAATAAGGTTAATCAGCTTATCAGTCATTGTTTTTATCAGTTGTTTTTTACATCATCTTTTTGTTGTTTTCATATGTCTGTTGTTGTGTCATGTTATTGTTTGTTAATGAATTTATATATTCTTTTCATGCACATTTTACCAATTTTCTTTCATCTCTGACACTTCTATTGTAGAGAAAGGGTGAATAGCAATATTAAAATATTTCTTCTAATTAATTTCCTTCCAATGTGCACCGGGCCACTAGTATTGAGATATTTATAGGTGAAATGATATGATCTAGAACTCATTTCAGAATAATATGGGCGCTAGTAAGTGGGTAGAAGGTATAGATGAAACATGATTGGCTAATTATTGAAACTCAGTGATGGTACGTGGGATTCATTATAGTGTTCTATTTTTTACATATATTTTAACTTTCCCATAATCAAACATTTAAATTTAAAATATATATAGTCAGTAAGTTGCCAGTATAGTTATCATAGGTAAAACTTGTTGGAATTTTTTATCTGTCAACCTCTGTAATCACTACTCTGCTGGCCTAGTAACTGTCAGGGTCTAGTCCACTACTGGGCTCTCAGATTCTCGGAGACTGTGAGACAAACCACTGGTGGCCCATTAACAGCCGCCTACATACCCCCTCTGCTGGTTTTGCTTTGTAGCTAACTGCAGTGACTCCATTTGCCAAGTTGAACATACAGTTCAGAGGAGTCCATCTTATTCTGGTGACTTGAGGTCAAAAAGTTGAGGCATTATGTGCTTTTATCTTTGATTTAGATATATTGGCTCCCCCAAATTTTCTGTCTGGTTTTAGAATATTTGTAAGTTAGAAAATATAGTATTGAGAATGTTTTTAGCCAAATGTAGTATATGGAGGACTTAAAAACATTTACAAAATTGCTTTTCTCACAAATGAAAAAGAATGTAAAAAATATTTCAATAACAATTAGCCCAGTTTATTAGTATGTGTTTATTAATATTTATTCATGGATGAATCATTACCTTATTAAGTCATCATTTTTACTTAATGCTGTTTACCAGGTCTTTCCTTCATCAGTCTTGATGACATAAAGAGAAAGAAGGCAGCCTATCAATCTCTGTGTTTCCATACCTAAGACCATGTTTGTTTAGAGAGTCTTCTGCATTTCTAAGATTTGACTCACTAGGAAGAGATGCCATTCTTTTATATATATATATATTTGTTGATTTCAGAGAGGTGGGGAGAGAGAGAGAGGGAGGGAAGGGGAGAGGCATTGATGATGGGAGAGAGTCATTCATTGTTTGGCTGCCTCCTGTGTGCCCCACATTGGGGGTTGGGCCCCCAACCTGGGAATGTGCCCTGATCGGGGAATTGAACCATGACCTCTTGGTTCATAGATTGATGCTCAACCCCTGAGCCACACCAGCTGGGTGAGATGCCATTCCTTAAAGTCTCTGTACTTGCTGAGTTAATGCTTATTGATGAATATTCCTCTTATTACAAAAATTAGGTGATGGGGACGGGCTAGAAGGGGTCAATGGGGGGGGAAGGGGGAATATATGTAATACTTTAAACAATGAAGTTTTCTTTTAAGTAAGGTGGGTTAGCAGCAAATTACATTCTGACAAAATAGGTGTTATCTAGTTAAAATATGGTGTTCTTGTTTTTTGTTTTAAGAAAAACATGTTATTTTATTTGTAAGAAAAATAAACTTATATGTTATTTTGTTTTGTTGGAAAAAATAAAGAAACCTCTCAAGATAAAAAAAAAAAAAAAACACAACCCAGGGTACCCAGTGAAAATGGCATCTTATCTAATAAAGAGGGACTATGCAAATTGACCACCACACTGTAACATTCAAGATGGCTGCGCCCACAGCGGAGGCAGAGTTCCCGTAACGAGCCTTAACAAGCAATCAGCACGGACCTGAGGCTGTGTGGCGCTGGGCCGGGGCAGGGGACCTGAGGCTGCAACCCCTGCCTGGTGGGGCTTGACAGGGGACCTCAGGCTGTGCCCCCTGCCCTGGCACCAGGCTGGGGGACCTTGGGCCGTGCCCCCCCGACCCCGCTCGCGGAACTTGACAGGGAACCTCAAGGCACGCCCCCCGCCCTGGCACTGTGCCGGAGGACCTGAGGCTGCGTCCCCCGCTCCAGTGTCGGGCCGGGGGACCTCAGGCCACACCTCCTGCCCCGGCGTCGGGACAGGTGACCTGAGGCCACGACCCTGGTCCAACAGAGCTTGACAGGGAACCTCAGGCTGCACCCCCCGCCCGGTGGGGCTTGAAGAGGGTGGGGCCGGCTGGGTCTGGATCTAGCCCAATGGGGGTGGGGCCGGCCTGGTCTGGGTCTCTCGCAATTTCGAGGTGCACGCGGGTGGGCGGGGACTTGACTCTGGGTCCCGCAGGGTGCCCCAGACTCTGGCAAGAGGAAGATTTTCATATACATTTTACTAATTTTCTTTCATCTCTGACACTTCTATTATAGAGAAAGGGCAAATAGCAATATTAAAATATTTCCTCTAATTAATTCCCTTTTAATGTGCACGAATTTTGTGCACCGGGCCACTAGTTTCAGATAAACAACATATTTTAGTCTCACCATGTCCCATTCAATATTTGGGATGTATGTTTACTAGAAATGTATTTGTTGTTTATCTAAAATTCAAACATAACTGAGCATCCTATATTTACTCCAGCAAATCTAAAATGAAGATCAAGGATGAAATAGTTTTCTGCAATATTTATTGCATCATTATGTCAGCTTATTAGTTATCCTTCACCAAGATTGTGTGGGGTTTTTTTAATTGTGGGGAGTCTAATGACAGTCAAATCTCATTAATTCCAACTTTGCTGATTTAGAATTTTTGAAGGCTTATGCAAGGGTTCTGCTAAAGTGCACCCATTTGTCATTCATAGTACAAACAAACCTGAAAGAGAACTATTTATCTCCTTGGGAGACTACAAATAGTGTAATTACAATTTAATCAGAGGCTATCATCATTTGGACTGTACTTTTCATTTAATAATTATAGATCATTCTGTCATCTATTAAAGCAAGACAAGACTTTACCAGGCACAGTCAGGTGCAGCTGCTTCAGCCCCCACAGCCCCTTGCATCCCACCTATCACGGATACACAGTCCGTTGGGCTCTCTAGATTCTAGAACCTCACACAATGCTCGCTACTTAGAAAGCACCCTATAAATGGTTGTTAATTGCATTCATGAATGAATGCTAATGACACATGTTAAAATAATCAAACTGTCTTTGTTGCTAAACATCTTACATTTTAAATTCAAAAAAATGATTTGAGTTGGTCTCCCCCCTTATTTCAAAGTTCAGTTCATAAAGGGATTCTTTGGTAAAGTTAGTTTCATTGCACACTGGGAGGCTAGCACTGAGAACATGCTATTGAAATTCTGAAAGTGTTTTATGAGAAGAGAGAGAGAGGGGGGCACTTACAAAGTCATCCTGAGCACCTTTCTGAGCATTCTTCTAGTCTAGGACCATGGGTCTCAAACATTACCAGGCTGCTAATGATGTTGGCAAGGTTTAGCCTGCGGTTTTCCTTACGTGCCCCCATTTTTCATGATCATGAACACACACACACACACATGCATGCACGCACAAATACATTTCTGTATATCTTCCAAAGAGATGGAAGGGGATTCTTTTGATTGGATACCAAGTATGGCAGTCGCTGACAAATAATACATTAATAATTTAAAACAAACATGTAGACATTAACACATTCTAAACCACATCTGTAATATTAGAGACCACTATATAAAAGCCAACTGAAACACCCTTGAGTCTACCACTCTTGAGGGAAGTGAGGCCTGAGTGGCTTATACATGGGCCAGAATCTCTATGGCCAGGCAATGGTCGGCATCCGGTCTTAGAAACATACTCAGATGAGGCTTGTTCTCAGTCTCCACCTGTAGCTTATTTCTTGTCCATTTCCTCCAGCAGAGAAAGGAGTGATGGGAACCCGGAGACTGGGAGTGAAGTCTCCCTCCCTGTTGCTAACTAATCCTTCTCAGTCTTTTCCCTAGCAGTGCAGCAGCCTTCAGGAGGACAAGCTGAGTACAGGTCCGTGGTTCTCAGATGTGATCCTTTCTTTTTGGAGAGTTAAGTCACGGCCTGATGATCCCTTTTGTTTTCCCTTCTCTCACAGCACCCTGGAGGGGTATTACGTGGATGACGCCCTGCAGGGCCAGGGAGTTTACACCTATGAGGATGGGGGAGTGCTCCAGGGCACCTATGTGGACGGAGAGCTCAATGGTCTGGCCCAGGAGTACGACACAGACGGGAGACTGATCTTCAAGGGACAGTACAAGGATAACATTCGGCATGGACTGTGCTGGATATACTTCCCAGTAAGCCCTGCGACTGCTCATTTTGCTTTAAGACAGAGCTTTGACTCTTCACAATAAAGAGTCAAATGTATTCTCTACGTAAGAAAATGTGAAGCTGTGAAACTTGAGAGCGAAGCCAAGAGTGTGGGAGCTGCGTCCTCTCACTGTTACTCCCTTCTGATTGAGGTTGTTGGCCCTTCCGTCTACTAGGAATTCCTTTTCAGCATTGTTTTGGAAAAGAGTGATTAATCATGATTAAAGCAAGTTGAGACAAATTGGTTGTATTATATCATTAATAAAGATGAAAATATATTATTTCTTAAAGCCTTTGATACAGTATAGAAAGAGATGGTGGAATATTCCGCTGTTGCATTTAATTTTATTCCATTGCTCAGATGTCAGAACTAATCCAGCAATTTCTCATCTTTTTGGAGTTTACTAAAGCAAAAAGATGTGGCAAAATCTCCGGTTGGGAATTAATACTCTTATCTGTTGTTTGCATTTCAAATACCCCATCTGTTGTTGGTGAGTTTCCAGAAAATTGTTCAGAAAATAGACCGTAGAAAATATTTCATCTAATGTTTTATTTTGTCCAGAGCTTCAATCAAAATACATTTTTTTCTTACTCTGAACTCTATCTTCTTATGATTAAAAGGTATTCATAAAAGTTGTCTGTTACATGTGTAAGAAGAAAAGTAGTCCTGGCTAAATCTACTTACACATTATTGTTCTTAAAATGTAAGTTATGTTCTAGAAACGGGGCATAAGGAAAAACCATGTAAAATATTGTTTTTATAATTACTGAAGCCTTTACACACGTTCTTAGTAGGACCTGCAACAGATCATAAGTCCTTTAGCTCCTGCCTAAAGCGGCAGGAAGAGGGACGTGGTGGAGGCGCTTGTCCCGTAGAGAGACTAACATTGTCCTGCTCTGGGAGGAGGCAGAGTGGGTGTCTTGCTGCCGATGTGACAAGGATTTTTGAAGCCAGGGAAAGTGGACCGCCCTGCGTGCGGATGGGTGCAGGGAAGAGCAAACTATGGATTAGCAGATTCTCCCGCTACCTGTCATTTTACTCGAGACTGTGATCAGTTAAGTCCCTAGGGGACATCGAAGTTGCACTAAGTGAACAGGTCTACCTTACTCCATGCAGTTGCATTTTGAAACCTAAATGTGCAGCTACATTTTAGCCCTACCCTCTTATTAAATGCCAAGAAAAGACCCTGCCTTCGGAGCGAAGCCCTGGAGAGTGACAAGCTTGCACAGGAACTTGGTTGACACTTGCTTTCTCTCTGGTGTTGGTTGGCGGTGGAGGGCGCTAATCCCACCCCAGGCCTCTAAGAAATAGGCATCAGTGGCAGGGATGTGGGCTTTATTATGGCAGCGTGGGATTGGAGGTGTGGTGTGGGCTTCTGCCTTCCCCTCTGAACTGAGCACGTGGATCAGCCACAGACAGGGCAGCTAGGAAGCTATAGGTTTCCCTGGAGGAGCAGGACCTGCCTGGGGCACTTCCCCAAGGGGAGGGGGGCTTGATGCTGTTAACCCCTTACCCAACAGCGATATGGGTGTCAAAGGGTGTCAGAAAAGATGAGCCATTGAGCAACACTCCCTGACACAGCAGAGGAGAAAGTTCTGGTGACACAGTCCAAGCAGGAGCAAGGGGAGGAAAAAATAATGATTCTCCCTGCAGTATTATAAGCTCACTCTAAGGACAGTTTCTTTCAAAATTTTACCTTGGAACAGTCATGCAGAGTTTTTAATTAAAAATTCATAACCCCTTTAGGAAATAAAAATCTCTGCTTTATCAATCCAGGAAAAAATTCACTTGCCTCCAAAACCAGACGCTTAAAGCATTTAAGAGAAAAAATGGTGAGACCCTAGCAAGACAGAATAAATAGCAATGTTGGCTTTTATTCATTTTGGCCTGTACGAAGCACAAACACCCTAACACCCGTCAGCTCAGTCATCACCAAAAGCCTGAAGACAGATTTTGCAAAAAGGATCATTCTCCTTATGCTGGGTTGTTAAGAAGTGACTCGGGAGGAGAAAGAGCAATACTATATCCCTAATGCACCTTCTACCCAGAAAAAACACTTCCCAGTACTGTTCTTTGTATGGAAGTGCTGGGGTTAGTTTTTTTAATTCATAACCGTTTTTCTCCAAAAAGCAATTAGGCTTCAGGGAACTGTACACCATGTCCCCAGCATTACGTCCTCCCTCTGGCTCTCAGTCAGAGCAGCATGGGGGTCACGCAGAAGTCACCCTACATCACTGACTGTGGGTGGCTGCTCCTAGAACCTCCCAGGTGGGGAAATAACCAATGTCTGGCATTACTGTTGTTATATCAGACCCACCAAGGTCTTAGATTTTCAAAGTCACCCCATCAGGACCTTCTGAGTGGCAAAAAAAAAACAAGAAAAGAAAATGAAAATCTCCTACACCTTTAGATTATTTTTTAGATTTTTGGGGTATCCCAGTTCAATTCTAAAAGTATTTATGGATCCCCTACTGTGTCCCTGGCACTTACCAGGATGTAGAATTCTGACAGCCTCTGCCCTAAAGCATTTAATGACCCTTAAGAAGGGAGTAAATGGCAGTTAAAGAGGACGCACAGCTGGCTGCAATCTGGGAAGGAGGCCCCCGGGAGCAGTAAATAGAGAAGAATGGGGGAACGACAGTGATGGGGAAGCAAGTGCAATTTCGTTGATCTTTTTTCACTCTTCTAACTCCAAGTTATCCAGAGGTCCCTTTATTTATCTCTTAGAAAACGCAGCCAGCTCTTTACTCGTGCACACTAAATTAATTCTTACATACATTTGAACTAAAGATTTTCTTAATTGACCAGAAATCCAAAACTCAACATTGAGAAGTGAGATTGTATGGATAGTAGATAAGACTCACTGCATCCAATAATGACCCCAAGTAGCATTTAGTTCTATGTCCTTTCATTGCTTGTAACTAATATTACAAACAGGGCATATTTGGTTCTTAGATAACAGACTAACATGGAGTCTCCGTAACTTGTCCCGGGCCATCAAGGCGACTCAGCCTCTGCCGCTCTAACTCGGGCTTTGCACCGTTTGTTCTCTGGGACTGGATGTGGTTCTCACTCATGTGAAGAGCTCTGAGTCCTTAAACCGCTAGGGTCCATGTTCGTGCTATTCACCAAGGGGGTGCACAAGAGAAATTTCTTGAAACGCGTGTCACATGGATCAATACTCTATGTAATTTTTCTGGATTTTGGTTTCTCCCGTCAGGATGGAGGCAGCCTGGTAGGGGAAGTAAATGAAGACGGGGAGATGACTGGAGAGAAGATAGCCTATGTGTACCCGGATGAGAGGACTGCACTGTACGGGAAGTTCATTGACGGAGAGATGCTGGAAGGAAAACTGGCTGCCCTGGTGTCCACTGAGGAGGGCAGGCCACACTTTGACCTGATGCCTGGAAGTAAGTTGAATGGGCCCTAGGTGGGCTGCCCTACTGCCAAAGCAGGTGGTGAGGGCGGGTTTGAGAGAAGTTTGTTTCTTTGGTCCACTCAAATGGTGTATTTCCAACCGCGTTAAGTTATAAGAAGAAAAAAGCAGACAAGATAATAAATGTGGGCATCAGTAGGCCTCAATAATCATTAGGTATTTATGATCTGAAGAGATTCTCTAAAGGAAAGTTGTCAAACATAGAAATTCTAGCATTTTGTATTGAGGTCCAATTTGAGTTGTCTTAAATGTATCATTTTTTAATCTTTGTTTTTACTTTAAGTTAAAAATTAAGGCCATCTGAATGCAATGGGAGGGGTTGGATCTTGGTACAGAAAAAGGACATTAGTGGAAAAACTGGTCAAATCTGAATAAAGCCTGGAGTTTAGTTAATAATAATGTAGCTATGTTGGGGTTTTAATTTGGACAAATGTACAGGGTAACATTAAAAAAAAACTAACATTAGGAGAAATAGTGAAGGGCATTGGGAACTCTCTATACTATCTCTGCAACTTTTCTGTACATTTAAAATCATTCCAAAATCAAAAACATTTTTAAGAGAAGCAGTAATCTTTGAACTTCAGATCCTAATATCTGTGCTCTTCACATATGTTCTGAAAGGAGACAGCATCCTAATGTTTAGAAATGAGGAAACTTGGGCCAGAGGATCCCACCCAATTGATGATGTAAATTTTAAAACTTCAGAAGTGACAGCATTTTTAGTGGCAAGATCCTTGAACTTCAGAGTCACTTTATTTGCAAAGAGGGTAAAGGGGGTCAAATATATGGTGATGGGAGGAGACTAGACTTTGGATGATGAGTTGTAGACCTGAAACTTACATAAAGTTATTAACCAATATTACCCCAGTAAATTTAATTTAAAATTTTATAAAATAATAAATAATGACAATGGGGAAATGTCACCTAATTTGAGTCTTAGCTCCAATGTTTACTGTATTATATTCTTGGGGAAGTTATTCTCATTTATCTTTTCAGAACCTGTGTCTTCATTATAAAATACCGATCTTGGCACCTACCATAAAATATCATAATGAAAGGTCTTGTTTTTACATTCTTCTTGGTATTAGTAAGAAACAGATTTTGGGAAGCGAGAGTGATCATTCTCAGGGGAATGATGGTTTTTCTTAGAACTCGTGGTTGCAAATAACAAACACCCTCATCAAACTAACTTAAGGCAAAAAAGGAGGAGGAGGGGGAGAAGGAAGGAAAGAAGGGAGGGGGGGAGGGGGGGGGAGAGTAGCGTTTGCTGGCAAGGTCTGGCAGGCCTCAGCTTTTTTTTTTTTTAATATATTTTATTGATTTTTTACAGAGAGGAAGGGAGAGGGATAGAGAGTTAGAAACATCAATGACAGAGAAGCATGGATCAGCTGCCTCCTGCACACTCCCTACTGGGGATGTGCCCACAACCAAGGTACTTGCCCTTGACTGGAATCGAACCTGAGACCCTTCAGTCCGCAGGCCGACCCTCTCTCCACTGAGCCAAACCGATCAGGGTCAAACGGGTCAGGGCAGGCCTCAGCTCTTTAAAGGACTGTTAACAGCTTGGGTATCAGGAGGGTCAGGAACCAGGGCTGCTTTGCACAGGTCTCTGATGTTTGCCACTTTGTTTCTCCCACTGCCTCATTCAGCTACATTTACTAACCCACGGGCTAACCCATAGATCCTGGATCTTGTCTGACAGGGTCTAGTGGCCATCTGGCCCAGCAGTTGGGGGAGGGAGAGTAAAATGGAATGTAAATCTCTCACCTGAAACACTTCTGGTCTGCCTCCCCCCTGACCTCACCACCATACCTTTTCTCCTTAGGCTTCTATAACCACAGGCTGCTTCTGGGTCTCCACTGGGTTCTTGCTGATTTCCTCATTATGCCTCTGGCTGGAACTTCTCTCCATCTCTTCTCCTCTGCACATAGGAATCCCTGTCCCTGGCTAGTTCCTGCTCCAGCTTCAAGTCTTGGCTCATCTCTTAGAATTAATGTTTGTCAAGCCAATGAATGGCTTAGTCCAGTGGTCAGCAAACTGCGGGTCGCGAGCCACATGCGGCTCTTTGGCCCCTTGAGCGTGGCTCTTCCACAAAATACCGACTTCTGCGCATGGGCCATGAAGTTTCAATCGCACTGTACATTTGCGCCCGCACGTGGTATTTTGTGGAAGAGCCACACTCAAGGGGCCAAAGAGCCGCATGTGGCTCGCGAGCCGCAGTTTGCCGACCACTGGCTTAGTCAAAGGCCCTACTGTGAACTGTAGAGGAGAGTAGGAGCAGAAAAGGATGCCTTTTGTCTGCCTGGAGCATCAACCTGTCTAAGGGAGTGAAGGAAGGGATGGCAAGGGTTGGAAAAGGTGGCACCGACTCCTTGAAAGCAGGAAGAGATGTTACTCCTGCCTGTATCGGCACAGCCCCTAACACAGTGTTTTATATGTGGTTGCACTTGGTCTGTTTGTGATAAAAGTGTTAGTCCAAGGAAAGGAAATGGAAATTTGTAAGAGGATATTTGCACAGTGGAACACATATTCCACAGAAAAGTGGTTGGGGTTTTTTTCCTTTTTTAAACTAACTTCCTTTAATGGAGTGTGTGCTGGCCCATTACCAGCACGCTCACAGAAGTGTGCTCTCAGATACCTGCCTCGCCTCCCCCTGCCCTGCTTTTCCTGCAGGGGTCTGCCCTCGCAGGCTGCATGTCCCGGGCTCCTGTGCCTCCTGCTTCTGTCTGGGTTTGGCCACAGAGAGTCATTGGCTGGGGACACAAGAGGGAAGGGAGCAGGAGGAAGCCCTCTCTTCCCAGCAGTGTCTCCAGCAGGGTCCTGCCTCCTGATTCTATCGTCTACCAGAAAGGTCCCCAGGGTTCTAGCTTCCTTGGGTTACCCTAGCTTTAGAGCTCCAGGAACCCCAGCTCTAGAGCTCCAGGAACCCCAGCTCTAGAGCTCCAGGATCCCCAACTCTAGAGCTCCAGGATCCCCAGCTCTAGAGCTCCAGGATCCCCAACTCTAGAGCTCCAGGAACCCCAGCTCTAGACCTCCAGGATCCCCAGCTCTAGAGCTCCAGGAACCTCAGCTCTAGACCTCCAGGATCCCCAGCTCTAGACCTCCAGGAACCTCAGCTCTAGACCTCCAGGATCCCCAGCTCTAGACCTCCAGGAACCTCAGCTCTAGACCTCCAGGAACCCCAGCTCTAGACCTCCAGGATCCCCAGCTCTAGACCTCCAGGAACCTCAGCTCTAGACCTCCAGGAACCCCAGCTCTAGACCTCCAGGAACCTCAGCTCTAGAGCTCCAGGAACCTCAGCTCTAGACCTCCAGGATCCCCAGCTCTAGAGCTCCAGGAACCTCAGCTCTAGAGCTCCAGGAACCCCAGCTCTAGAGCTCCAGGATCCCCAACTCTAGAGCTCCAGGAACCTCAGCTCTAGAGCTCCAGGAACCCCAGCTCTAGAGCTCCAGGAACCCCAGCTCTGCGTTTGTTCCTCTACCTTAGGGTTGTGGCTTCCTGCTCTTGGCAGTTTCTGGGCTCCACAATGCCGTCTGGCTTCTCAGCGCTTCCATCCTCTGTGTAACTATTTCCCTGAATTCATCTCTTTCTTTGAAATATGCAAGTGGTCTGCTTCCTGGTTAGACACTGACTAACTGGATTGTTTTCTAACTTTTAGTTTGAGACATTAATTTGGGTTTTGATTGTGTTTAAAGCACACACACACACACACAGAGAAAGAGGACCTGGTGACCATTGGGAACTACTAAAGAACTGTTTAATGGAATTATTTGTGATGCCTTAGTGCCTAAAATAATTGACTTTGCAGGAGCAAGGCCTCTCGTTCCAAAACTTGTTTCTTTCCTCATTAGCCTTTGGAGCATCATCTGTCTTCGCTGGGCTCCAGGAGGATCCTCTGAGGCTAATCCTTTGCAGGGAACCAATGTTAGTTCTAGGACGGCTGTTAATTCCAGGACCATCGTTTCTGGAATAAACTACTAATTGGCTTCTGAACCACTTTAATAGAAATAGGATGACTTTGTAAATTCTTCGTCAAAAGCAGTTCTGCTCTTCTTAATTCTGGTGAAGCCAAATGTTTATTTTTAGTGAAGGAGGCAATTGCCAGGGCTGGGTGGCTGGATTCTACAGACTGTCTAGTATGAAGAAAACCACAAGAAATTTTTAAAACCATTATCCAATCTGATCTGACCAGAGAGTTCTCAAAATTTCACAACAAAGCATTTTCTTTATTAAAATATTTTCATTACAGAAGTATTTTTTAAACTATTTTAATAAAGACATTCCAAAAGAAAAAATAGCATTTACTAGTAAGAGATACCTGTGATGGCTATTCATTAATACCTGAAACTAAAACTTAAGGGCAAGTCTAAAAACTTTCCACTTATATTGAAGAATTTCATTCTAGTTGGTATAACTTGAATAGCATTTTTTGTTATTTAACTCTTTCCAGTCCCACGGATAGAGAGAAATGTTTTCAATGTTTTCCCGACTGTACCTGGCCTGACATTTTTGTTTGCATTTTAGGTTCCGTGTACCACTTCGATAAGTCGACTTCATCTTGCATTTCTACTAATGCTCTTCTTCCAGACCCGTATGAATCAGAGAGGTAATTTTCTCCTTGTGGTTTTAATGGCCCTGTTTGTGGGAGGTGAAATAGCCCTCGTGATGGGAACCCATGACCCTCTGTGGCTCGCTGCTCAGGCCGAGTTCCTGACCAGAAAAAAAAGTTCATATGTTCTAAGGAAGAGTGTTTTTATTCTCATTTAGAATCTGTCCCTGTAAGAGCATGTCTCCACCCATAAAGCCCAGAACAGCCCATGTGTCTGTCCTAGAATGAAACCTCTCCATAGAGAGGCACTCGGGCCAGGTGGCCAGCCCTGCCCTGCCCAGGTGTCCCCTTTCTCCCGGCTCTGGTGTCACAATTTGTGCTGCAGCCGCATGCTGGCCCCTCGGAGAGCATTTCACACTGTTTAAAGCTTAGCTTGGCCAAGGACCAGATGCCCTCTTTTCTACTCAGCCCAGCTGAGAGGGTGTGAAACACAACATAATTTATTCACTAAGGGAGGACAGGAGCAAAACAAAGAAAATATAAGAAGCATAAAAGCATTCCAGCCTATAAACTACAAGTGTCTAGTCTATAAGCTCACTCCCAGAGTGTGAAGTCCTGCTCCATTTCCTGTCTTGTCTAAACTCAGTTTCTAATTCTTGGTATGACTTCTGGTTCCCTGCTTGGGGTTCGTACTCCCCTAGCAACTGGCCAGTTGATAAGTAAGAGCACCATCTGCAGGTGGTTCTCTTTTGGCCTCCCTTTTTGTAAATCTGGCTTACAAAGCATGTTTCCATTCCACTTCTATTCTGTTCCCGTCTCTCAGAAATAGGTCTTTTCCCTGGTTTAACTGACAGGGCTGACCCCACAATGTCATAATGAATGACATGAGGTTCTGGCCCATTTACAAAGGGAAGGGTTTGGTCACTTGTTAGCTCCGAAACACAACAGCATATTGCCGTATGTATCAGTCTATTTTGTTACTGTCATTGTGATGCTGCTGCATACTGATATCCTCAAAACTATCAATGGTTTATGGATGTAAACCTTCTATTTTGCACTCGTGGTTCTGTAGATTGGCTGAGGTTCAGCCACTCTTGACTGGGCTCAACTCAGCTCAGCCGGACTAGGCTGGACTCCAAGTTTCAAGTTGGATTCAGGTCTGTTTCACGGGTCTTCATTCCAAGACTCGGGCTGAAGGAGCAACAGCCCCCTGGACCATCTTCTTCTTGAGGAGATGATGGAAACTCCGGAAAAGGCGGGCAGAAACTTGCCATGCTCCCTAACACCTGAGACCTGGCATGCAGTCACTCCCGCCCACGTTCCTGTAGAAAGCAGGTCACAGCTAAGCTGTGGATAGATTTTATTAACTGTTTGTCACTCTTCCATATAAAACATTCATCCGGGGATTTAATTTAAAGTCTTTCCCTCCTATTTAGCTCTGACAAACTTGGGTATAGCTTAATTAGCTTTGGGAAGTATATATATATATATATATATATATATATATATATATATATATATATTTGTCCAAGAAGAGAGTGAAAATTGACCTTAACTAAAAAAATTTAAAATTTTTTAAAACTTATATCAAGCACCGAGTTGCTTTATGAATATATCACAACAACCCTCTTATTAGAGAGCAAATTTTAAACACCATTCTCAAGAGATACATAAGTACCAGTTCTTCAGTTTCCAATACCAGAATATTGTGGTTCAACTTTTCCTTTCTTCCTTCCTCATTGGATTACTATGAACTGATGTTTTGGATTCAGTAGCCATATGATATTTTGGTGGTTGATGTAAGGAGTCCATCAAAGATACATCAAACTTAAAGAATCATTATTTGCCTGTTTTTGCTCTTTAGGGTTTATGTTGCTGAATCTCTCATTTCCAGTGCTGGAGAAGGACTGTTTTCAAAGGTCGCAGTGGGACCTAACACTGTTATGTCTTTTTATAATGGCGTCCGCATTACACACCAGGAGGTGAGTGAGGTGGAAGTGCAAAATCAACTTGATTGGTCCAAAGGCTTTGTTTCAAACTCCCTTAATTTTTTCATTAGTCCCTTTAACTGTAGTATTCACTAGAAATACAAAGGAACAAACAGGCTTTTTTGTAAAATTGATTGGATATTGTCTTATAGCAGTCTTTGGATTGCTGTAGCAAAAATACAGTAGACTGGGTGGCTTATCAACAACATACATTTATTTCTCAGAGTTCTGGAGACCCCAAAGTCCAAGATCAAGGTGTGAGCCCACTTCCTGTTTCATAGAAGGTCCCCTTTTTTCTGTCACCTCACATGGCAGGAAGGATGGTGGAGTTCTCTGGGGTCTTTTATAAGGGCGCTAATCTCATTCATGAGGGCTCTGCCTGCCCTCATGACCTAATTACCTCCTAATACTATCACATTGGGGATTAGGCTTCAATGAATTTGGGGGAACAACACAAACTTTCAGATACAGCAGATATTTTCTTCCTTATATCGAGCCTTAAAGTTATTTTTTTAAACTCCACAACTATTTTATAGAAAGTGGGATGTGTCAATAAGATAGTAATTGCTTCGTACTGGACTATACCCAGTGTCTGAAAAATTGCGGTCCATTTGGACTCTGTCAGACTCTAACTTCTGACCTTGGGCAGGGTGCTTTGTACGAAGACCCCCTCCTTCTGTTTGTGCAGAAGCCATACAGTCGCCTACATCTAGCCAGGAAGGGTTCTACTGCCCCCTGCCCCCAAAAAAATTAAAAATAAAAAGTTAAAGAGTTGGATCACCTCCTTTAAGACACAATCTTTGATATATTTCCCAGATTTCATATTGTTTGTTCTTATTTCTTCACTTTACAAATAACTTCCTTAAGTATCTCCCTAAAGACAAAAAGTTTAATGCTCTTAGCACAGCTGTATTCCACATTCTGACTTGGATTAAGCGTATGGGACTTAAGCTCTTATGGTGGTGAGGTGCCCCCTTGAAAGAAGGCTTCAACTCTGCTTTGTTTGGGCAACTTAAAAAAATAAATGGATGTGTGAAAACTTGAGTTTGCTGGTGGTCTTTTGAGGTAACAGGTTTCAGCATGCCGTGAAAAAATAAACATAGGAACATCTGGTCATATTTGTGTGTCTTTGAAAGAGACTTTCCATCCTTCTTTTCATATAAGATAAGGGAAAATCAATAAATAATAAGTTGAGCTCCCTGGTGATGGCCACGGATGCCTTTTGCACCATCAACACCAGAGCAATGCCTTAGGCTCTTTTCATGTTCCTGGCAGTCAGACCAGGAAGTTTCAGGGCAAGTGAGTCAATATCTCTGAGCTTTGGGGAGAAAGGTCCTCTCTGATGCTCACTTGCATGGTTTTTGCAGGTTGACAGCAGGGACTGGGCCCTCAATGGAAACACCCTCTCCCTTGATGAAGAAACCGTCATCGACGTGCCTGAGCCCTACAACCACGTGTCCAAGTACTGTGCCTCCTTGGGACACAAGGCAAATCACTCCTTCACGCCAAACTGTATCTACGACATGTGAGTATGACGCCCGGCTGCTGGGCGCTCTGTGCCTCAGGCCCTGAGTCAGGAAAGCATGTCACAGGTGTGCCCAGCCCCAGAGGGGGCTGCTCCCTCAAAATACCTGAGGGTCCCGTGCCCAGGGCCTCACGGTTCTGACTTGAAACTCAGAATCTATATCACCACCCTTTGGCCTGGGCAGGCAACGAAATGGAAAGTGCTTTGAAGAGGAGGAAGGCTACGGAAATACTGTATTTAGTAGTTGCTGTTTCACGGTGGCTTTTTTGCTCTTCGTTGTCTCATTCTGGAAAATTAAGGAGAGTGTTATTTGAAATGATAGTAAAAATTGAAATTACTCTGCATAATGGAGGGTAAGGAATGCTTTCATGACGTGAAAGGAAGGAGAGACTCCTAAGCGTAGGGCACGCACGAGGTCTCGGTGTTGTAAAAGACCTATAAAACCAGAGTCCCTCTTATTTGACAATAAAGAGGAATGAAGTATTGACAAATACTATGACATGGATGAGCCTTGAAAACATTATGCCAAGTGCAAGAGCCTGTCATGAAAGACCATTTACATGAATTGTCCAGTACGGCCAAATTCCTAGAGACCAAATGCAGGTGAGTGGTTGCTCAGAGCTGGGGGCAGTGGGGAGAACTGGGGCTTGATGCCTACTGAAAATGGGGGAGCTTTTTAAAAATGTGATAGTGGTGATGAGTGCACCACTGAAAACCACTGCACTGCATACATTAAATGGGTGGATTTTATGAGATGCAAATTATATCTCAGCAAAGCTGTTGGGGTTTTTTAAAATCAAATAATCCTACCTTCCCCTTGGGGTTTGACTCCTCTCCCAACTGCTCAGGGGACCTCTTCTTGGAAACCTCTGTTGACGGGGAGCTTGCTGTGATCCACAAAGGTGGCTGTCTGGACAAACAGATATTCTGAAATTAGTTTTGGTGCTCTCTGAATGAATTTTATTTTATTTTTTGAGCCCAAATAGGTTTCCCTGTAGCATCAGCTCTTGTCCCTAACCGTCTCCCTTTCTGGTGCAGCATGTCAATCTCTCTTCCACATAGTAGCCCTACAAATATTTCAGTAGTTTTATGCTCTCCCTGAATGTTCTCTTCCCAGAGTCAAGTGTCTCTGTTCCTTAAAGGGTACAGTTGGGATTCTCTGTACTGTCGTCACTGCTGTCCTTGGCTGAGCGTGAGAATGGCAGCTCTTCCTGGGAGCCAGGACGCCTGCCACGCAACCTTCCTGCTCCTCTGTAGCTTGCAGGCAGTCCCTCAGCCCTCCAGCTTATTGACATTAACGGGATCAGATCACGTGCATTTAACCTACAGGAAAATTGCCAGGATTTTGACTGTCCCTTCTTACATCCCTGAGACAGCTTAACAATTGTTCTGGCTGTGACTTGCTTTCCTTGGCAGTCAGCAACCAGTACTGAAGCTACAACTTCTTTTTAAAGGGCAGATAGAAATGGCAATGCGTGTGTCATGTGAAATGAAACTGACACTCTTATTAACTCCAAGGCTTTCGCGGCCAACGTGAATTAGGCCAAAGCATCGTTCCAAGCTGCACACAGCTTAACAACAACCCTTTAAAGCAGTGGTAACAACGATAATAAATGCTACTTAGACTGCTGTTTTAAAACAAATCAGTTCTGTGATTTCACTGCAAAGATAATTTTTTTTTACCAAAAAAGAAGAGGGAACAGGAGACAAGAGAAGGAACCATTTGTGCAAAATCAAGTCCCTGTATTCTTCAGGGTTATTTTTTCAAGCCCAATGTGACCAATTAGTTATTTAGGGCAGAGAGACTCCCTGAAGAACAATCAAATATAAAAGTCAGATACTGATCCATGGCATTCATTTGTTTCTAAACTCAGTGGCATTGTTATGCACTCGACACAAACAAAACGACACGCCTCTGTAAGCTGTTTTAACCGTAGTCGGGTACAAAATGCCCAATGGACAGTCAAGAACTACTTTCCTGGCTGTAAGTACAGGTGACGTCGAGAAGGAGCCAAGCGGCTGTGCAGCTAACGTTTACCACCACTTACTCTAGGTCAGCGGGTCCTCCCAGAAACTGAATGGGGCAACTCCAGTCACTGTCCCAGATCCCCAACAGGAACCGCAGGCCTCTGGGTCAAAGGAGTTAAGAGTTCTTGTCCGTTGTGTTTTAGTACCGCCTTGAAGAACCAACAGCTGAAGTTGAGTTCTTTCTTTTCAGTCTGTCCATGTTCTACTCTAAAAATAATGATGGTGAGCAGGAAAATGAAAAGAGGATTCCAAGAGAAGTCATAGCTGCTCACGGGATATTTATCCTGCACCAGAACATTAACTAGAACTCCATTTCAGGAGTATTATTTTTTTTAATATTTTAATTTGAGAAAGAATTGTGATTTTAATAAGGAATTCCTGAATCCCTTGTCCAGGGGTCTGCTCTGTGAGGGAGCACAACCTGAGAATTCTGTGCATGTGCACATGCTTATGCACATCACACGCTCTCACGCGTGCACAGATTCTTATGCACGTGCACAAGCTCTCACACCTGCACAGGCTCTCACACGTGCACAGGCTCTCACACATGCACAAGCTCTCACACGTGCACAGGCTCTCACACATGCACAAGCTCTCACACGTGCACAGGCTCTCACACGCGCACAAGCTCTCACACGCGCACAGGCTCTCACACACGCACAGGCTCTCACACGTTCACAAGCTCTCACACGCGCACAGGCTCTCACACGTGCACAGGCTCTCACACGTGCACAGGCTCTCCCACGTGCACAAGCTCTCACACCTGCACAAGCTCTCACACGCGCACAGGCTCTCACACGTGCACAAGCTCTCACACGCGCACAGGCTCTCACACGTGCACAGGCTCTCACACGTGCACAGGCTCTCACACATGCACAAGCTCTCACACGTGCACAGGCTCTCACACGTGCACAGGCTCTCACACATGCACAAGCTCTCACACGCGCATGCTCTCACACATGCACAAGCTCTCACACGTGCATGCTCTCACACGTGCACAGGCTCTCCCACGTGCACAGGCTCTCCCACGTGCACAGGCTCTCCCACGCGCACAGGCTCTCACACACGCACAGGCTCTCACACGTGCACAGGCTCTCACACGTGCACAGGCTCTCACACGTGCACAGGCTCTCACATGTGCATGCTCTCACACACGCACAGGCTCTCACATGTGCATGCTCTCACACACACACAGGCTCTCACACGTGCACAAGCTCTCACACATGCACAGGCTCTCACACGTGCATGCTCTCACACGTGCACAGGCTCTCACACGTGCATGCTCTCACACGTGCACAGGCTCTCACACGTGCATGCTCTCACACGTGCACAGGCTCTCACACGTGCACAGGCTCTCACACGTGCACAGGCTCTCACATGTGCATGCTCTCACACACGCACAGGCTCTCACATGTGCATGCTCTCACACACACACAGGCTCTCACACGTGCACAAGCTCTCACACATGCACAGGCTCTCACACGTGCATGCTCTCACACATGCACAGGCTCTCACACGTGCATGCTCTCACACGTGCACAGGCTCTCACACGTGCATGCTCTCACACGTGCACAGGCTCTCACACGTGCATGCTCTCACACGTGCACAGGCTCTCACACGTGCACAGGCTCTCACATGTGCATGCTCTCACACACGCACAGGCTCTCACATGTGCATGCTCTCACACACACAGGCTCTCACACGTGCACAAGCTCTCACACGTGCACAGGCTCTCACACGCGCACAAGCTCTCACACGCGCACAGGCTCTCACACGCGCACAGGCTCTCACACGCGCACAGGCTCTCACACGCGCACAAGCTCTCACACGCGCACAGGCTCTCACACGCGCACAGGCTCTCACACGTGCACAAGCTCTCACACGCGCACAGGCTCTCACACGTGCACAGGCTCTCACACATGCACAAGCTCTCACACGTGCATGCTCTCACACGTGCACAGGCTCTCACACGTGCACAGGCTCTCACACATGCACGGGCTCACCATACTAACTAATACTAGTTGATGCCTCACTTTGTGCCAGGTACTGTGAGGTGCTTTAGATATGTGACCCTACTTTGTCACAACATCCACTCATGTCGGATAAGGATTACTGCACGTGAGGAAAGTGAGATTCAGACTTAGAGCTGAGCTATCCGAGAGGAGGCACGATCATGTGTGGAACCAGGACTCACGTTAAAGTTTTCTGACCCCCAACTCAAAGGTGCTTTTCGGAAATATGACCCCTGAGTTGGGTAAAAGTAGGGGACCCCTCGAATGAGGTTGACATTGGTCCTTTTAACCACACACGATGTCCTTAAGCCACAGCCACACTCCATTCCCGTCACTGACAGAAGGAACCAGCCAAGGACATAATCATGACCAATGTGCCAACCTGACTTTAGGTCTGGAAACTTCTCCTTTGATGTCTCAATGCCCTTTGTTCAAAATGTGACAGTAAATGCATGAGACTTTTGACAAAGCTCATTTCTCTTTGGCTGTGCCCCACGCACCCCCATTTTGGGTTTCGGCAGCTGTTAGGGGAGTCCACTGCTTATTTATTTCCTGTCCTGAAGCGAGCTGGCGGGTGAGCTGGGTGAGAAGCCTTGACAGAGGACCGTGATACGGCGAGTCCTGCCTCTGCTTCTGCGGGACTCGGGACTGGGTCGGTCTGGGATGAGAGGCTGCCCCTCACAGCAGGCTCTCCGGGGAACTGGTACACAGGGTGGCAGGGAGGCCTAGCTTTCCCGCTCAGAGAAACCTTCATCTACACGTTTGCTAGAAAAGAATACGTCCTCAGATAAACAATCCAATCAAAAAATGGGCAAAGGACCTAAATAGACACCTTTCAAAAGAGGACATTCAGAAAGCCAAGAGACATATGAAAACATGCTCAAAGTCACTAATCATCCGAGAGATGCAAATCAAAACAACAATGAGGTACCATCTCACACCTGTCAGACTGGCTATCATCAACAAATCAACAAACGACAAGTGCTGGAGAGGATGTGGAGAAAAAGGAACACTTGTGCACTGCTGGTGGGAATGCAGACTGGTGCAGCCACTATGGAAGACAGTATGGAGTTTCCTTAAAAAACTGAAAATGGAACTCCCATTTGACCCTGTGATCCCACTTCTAGGAATATATCCCAAGAAACCAGAAACACCAATCAGAAAGGATATATGCACCCCTATGTTCATAGCAGCACAATTCACCATAGCTAAGATCTGGAAACAGCCTAAGTGCCCATCAGTAGATGAATGGATTAGAAAACTGTGGTACATCTACACGATGGAATACTATGCTGCTCTAAAAAGGAAGGAACTTTTACCATTTGCAACGTCATGGATGGAACTGGAGAGCATTATGCTAAGTGAAATAAGCCAGTCAATGAAGGAAAAATACCACATGATCTCACTCATTCATGGATAATAGAGACCATTATAAACTTTTGAACAATAATAGATACAGAGGCAGAGCTGCCTCAAACAGATTGTCAAACTGCAGCAGGAAGGCCGGGGAGGGTTGCGGGGCAGGAGGTAGGGGGGTAAGAGATCAACTAAAGGACTTGTATGCATGCATAGAAGCATAACCAGTGGACATAAGACATTGGGGGATAGGGGAGGCTAGGGGACTGTCTAGGGCGGGGGGATAAAAATGGACACATATGTAATACCCTTTGTAATACTTTAAGCAATAAAAAAAAAAAAAAGAATAAAAACAAAAAAAAAAAAAAAAAAAAAAAGAATACGTCCTCTATCTGTATGGGGTGGAGTACAGAGCTTTTTGCTTTTGGAAACGCACAGGGCCCTTTCTTGTAACTCCCAATGCCCTGGTAAAGCCGCCCCTGCCCTCCGCCAGGTACAGCCAGGTAATCGATGGTACAGGCCAGGTGAGCTGAAATGCGGGCAGGCTGCGCTGGGTTCAATTTCTCATTAAGGATAGACTTTTGTTGTTGACTGTGAGTGCTGGTTTATAAGTACGGAGTGCCAAATATGCTCACAAAGGAAGATAGAGCAGTGCTTCGGAAACTCTCACGTGCCTGGGAATCACCTGGAAACTTCTTTGATGTCTCAGTGCATGCCTTTGTTTAAAAGGAGACAGTAAATGCATGAGACATCAAATGCAGGCGCCAACCCTGCAGGTCTCCACGGGGCTGAGGTTCCCCTGTTAGCGCCTCCTGGGTGATCTAGGGACCCCACGTTGAGGACCTACATGTGGTGTCCGGGAGGAGCACGTGGGAGATTCCGCATCAGCCCCCACACCCCAGCCTTTGCTTCTAACCTGCCTGGGAATGACTATGCACATCTTGATGTCTAGGTTTGTCCACCCCCGTTTCGGGCCCATCAAATGCATCCGCACGCTCCGAGCAGTGGAGGCCGACGAGGAGCTCACCGTGGCCTATGGCTATGACCACAGCCCCCCGGGGAAGAGTGGGCCCGAAGCCCCCGAGTGGTACCAGGTGGAGCTGAAGGCCTTCCAGGCCACCCAGCAGAAGTGAAGGCCAGGCCCTGGGCTTCAGAGACCTGGAATAGGAACTTGGATCTATGCACTATGTTCATCCAACTACGGGACAACCAGGGACTGCTCGTGCTGTGACATCACACATCCTCTCACTCTGCGTTCGCAACAACCCCTTCTCGCATACTAACTAGGTTTGACTGTATTACTCATACCAGATTTAAAATTAGCTAGCCTCCCAGCGGCGTCCTTCTGAGAGGCATTGTGGAGCACTTGACGTAGACAGCAGGAGGTTCTTGGGTGGTTCAAGTCTAAATCTGGACCACATTCAGAGATGCCAAATGATTAGACTGAAAAAGGGAAAGGGGGCTTTTGTGTCGTTTTTAGTCAGTGGTTTTTCCATGATGTTTTTTTCCTATGGCCAATGCAAAGCGTGCTGTCACCACGCCTGCAGATGGGCCATATGGAAGATAGAGAATTACTACATTTTTATTCTCTAAATGTAGTATAATTTGCCTTTTAACCTTTGATCTGTATCTTGCAATAGAATGGCTTTGTTTTTTTCTCCCCTAGCAAACAGAACCCCACTTTTGAGCCATTTCACCCCTCAGTCCTGTTCCCTATCTTAGATATCTTTCACAAGGGAAAACTCCCAAATGGATTTTGTGTCAGTGCCAGTGTGTAGGTCTCTCTGGCTCTTTCTATATCATTGTTTCATTATTATGTCCTAATATTAAAGAACTGGCTCATAGAGCCGGGGTATTATTATAGAATTACTATTCTCGCATGTAAACAAAGATATCTTTGCATTAAGATGTGAGAAGAAAGAGTTTACTTTGTTTGCATTAAGTTTATGGAAGAGTTGTAATATATATATTTTAAGGAAGAAGAGAGGGAAATTAGTATTTCTAAGCAGTAACTGTGGCGATTTTGCAATATCTTCAATAGCGTTAGCAATTCTTTTCTCTGGGCATACACATTAAATGTACATAACATAGAGCAGTCCGGCTTGTGGCACAGTGCGCTGAATTCAGAAGTCAAATAGCAAGCTTGAATTCTAACACAGAGTTCACAAGTTGTCTTGTTTTTGTTTGTTTTTTAATCGCTACTATTAAGAGAGACATACTGATCACTAGGTACAAATCAACCCTTAATGCTAAAACTCTTCATCATTGTAATTTCAAAGCACTTACCTGCTTCAGAGCATTGTGAATTCAGAGTAACACCTGTATAGTTTTAAAGCAACGATATCAATAGCATTTCAGCCTTTTTGCAAGCCATGTGTAATCACGACTGCAGAAATAAGGAGAAAAAAAACCTGTTTTTAGTTTAGCTAATTAGGTATATTACATAACTGGGATTGCTCTGACCGAATTCGGAGAGCTTGGGGTTTCTGTGAGCGCCCTCACCACGTGCGATAGCTGGTCTTCCCTAGACTCCCCCACGGGGTGGCTGGGAGGTCTGCGGAGCAGCAGTGACTCCACCGGCAGCTGTCACCTGACCATTTTGGTCCCGGAAGCTGAACGGAGCCTTCCAGGCTGTAGCTGGTAGTGAGCTCTGGCTGAGGAGAGCAGGTTTGCTGGGAGGAGGACAAGAGCAAAGAACCCAGCAGAAGACGATCTGATAGTTCCTGTCCGTTACGCGTTGCTCTTAGGAAGAATCGCCCAGATGTGCCTGACCCAGGCTCTCACGGCCTTCGGTGCAGGCAGCCCCTGGGCACAGGACTTAGCCCTCCGCGCGGTGACAAAAGCCGCCCTTCCTCTTGTGTGCAGGCCAGGCTTGCGGGGCCTCCCTCCCCAGCAGGGCCGGAGCAGCTGGGCGGCCAGGTTTCAGGGAGATAAGCTGATGGTCCACATGAGAGGTTTCGGGGCTGCCAGAAAGATGTCCCACAAAGGACCGAAGATGCGTTCAGATTCGAAGGCACCAGGGTAGGATCGCTTCTATTCTGTAGGAAGAGGCCGCTCTGTAAGCTGACAGACAGGCGGCCTTGGGACTTGTGTTCTGACAGATGCTTTCCTTCCAATGGGTCCCCACGCGAGGGGGTGTCAGCGGGAGAAAGGTGGCTTTAATGAACCCCAAGGGGTTGTGCTGTGGAGTCAGGTCAGGGAGGGAGGTCAGGGAGAGGATGGCGGGGCCACACCTCCGAGGCAGCCACCCTGGGAAGGATTTCATTCCTGAGACTGCAAGGGGGTATGATTTCTGTCCTATGGGCTACTCTAATTACCCCATTCAAATGGGACTTTTCTTCTTTTACTTTTTTTTTATGATGAAAGGGATTGAAGAGTTGTAAGTAGTGAGTAACCAACCATCCATTCATTACGTATTGGATGACAACACTCTGCATCTAAAGCCCCGCAGGAAACAAACCCAGCAGAGCCTCTCTCCGTCTTTCTCCCTCCTCCCCTCGGGGTCTGCTGGCTCTTCTCCTGCCCTCTCCTTCCTCTTCCTCCCTCGTCTGTGACAAGGCCTGGTGTCTGCGCACCTACACCCCCAGCCGACCTCCCGCTCTCTCCCTCTCTCTCCTCTGTGCTCGCAGCTCCTCCCTGGAGGTCTCTCTGGCTCCCAGCGCCCTCTGTTCGGACCGCCCCGTCTGTCTTCCCCTCGGTGTGGACCTCTCTCCATTTACCTTGTGTCCCCTCTGGCTCTGTCGCTCCTGCCGTGCCCCTGCCACACGCACACACTCCCAGATGTGAGGCTCTGTCACAGGGGAGAGCGGGAGGAGGCCGGGGTTCACCGTGACCTGGAGGTAGGACCAGAAGTCGAGGGAGTTGACGGTCCCTAAGGAAGTAACTGGTGGGTAAGCAAGGGTTGTTCCCAGTTGGAGCCGAATCCTTACATCCGCTGCGGGAGGAAATGCGTCAGAGCCTCCGGGGCTGGTCGTGTCCTCAGCGTCCTAATCACAGCAGGAAAGGGGACGATCTCATGTCGAGGGGAATAAAGAAGTCACTTTTTGCTCACCCCCAAACTGGCCGGTGCCCGTGGGTGTGCAGCCCGCCAGGTCACGAGGGGATTCGCTCAGAGCCTCTCAGCCCAGCCCCTGCATGACCAGAACTTTCCGCAGCAGCTTTTCTGGGGTGAAATGTTACCTTGTGTTAGTTAGGAATAGGAACTCATCCGTGGGAGGATGTCCCCGAATGGACATCGGGACGGACTGACAAAAACAACTGTAAGAACTGAATTTCCCACGCAAAGAAAGGATGGAATTACGAGAGCAGGCCAGGAAGACTTGAGTTCTATAGGACCTGTTCTTCTGTTCACGGCTTCGTGCCTGGGCTGCCTTATCCAAGGCCTCTGTGAACCTGCCGGGGGCTGCGGTGAAACTTCTTTGCCCTCCGGAGGTTCTTCATGCTTGAAAAACGATTTCCTTCCCACCAACCATCTGAAAAGGCCCAGGTGGAGGCCAGGTGTCACCATCCCAACGTGCAGCTGTAATTGTTAAAATGGCAGGAACTGTGAACAGTGAATTCTGGGGTCGTCTCGCCAGTGAGAGAGACGTGGCACTTTAGTAACTTCCCTTTAATATAGAAAAGTTTCAGCCACTCACCTGCAAAATGCATTTAAGATCTGCCAAGAAGGTGAAGTTGTGTTTTGCTTTGTTTTAAAACAGTTGCCTCAGTTTCTGTCCTAAGAGCAGTGAATTAGAAGCCAGACATTTTTCCTTTTAGAAAAAAACGAGCAAAAACTATGTTGCAAAGCTGATGGTTGTGATGTTTCTTTGCCACAGATCAAAGGTTCACAAAATACATTAAATCCACATCTACTTGAGGTACCTTGATAGGTTGGGGTTTGTTTGTTTTTTCTTTGATCTTTCCCTTTAGGAGGCGGAGCCTCGGTGTACCTTTTTTAGTTTAAAAACTCTAAATTTTAATGGTTTTATTTTGCCAAATGTGTGCATACAGACTCAAAGCAATGAAACGATTTCAAGCCATACAACCACAAGGGTGGAAACCCTGTTCACAAATTTTAATGTGTTCGTATGTAAATAGATGTTTGTATGAAATATTTTCATGGTAGAATGACTATATTTAAATGAAGTTGAATTATTCCAGTGCTGTTTAAACAAATTACAAATTTTTTTGGTGAGATTTATCTGAGTCTATTGAGATACAATGCAGATCAATTTTGATTTTTAAAAATCAAAAGCCTACAATTAACTCTGACCCGAGGCAACTTCCCTGCGTTGTTGCACCTGATGTGGAGAGAGCTTGTAGGCTCCCCAGTGCCTCAGCCCGTCCTGGTGTAAGTTAGGTGCTCGTGGAGGTGTCCACGCTTCAGCGACATCACTCCTGGCCTCTGGGGGCCTGGGGTGAGTTCAAGGCATTAGAGACACTGGTGCATTTTATCCAGAGCACAATTTCTTTGCAGGGCAGCAGAATCAGAAGCCAGACGTGGCCGTGTGAACCTCAGAGCTGGGTTTTCTGGCCACCGTCCACCGCCACCCTTACTGCCTAGTCACACACGTCAGGGAGGCTGCCCTCAGTGGAGTTGGGGTTCAGACCCCGGGGTGGGACTTCACGGTGTTGCTAGCAGCCCCTGCCTCCTGACCTCCGCCTCGCAGAGAGGAAGGGGGAGGGCGCAGCTGGCAAGGGGCCCGTTTCTCAGCACAGAACCTTTCCTGTCTCAGCTCTGGGAGACTATGCACGTCAGCACCAAACTTCCAGCCAGAGAGAGACGCCCTCGGATCACGCCAATCCTTGCTTCCTCGTCTGTGACTTCAAGACCAAGACCAATCACACCCCTGGGACATACCTCCCAGCTCCCCTAAAACACTCCTTTACAATGGTTTTCAACTTGAGTGGGGTTTTTCTTTTTTCTGCTTTGGTCCTGGATAGAATGACATGACCAATTTTATGAAAAAAATTTCACTGTGTATACTAGCAATATGTCCACACATGCCACTGTATCTTAACATTGGCTTGGTTACATTTTGGGTCACTGTAATTAATCTTGATTCATGGACTAGGAAATACAGGGACTACGTAATGCCTGCTTATCACAGAAGAAATTAGGCTCGTGGTTCTGAGCTCCCTACTTCAAAAGTTTTCCTCCTGGTTTTCCTACCTTCTCTTTTTATTGCATTTATGAGGTTGTGAGGTATGTTTACGGATTGGAAGCCAGGGGTGCACTTTCAGCATTTATTGCAACCAAAAGTTAACCGCACCACAGTTAATGAGCATCTATGACTGGTCTTCTGTGGAATTTGATCTAAATCTATGAGCCTTATTCAATATCTATAATTCTATGATTTTTTAAAATTATGGGAAATTAATGAAAGATGTTTACATGAATAATGTTTGCCCTTACTGAGTTATGAATGAGTTTTTTTGTAGTGTGTCTGGGTGCATGTGCAAGAGAGTAGGAAAAATGTTTCTGAAACAAAACTTGACAAATATTTGTAATGAAAAGTAAATTTGAAGATTGCTATAATTGCGCTATAGAAACAATGCAAGTATTAAACAAAATATACAATCATTGCCAGTGTCTTTCTTTGGTCGTCAAGGGCAGAAAGGGAATAACGGTTTTCATATCACCCATCCAACTATATATTTCGATTACTAAGCAAACTTTACATTTTAAGTTGTTTAAAAATATTACTAACCATTTCCCACTTTCAAAGCATTGTAGTAAGACCTGAGGAGGAGTATGGAAAGATTAGGAGTTTGTTGTATATTTGTCATGACTCCACGTACACCCATAAATCCAGAAAAATTAGCAAGATCAACCCGAAGCATCTCTGGTTGATGACATAAGTGTTAAGGGTATTGAACGTAAATGAGATGATCAGGGAAACTACCTGGCGGACGGGAATACAAAACAGACACACCGGCCCTCACTGGTCCCCCCTCTCGGCACCGGGGGAAGCCAGCAAGCAGGTCACACCAGCTGCGTGCCACACATTGCCGACGGCGACGGCTCGTTGAGCGAACCATCTAGGTGGCCTCCCTCAGATGGCCGGCTTTGGGGTCCTGCAAGTGTATCTAACTGGGCACACAAAGCATTCTCCAAATAGTTCACATGAGAATGACTGAACTAGAGTGTCGTTTTTTTAAACCATGTTCTCAGTTTGCTCATTCATTCAAGACATATTTCGCAAGCTTTACCACCTGGCAGTCCCTATTCTAGGCCATTAACAAATCAGTGCACAAAAACAGAGTCCCAACCAGCCAGGAAGTGACAGGTCAGTGCTATGGAACAAGAAGGCGGGGGGGGGGGGGGGGGGTGTTGGGAGAGGGCTGTAGGGGTGAGATTGGGAGACCTCACTGAGAGGAGAGAGCCCAAGCTGGGGGGTCTGGGGAAAGGTTCTGGGTCCAGGAGGAGCTGTAAGGAGCCAAACCCTGAGGGGAGCTGCGTGGAGTGTCCAAGAACAGGGAGCCCAGGGAATCCGATTCTATACAGCCCCCAAAGCCTTCTTCAGGACTTTGTTTTTAACTCAGAGTGTGATGAGAGGTCAACCAATAATGTAAGATACTAAACAGCCCAGCTGGCATGGCTCAATGGTTGAGCATCAACCTATGAACCAGGAGGCTGTGGTTCGATCCCAGTCAGGGCACATGCCTGGGTTGCGGGCTCGATCCCCAGTGTAGGGTGTACAGGAGGCAGCCGATCAATGATTCTCTCTCATCATTGATGTTTCCATCTCTTTCTCCCTCTCCCTTCCTCTCTGAAATCAATAATAAAATATATTTGAAAAAATCAAATTCTAAACAAACCAGCCTTGTTCACTTAGTTTACTGAAGGTTCCAAACACTCCTTTGCTGTTTTCATTGTTATTAGCCCTTCCAGTGGGACAGAAGAGTGGTAAGACCTGCCTCCCTGGGGTAACAGGGCCGCTCTGGGTGTGAGCAGGTGGAGGGTAGATGGAGCGGGAGTGGGGACCCAGGCAGAGACAGGAAGTACAGCATGATGGTGGGTGGGATGGAAGGGGTGATGGTGGTGAGAAGGGTTGAATTTTGGATATGCCCTAGAGGCAGAGACAATAGAATTTCCTGAGATGTGGGGTTAGCTACTTCAGAATGTAGGTTTTCTTTTCCAGGAAAGGGGTGGCCAACAGATCAAGAGACAAGATAGGTACAGTTCCCAGGCAGAGAGGGCAGGTCAAGCAGGGGGCCACCTGAGGAAGCAGCAGGGACAGGCAGGAGGCAGAAGGCGGGGAAGTGCAAGCAGGGGCCTTTGTTGTGGCTTCTGGGAGAAGGCAGGCAAGGCAGGGCAAGCAGGTTTAGAGATCTGGTCTGAATCACTTTCGCGGGCTCTGGGTGCAAGGGCCGCCTCTAGTTGGCTGGAGCCTAGCCCTGTGGAGAGAGTGGCCTGGATGGAAGACCCTAGAAAGAAACTGGTTGCCCTGAGGGCTCTGGGTTGGTTGGTTTGTGTATGAAAGACACGCGTGGTTGCTACCTCTAGAAATTGGTAGCCCAGGGCTAGGAGGACCCCAGATATCAAAGCGTCAGAATAAAGACACGTTCCAGAACAGCCCATTCATTTTCCCATGGTGCAGCTCCCTCTTGTGGCGAGAATTTGTTCTCATACCGCTTCTGAAATGAAGCCATAAAACAAAAACGTTAATCTAGGGATGATTTGATACATTTTAAAATCAAACATGAACTCCTGGTCAGTGTTTATTTCTGTCACCAGGTTGGACTTGGACTAGCCCAATGAAGACACCATTTCCAGGGCTTTTTTTATTTTTTAAATAAGTTCAAATTTCAAAAGGGCTAATAGTGCTTTTGGAGCCTGTAACTATGTTGAGCAAAGTTGGTTTATCCTTTAAAACAAACTAAAGCATTTTTGCCCGGCCAGCATGGCTCAGTGGTTAAGCGTCGACCTATGAACCAGGAGGTCACGGTTCAATTCCTGGTCAGGGCACAGGCCTAGATTGTGGGCTCAATCCCCAGTGTGGTGCATGCAGGAGGCAGCTGATCAATGGTTCTCTGTCATCATTGATGTTTCTATCTCTCTCCCCAGCCCCCCTTTCCCTTCCTCTCTGAAGTCAATAAAAATATTTTTTTAAAAAATAAAGCATTTTTATGTCACATAGCTCTTGACTATCTACCTGGGTAGAGCACAGTTTTCTGCGAAACATGGATTATGATCACATTAACCCTAAATCAACCAAATCTTCTCTGATCTATCCTTTTTTTTTCCCTAATGGGTCAGCTATGGTGTGGTAAGAACCACAGATCACCAGGGGAAGTTACCTTCCAGTTACCCATGTGCACAAACTGCAAAATTACAAGGAGGTGTGTAAGGACACCTTCACCTACAGGCAGCTCCCCCAGTTTCTCCTAGACTCTAGCTCCTAGTCAGAGCAGAGTAATATAGTTTCTCCAAAACAAGGAAATCTTAAGTCGCTTAAAATAAAAACTGGAGCTGTATTCAAGCTTACCATGTGAACAGGATACACCCGAGGGGCAGTGTGTCCATCCCACACCTAGAAATTGTTCCCTACAAGGAAACTAATTTATCTCAATAAGATAGAGATATTAGAGACATTTCTAGAGATTTCTTTACACAGTAGAGCATGTATGCGTGGGGGGGCGGGATAAGGTGGGAGGGGAATACCACTTATCTAGGTAAGACTTGCATCACACAGGACATAGCCAAAAACCTGAAGACAAGTGACCCTGAGCAGCCAATAACCATTTAGAAGTCCGTGCCCTTTGCTCTGTGGAACTGCCCCAACACAGCCACGTGGACGTCAGGCTCCAGCCTCAGAACCTCTGCCCCAGCAGGAGACGGATGGGAGAAGCATTAGAAAAATGCAGCCGGTTTTCTAGAAGGCTTTTCCAGGTTCTCAGCACGGTAGCTTGAAACCTGTGACCTGAACCATCTCCGCCTGCGTTCCGCTCCTCAGCTTCAGCAGGCAGATCCCTGGGCCCCTCCCAGAGATCCTGCCCGTGGGCCGAGTCCCGGGCAGCACACGGAAAGCCTGCTGTTCCCGCTTTCCGTGCAGGCCAGCGATGCTCAGCATGACACTCCTGAGCAGTTAAGATCAAAGTAAGTGCTCTGCCTGGTGAAACGTAAAAGTTGCTCTCTGGGAGCCGTGTTCTGATCAGGGCAGAGATATCGAAAGTCACCAGAAAAGGGGGGAATGGCTCTCAAACCAGCAAGGCTTGATTTGATAAAATATCTTTAAAAGCAATCAGGATGTTTGCTTTTAAGGCAAAGTCCAATGCAGGAAGTGAAGAAAGTGGATGGGGATGTACATAAAACCAGACTAGCTGTGTATGGATGATGGTGGAAGCTGGTGATGGTGACATGGGTTCATTCTCGTATACTGTGTGTTTTTATGTTTCCAAATCTCCATAATAAAAAGTTAAAGAAAAAAGAGAACGTTATTAACTACTAGAGGCCTGGTGCACAACATTTGTTCACTGGGGGTGGGGGAGGATAGGGGAGTATCCTTCAGCCCGGCCTACGTCCTCTCGCAGTCCAATACCCCTCGGGGGATGTCCGCCTACCGGCAGTTAGACATCCCTCTCGCAGTCAGGGGCTCTCACAGTCCAAGACCCCTCACTCTTTACTGCCCACCTGTAGTGGAGAGGCTTCCGCCACCGACACTGGGCTTGCCAGCTGTGAGCACAGCTTGGGGCTGAGCAGCGCTCCCCCTATGGGAGCACACTGACCACCAGGGGGCAGCTCCTGCATTGAGTGCCTGCCCCCTGGTGGTCAGTGCACATCATAGCAACCGGTCGTTCCACTGTTTGGTCAGTTTGAGTATTAGGGTTTTATTATATAGGATAAACATATTCAAACACCAGTGTCACAGGGGCCAACACTACCTGTCATAATTCTGCCCACGTAATTGCCTTCCTTGAATTTCCCAGGCTCATTGGCAAACTAATCCCTACTGTGAACTAGATCCGTTAGCATTAAATGTTCCATGTATGTCAGTGAAAACTCCCTTGTTCTCATTCCTGGAGAAAACATTCGGATGGTGCTAGCACAGCTCCTCAATCCACAGTCATCGTCTGCATTACCTGTGACCAGACCAGGATTCTGGTTTTGATTCTAGGCGTATTACGAAGAATTAGAAAAAGTTTACCATCTAAGATAATATGACTGGTAAACCCACTTAAACCAGGCACAGGTACGCACAGACTGTCACAGCCCACGGAGAGCGAATGCACAGCGAGGGGCTGAGGTTCACCTCCCACAGTGTGGACTGCAGGATCAGGACGCCTGATTCCACATGTGCAAGGCATGTGTCCGTTTGACATCCAGTGTCCACCATGTACTAAATATTAGCAAGGCTGGGTTTCTCTGACTATACTTACCTCATCTGTATTCCTGCAAACACAAAACCTCTAATGTCCTTCCCACACTCCAGCAAGTTGCCTCCACCTCTCCTGGGGTGCGTGTTCTTGTCATTGTTCTGTTTGATGAAACAATATTTCCTAGTATAACAGAAGACACTGTTATTTTAATTTTTTCTTCTCATTTTAAAAAAGACTTCTGTCCATTCTACTGTCTGATGATATGCTGGCATTCCCCCCCCCCCCCCCCCCAGTGCCTTCAGCCGTGATGATGGCTCAGGTACGCTTGACTTTGAATGCAAAGCCGGAAGAAGGCCTCACTACTAGACACACCAGGACACGTGTGGCTGAGATCAGCCTTTCACGGAGCCCAGAACAATGAAGGGGCATGAGAAGGGCACCTTCAATTCGCGGTCAAAGATCAGGACTCAAGCCCTATGAACTTTGTGCTCCTTAATGCCGTTTCCCCTTCACAAACAAATCCGATAAGAATTGCCCCTTCTACTGCACAGGTTTGTTTTAAGTATAATGCAGGTGGCTCCGGTGGCAGACACTGGATTCGCTACCCAAAAGCCTTTCATTCACAGGCCATGTTTTCCTTTGCCTTCCTGTGCCTAAATATGCACCTTCCAAGCCAAACTGGCCACCAGATCCAGTTCTGGCCAACGAGATGTCAGGAGGGGCGGGCAGTCCCGAGTGGAGCCCTTGGCTGGCTTGCCCCCTTCATCTCTTACGCTCCAACCCACTTTCCATAAAGCAACCAGAGTGACCTTTTAAAATAGTAAAGCAGGCCACACCATTACTCTGCTGAAACCCTTCGATGGCTTTCCATTGCAGTTAGAATAAAATCCAAACTCTTCGCAATGGACTGGCTCCCTCTGCCTCTCTGGTGTCATTCCGTTATTCTCCCCCACGCACAGCAGGCCTGCCAGATCTTCTGTTCCTCAAACATGCCAAGCGTTTTCCTGGCTCTCGGCCTTTCCACCTGCTCATTCCTCTGCCCTGTGCTCTCCTCCAGCTCGTTGCGTGATCTGCCCTTTCAACTGTCAGCTTTTAACTCATACGGTCAGTGTCAGAGATGCCTTCCCTGACCACCGTGGTGTCTTAGAAGGACCCCGCATTCACCCTCTACCTCGTCACCCAATTTGTTTCATTGTTATCTCTTATCCCAATCCAGTTACTCTGTGTATTTGTTTACTTGTTAGTTATCTTTTATCACTGGAATATGAGCATCACTGGACTACAGCTTTTGTCTACTTTGTTTATGGCTATGTCCTTAGCTCCTTGCACAGTGCCTGAAACATACGAGACAGCCATTCACTATTCGCTGTATAAATGAATGGTTCTTGCTTATGCGCCTCATCTTTTATTCATTACTTCTTCAAAGGCAATGAGAGGCTAAACAAGAGTTCATAGTGGGAATAACAAGTGCTTAACACAGGACATGCATGATGGGTGAATGACTTCCAGGGAGGGGTAATCAGGGAAGCCAACGTGGTAGCAAAAAAAAGGGGGGGACAATTGTGATTGGCTGAGAGTAGAATGCACTGGAAAATTCTGTCTTCATCACTGCCCAATGGCTATTTGAATTGCCATGGCTGTACACACCTTAGGAACTCTCGGAAGAAGACATTTGGAAGTGAAGGTGACCTGGCCAGTCAAGGCAAAATGCCTGCTTCCTGCAGACTCAGCATCACATGCCGGGTGAGGGGGCTCTTACTGTTCATTTAAATTTCTCACCAGCTGACGTAGCTGAGTGATTGAGGGTCAACCTATGAACCAGGAGGTCACAGTTAGATTCCTGGTCAGGGCACACGCCCGGGTTGCAGGCTTGATCCCCAGTGCGGGGCGTGCAGGAGGCAGCTGGTCAATGATTCTCTCTCACCATTGATGTTTCTATCTCTCTCTCCTTCTCCTCTCTGAAATCCAAAAAGTATCTCTTAAATAAATAAATTCCCATTTCTTTTAATGTCCTCTCCTCACAGGCCTCCTCTATTCAAACCAACTGCTTTGATTCACCTCCTGGAGCTCTTCAAAGCACTGATTAACAGTTCACATTCAGTCTCTCTCTGCAGATGTGTGTATGTACAGATGCTCCTCTGCTTACCGTGAGGTTCCATCTGCTAAACCCATCACAAATGAAAATAGCGTAAGTGGAAAATGCCTTTAATACACCTGACCTACCGAACATCACAGCTTAGCTCAGCCTGCCTTAAACGTGCTCAGAACACAAAGGCTATTTATAATAAAATTTTAATATCTCATGCAAATTATGTGACCATTATAAAATTTAAAAATCCTAAATTGAACTCTCGTAAGTTGGGACCATCTATGTATATAAAAACACACACATATATATTTGTTTATCATTTTGCAGAAATTTTTGAAAGCAGGTGGTTGCCATGCTGAGTGGTTTACAAATGGAAACTCTTAAGGGAAGGGGATGATTGTGTAGGAAACAAATGGCATTCAAATAAAAGATACTGACCGCAAAGAGGTGCAAACTATTATCCACAATCAAGGCTGCCATGAGCAGAATAAATGAGCCTAGCTCCCCTCCTTTCCACCATAGAGTTGTTATTATTTTGCAGACCTCAAAACACTTCACCCCTAAATACTTATTCAGATATCTTCTAATTTTCTCCCACTTAACCTCAATACCATTATCACAACTAAGAAAATTAATAAGCATTCCCTAATACCATCTAGAACACAGATTATATTCAAATGTCCAAGAACTCTTTCTTTTGAAGGTCTCATTGCACATCATATCAAATATATTAAAATACATCCCTAGCACTGTTTTTCTGAAAATTTGTTTTATGATTTAGCTAAAAATAAACCATTTATTTTGTAATCAGCTAATCTCTCAGCAAGCATGGTACATGGTCCTTTTGAAGGGAAATAATCTAACCTATTAAATGATTTAAAATATAATTAACGTGGGTTTTTGCCATGGCCGGTGTGACTCCCGTGCACCAAAAGATCACTGGTTCAATTCCTGGTCAGAGCACATACCCAGGCTGCAGTTCAGTCCCTGGTGGGGTGCATACGGAATCGATGTTTCTCTCTCACTTAGATGTTTCTCTCATGTGCTCTCTCTCTAAATTCAATAAAAATGTATTGTTAAATATATATAAAATTAATGTTTTATGAATATTAATGTTATCAATTAATAATGCCTGCATAATTTTTAGTTTATAGACATTTAATTAAATTTTTCTTAAATGTTGTTTTCATACCTTGGGGTCAATCCTTTATTTTTTTTCAGGTCTTCAGAATTTGCCTTGGTCCTAGGCATGGTGCAGAGCTGCCTACCAGCTTGCCAGGGCAGGAGATAGGAGAGGGTGACTCATCCTGTGGCCTCCAAAATAGAAATGGATTCCAAGTCACAAACACACAAACACGTCTGCCTCCTTGGGCAGCCGCCATTGCCCAAGTTCCAAAACCTGGGCTGAAGCGAGGCGTCCTGAGGCTCAGAGGGGAAGAAAGGGTGAGAGATAAAAGCTGCTTCTAGGAATCAATGGTTTCCTCCGGTGCAGCCCAGCCTCAATGGGTCCCCTCTGAGGGGAGGAGGCTCTGAGACAGTAGTTACAAGATGTAATCTGAGAAGCCGCACTGGTCAGAAACTGCAGGTTGGGACCCACAGTTTGGAAGAGTTTGGTAGCTTTTTGTTTTGTTTCTGCTGTGGAGGATATCTGAAATCACGAGTATCTAATTTAAATTCAATTCATAAAACCTACTCTGGCTGTAGGAAATCTAGGGATGATGGCTCTCATAAGACAAAAATACAATAGAAAATGGAGAAGTCTGTATTAGACACTTTCTCAATTGAAGGAGTCCTATTTATGCTTCCAAGAGGATTTCATTAGTATAAGTCAAGCATAATTGTGTAAAGGCATAAAAAAAGACAGGTATTATTATTATTGACCCCATTTTGCAGATAGGGAAACTGAGGCTGGGAGACATTAACAAATAGATCCAACTGGTTTGTAGAGGTCTTGCTGAGATTCAGTTGGTAGAATTGGATGCCATGATGATTCAAGAGAAAAAGATGAGGATTTCAAGTATTTTAAGTGTGTGTGTTTTTAATAAAAAATTGCCTTTTTTTTCTTTTTTTAAGCTTAGCAAAGGAGTTAAAAGCAGAGTGACTTCATTTTTACTTTCATATAACAAAACTCCCAGAAGACGCATGTTCTCAGCAAAGTCTGAATGCAGTACTGCTATGGTATCATGCTGGGCATGAATTGCTCGTTTCCAAGAAGCATGACTCAACCATCATATCAGGAATGTTTTTCCTCTTAAAAGCACTTGGAGCCAAATTGTTAAAGAATCAAGAGGAATCACTTAAGGATATAAGGGATCATCAAATGGTGAACACTTTAGGGAAAAGGGTGGTTGTGGAGGAGACAAGTTAATCAAAAGCTAGATGCTGGCTGTGAAGATGTGAAAACTATTATATGAAATCAAGGCTCCTAGAAGCAGAATTAATGAATGTAGTTTCCCCCCGCCCCGCACAGTAATATTCTAGGGAGAAATGGAATGAAAGTGGGGGAATTAAATATGCTTCATTATTTTGAAAACACTTCATGATCTATTTCTAAATCCAGTGTATGCTGATACTTGCATTTAATGACTGTCAAAGTTACAGGGGGGAAAAAAGACCACACAAAGATCCTCGGGCCCAAATAGAAGAACATTATCAACCGGGCTTATTAAACCTGAAAATGGAGTTTCCAATCCTGCTCACCAACTACAGTAAGGTTTTTACTGGAATTCATTTGCTACATTTCCCTGTCCCCAATTCATTCTTAAAAACTAACTGGATGTTGCATTGACATTTTTTTACAATATATTTTTTATTGATTTTAAAGAGGAAGGGGGAGGGAGAAACATCAATGATGAGAGAATCATTGATCGGCTACCTCCGGCACACCCCACACTGGGGATTGAGCCGCAACCTGGGCATGTGCCCTGACCTAGAATCAAACCATAACTTTTTGGTTCATAGGCCAACACTCAACCATTGAGCCATGACGGGTGGGCTGCATTATGTTAACAAATAGATCCACACTCTAGTGGAAGTCTTAGTTTGAAACATTTTGAAACAGAATGGGAAATTTAACTTTTAAAATGCTCAGACAGGAGCTCATTTACAAGTTACACAGATTTCAGAAACAAAGCCCGGCAGATGGAAATATTTCCCAAGAGTCACCAGGAAGGGATAAATTGTGTTTGTTTCTCTAAAACTAACACTTGCCCTAGCTGGTTTGGCTCAGTGGATAGAACGTTGGCCTGTGGACTCAAGGGTCCCAGGTTCGATTCCGGTAAAGGATACATGTCCAGGTTGCAGGCTCAATCCCCAGTGGAGGGCATGCAGAAGGAAGCTGATCAGTAATTCTCTCTCATCATTGATGTTTCTCTCTCTCCCTCTTCCTTCCTCTCTGAAATCAATAAAAATATTAAAAAATAAGTAAAACTAACTTTTTTTTTTTATATATTTTATTGATTTTTTACAGAGAAGAAGGGAGAGGGATAGAAAGTCAGAAACATCGATGAGAGAGAAACATCAGCTGCCTCCTGCACGCCCCCCAGTGGGGACGTGCCTGCAACCACGGTACATGCCCTTGACCGGAATCGAACCCGGGACCCTTGAGTCCGCAGGCTGACCTCTATCCACTGAGCCAAACCGGTTCGGCAGTAAAACTAACTCTTAAAGTGGCATAGTCCTTAGTATGAAATACATCCCAGACACCTGTCCTTAGAGAAATGATGAACAATTTGAATCGTGTCATTTTGTGAAAGAAATGTCCAGCCCATCTTTCAGTGGGTTAAGTCTTTCTCTGCCATAAGATAACAGGGAATTATTTAAATGGCACCAAAAGAAACACAACTTCTTTACAGTAAAGCTGGTTTATTGAACTTCATGAGGGAAATGTTACAGTGACATTATTCCACAACAAAAGCATTGAGTTTAAGGAAACATAGCAGTACACTGTCAATAAAGCATTGTCATCAATAGCTAACTACATTCGATTCTGGTTTAGCTTCCTCTGGTGTTCTCAAATGGGCATCTCCAACACCTATCTGATGTTTTCAATTAATGGTCACAGTTCAAATAAATTCACACAGGAGTTACAAAATGTGTGATTTGTGCTTTAAAATAGTTGTTTGATAGTCACCATTTGGAACATGATTTCTCAATAGTCAATGAAGTATTTTATAAACATTTTAGAAAATATCTAAAAGCTGTATTCATTCAATTAATATGTATGCTCTTTTAAAGAACAAAACATACATAGAAAAAGTTAAAATAAATCATTACAAATGAGATACAAATAGCTTTAAATTAATAAATATTAAAGTGAAAAAATAAGTCCTTTCACAGAACTATAGAGAATACTTGCTACTAAGTTTTTACAAAAAGAAATAAGGTTAATTTCCTTTTTTAAAAACGATTCATAACATAATGAAAAAACATAAATGTGCTTGAAAAGTCTGTAAACTTTCTTTCCCCACTCTAGAAAATGTTTTGAAAAGCAATAAACAGATTACTTTCTTTAAAAAACGATCACACCCATCACAATTATTACAGTTGTCACTGTTTCACTATAAAAAGTTACAAATAAACATTAATTTACATAAAGTCAAATCATTTTTAATTTTGGCATAAGAAAAATGAATTAATCTCTCTAAACACAAGTAATACCCACTTGATTTCCTTAAGCTCTAATATTTAAAACTGAACAATTATTTTCTATAATTATTTTTAGTTAGTTCATTTAATATAATTATCTCATTTTATAATTAAATTATCCAGTTAGGACCACCATGATGATAAAACAGAAATCCTAAGCTAGATTAGATACATATTTAATTGGTTTCCCACATTCTGAAAATATTTTAAGTACAATCATCTTTTGGCTTGATTTCCTCTAAAATGATCAAGGACAGCAATCCATCAGAATGAGTCAATGTGCACATTTCAGTCAAAATTCATGGCTTACATTCCATTCATGTAATAGTTTCATATGCAAGCTTACTATTTTCTATGTGCAAAGTCTTAAATTCAAAGTGAAAATATTTAGGGTAAAAAAACTTTTGAAATGTTCTTTGTCCCATTAAGGGACAGACAAGATTTTTCAATATCTAACTTGATTTTTATACTGAGGAGGAACAGCATGTTGTGCCCATAAATTTAAAGATTTTAAAAATGGATGTACTGTAACACAATACTATTACAGGAATATATGTACACTCATAGCAATTAGAGGTGTATACTCAGAGCTACAATCCAAATGGAAGATGATTTGTTAATTCAGCCTTGAGTCATTAAGTTGTTTGGGGGTGGGGGCAGCAGGAGATACTATCCCAGAGACACATCTTGAAATTACCAAAAGCTAAGACTAAGTCTCCTGTGATAGCCAGGAACCATATTTACCTATATTCCCCCAAGTTACAGCAACTTGTATGCTTTCGATTCCTTTTTTCACTGTTTAAAGATTTCATAATAAAATATAAAGCACCTTATGTCACTTCATTTGCACTAGAATTTGACTTGTTTCTGCGTAATTTTAATAGAATTTAGTAAGAAACCATTCAAATTACTCAAAAATAACAATGATCTCTGCAGAACTCATTGGCATTGATTAGAAATATTAAGTATCTACAACTGTTGGGGAAGTCCTTTAAGAATTGAGACATTCTATGCCTTCTCCTCCCACTGGAAATAAAGTTTGGCTCTAAAATGTACCAATAATAATGCAATTAATCCACTAATAATACAAAAAGAGAACTCCAGGGAGAGGCAAATACAAGTTCTGATCCTACTGAGAATACTTCCCAAAGGACACACCATGAAGTGTGCACTAAACCCTTCATATTGTTTTCCATCTCAGGAGCACAGGCCTGAACAGACTCTGAAACCCCATCGTGCTCTCCTCTGAAGCCTCCCTCCCTGGGCTCTGATGGGAAGATGCTCTGGTCACCCTACCTTTGCTTCATTTTCAACCTCACCTGAAAACCAACGTTTTTCTTGTGTTGTCAGTGGCGATCCTGATTACGTAAAGACCAAATACATAAGTGAGCATGACGATGATGAACAGTGACGTGCCAGGATGACCCATTATATCTGAGAGTAAATCTTATGACTACCACTGTTATACTTCGCAAGTATTTCTTTAGTCAAAATCCCAGGCTCATAAAGACGGTTACTTAGCACCAGCACGTCATCGCGGGCTTTGGTTCAGGCTTCAGGGTAACTCCGTTATCAGGGGGTTGACTAAGCATTAATGGTTTGTGGCTCTTAAGCTTATGGGCCAAGGTCATAAATATGGCTTCCACGTGATCATTATCATTGGGGTTTTTAGCAGAGGTTTCAAACAAAGGCATACTGTGCGTGTCAGCAAATTTTTGTGCCAAGTCTGTAGGAACCTGAATGGCACTTCTTAAGTCACATTTATTTCCAACGAGAATCCGTGGTATATCATTGGCTAGCAAATGCTGTTTGCATTCTTCTATCCAAGATGGCAGGCTATGAAAACTAGCCATGTTGGTCATGTCATACACGAAGACAACAGCGTGCACGTTTCTGTAGTAGTGCTGCACCATGCTCTTTCTGAAGCGTTCCTGTCCCGCTGTGTCCCATAGCTGGATCTGAAAATGAAAAAAAGAGGAAATTGAAATTTCAATTTCAAAGAGGAAATTTCATTCCAATGATTCATATTGAAAATCTAAGTCACCTTTGCATGGTCTTTAGTACTTCTTCATTTATATTACTTAGTTCCCTTCCATAATGCCTTTTCTGTGTTATTTATGGGATCTACATTTCATGATGCTAGTCTACAAACCTCGTAATTAATGCAAGTAACAGAATATTTCAATTGAGCATTTAAATCTCAGTAAATCAGATCTGACTGGATGAAATTTTGCTTCAAAAATGATTTTTAAAATATTAAGAGAAAACTATATCAGATTTTAACAAACATTGTCTAATTGCTATAAATTTGGTTACTATATGCCCTTGTCTACCTTTCACAACACTAATTTAAAATAGTAGATTTGTGCAGGCCTGTGTTTCTCAGTGATTAGAGCATCCGCCCCCACAAAGGGTCACAGGTTCAATTCCAGATCAAGGGCATGTATCTGGGTTGTGGCTTGCTCCCCGCCCTCAGTTGGTTGGGGCAAGGGCACGAGGCAACCAGTTGATGTGTCTCTTTCACATCAATGTTCCTCTCTCCCTTTTTCTTCCTTCCCTTTCTCCTGCTCCCTCACTCCCCCCTTCCACTCTCTCTGAAAAGCAATGGAGAAAATATCCTCAGGTGAGGATTAATAAAAATAAATAATAATAATAATATAATAGACTTAACACAGATATTAAGAGTCATGGGGCCGAAGCCGGTTTGGCTCAGTGGATAGAGCGTCGGCCTACAGACTGAAAGGTCCCAGGTTCAATTCCGGTCAAGGGCATGTACCGGGGTTGCGGACACATCCCCAGTGGGAGATGTGCAGGAGGCAGCTGATCGATGTTTCTGATTCTCTATCTCTCTCCCTTCCTCTCTGTAAAAAATCAATAAAATGTATTTTTTTTTTAAAAAGAGTCATGGGGTCTAACCCCCAAATTAACAAATATATACATTCTATGAAATCCAGGCCCCCTTGAAATTTGTGTAAATCTAGAAAATTACTTATCTATTCCAAACATCTCTACCAACAAAACTATTACACTATCTCTTAGTGGAAATATGGGGGAATTGAGGAAAATTATATCTAAAACTAAATATAAATCATATGTTATCTCAAAACACTGAATTATCCTGCCTTTGTTCATTTCCTAAAAAAAAAAAAAAAAGGGGGAGTTACTAGTAAATGATGAGAGTTTACTGCTCACAGTAGAAAATACTAGAATCATATTTGCTTAAATAACTTTTAACTGAAAGATGTGTACAATTTATAAATATTCAAAGTATGGACTAGAAGCCTAAACTGGTGACTTCTCATAGAGCAGCAATCGAGGAGATATTGTAAATGGTCCTTAGTAAATGCCTTGTTAACTTAGTAATTACTTTTAGGGCTCTCCAATAAAGTATGAAGTTATTATTTCATACCTCTTGTTTCCAGGATATCTTGATGTAATTACAATGCACAGAGTTTTGAGCAGGATTGATGGGAAGAGGAGTTTGGGTGAGTCAATTCCATCCCAAAATAAAACAAACAAAGGTTGTCTTAGGGATCAACATCCTCCTCCTCATTACTTACACTGACGGAGGACTTCCACAGTTCTGAGGCAGGTCTAAATTCTGTGTAATTTTTTTTTTTTTTTTATGTTTCATGGATGTAAAAGAGATACATGGAAAACATAATAAGATAGAAATAAAGAGGGAAATTGCCTTAAAGACAACCATTGTTAATATTTGGGTATATTTCCTTTTCATGGGCTTTTAAAAAGAACTTATAGACTGTGCTTCAAACATTACAAATCATTCTTCATTGATGATATCACTTTTGAATACCCGAGCCACAGAAAATGCTATTAAAAAGAAAAGATCAGCTCCAATTTTTTTGGACAGCTTTTACATGAGTCATCCACATTATTTCCAAAATATCTTTCAAAATGTTAAAGATACAGTTTGAAGTGGGCTTTTTTAATTAAAAACAAACAAACACACACACCTGAGATATAATTCACATATCATAAGATTTACCCTTTTAAAATATACAATTCTGTGGTTTTTAGTGTATTCCCAAGGCTGTACCATTATCATCATTATCTAATTCCAGAATATTTTATCACTCCAAAAAGAAACCTATACCCATTAGCAGTCACCCTCTTTTTTCCCCTGGGTGATACTGAGGATAAACAGGAGAGGCAGATTTGCCAGGAAAGATGGATTCCTTCAGACATTTGAGCAAAGGAGGGTTGTCCAAACAGCCATGTCTAGAAGACAATAGGAAATGCAGAATGACAGAAAAGGAGAGAGGTCTGGCCCAATCAAAGATCTGGAAGTTATCTTAGTAGTAGAAGTGACAGCTGAAGTGAAGAAACGACTCCTCAAGGAGAGAAGGCAGATACAAAAGCAAGTCAAGGGACATCCTAGGTCTCCCCTGGATTCCCTCTATGAATCATACACACAGGGTGTCCTAAAAAGTGTGCACACACTTTTAATAATTATAAAGGCAATGTGTATTAAAATACATTTTCAAAATATAATAGAAATCAGCTGTTAAAAGTGTGTATACATTTTTGGGGGACACCCTGTATATAGTACATAGGAACAGATGAACAAATACAGACTTCATGACATTTCCTAAAACGTCACTGCTATAAAACATGTTCTCTGAAAATTTTCCATTCCACAATTACAATTATTTAACATGCCTGGCTATGGTGGCTCAATGGTTGAGCGTTGACCTATGAACCAGGAGGTCATGGTTCGATTCCCAATCAGGGCTCATGCCCAGGATGAGGGCTTGATCCCCAGTAGGGGGTGTGCAAGAGGAAGCTGATCAATGATTCTCTCATCATTCTCAATGATCTCTCTCTCTCCTTCTCCCTTCCTCTCTGAGATCAACAAAAATAAATTTTTAAAATTTTAGGATTTAGAACCAAGATGGCGGTATAGGTAAACACTGGAAATTGCTGCCTCGCACAACCACTTCAAAAATACAACTAAAAGACAAAACAGACATCATCTAGACTAGAACCACAGGAAGGCTAGCTGAGTGGAAATTCTACAACTAGAAGGAAAGAGAAAAGCACACTGAGACTCAGAGGAGGTGCAGAAGTAAAGTGCAGAGGTACAGAGGCGCATGCCAAAAGGGCTGGCAACTGAGGACGCGGTTGTCTTTTTCAATCAGGAGGGAGTCTCAAGCTCCCGAATGCTCTGAACTCCAATTCCAGGAGAGTCTCTGGGGACCCAGACTCATACGGGGAGAAACTGGACTGTCTGGCATCGGTCAGAACTCGAGGGCAGCTTTCTCTCAGAGGTGCTTGCAGCGATTACCAGGACACTGAGACACGGGGCCTCCTAGGGTAGGGCTGGGGATCAACCATAGCTGTTTGCTCCGCCCTGTTGATTCCCTGAGACCCCACCCCACCCAAGCTGTGCACAGAGGCTTTTGCATATGAAAGGCCTGGCCCTTTGCAATCTGAAAATTACCTAACAAACTGCAGCTGGGTCAGAGAGACCCAGAACTTCCAAAAGAAGGCCCAAGGCCCCACAGCAGCTTGCATTGCTTCACAACTGGGCCTCATCTGGGCACCTCCAAACCCCAAACAAAGAAGAGGAATCTGCAGATCTCTCCATAGCTCCTGCTGGGTAGCCTCAGGCAGAGGCTAAATTAGCACCTCCTTAGAGATCCAAGAGCCAGTGTACCCAGTCGACAGAGTGGGACCATCCAGATTACAACTCCTCAGATCCGTAAGGGACACACTCAGGGGGCAGACTCAGTGAACACTAAAGACCTATTAAAGCAGGTCTTGCCCCAGAAGGGTGTCTCCAGCACAGAAGTTCTCCCACTGTAGACACAGCTGATTCTCACAGCCAATTGGCCTGGAGGTCAATTCCTCCCAGTGATACCTACAACAATCAAGGCTTAACTACAACAAGACTGTGCACAAAGCCCACAAAGGGGTGCACCAAGAGTGTCCACCTCAGGTCACTGGGGAGGCTGAGCCACTGGGCCCTATAGGACACCTAGCACAGAAAGCCACTCTATCAACACAGGGAAGCATAAAAAATGCAGAGACAAAGAAACAGGTCACAAATGACAGAAATGGAGGAAAGCAAACTGCAGGATATAGAGTTCAAAACCAAACTTGTATGGTTTTTCAAGAATTTTCTAGAAACCTCCGATAAATTTAGTGAAACCCTCAAGAAATCTAGTGAGACCCTCGAGGATATGAACAAGGACCAACTAGAAATTAAGCATACACTGACTGAAATAAAGAATATTATACAGAGTTCCAACAGCAGACTAGAGGATCGCAAGAATCAAGTCAAAGATTTGAAATACGAAGAAGCAAAAAACACCCAACCGGAAAAACAAAAAGAAAAAAGAATCTGAAAATATGAAGATAGTGTAAGGAGCCTCTGGGACAACTTCAAGCGAACCAACATCCGAATTATGGGGGTGCCAGATGAAGAGAGAGAGCAAGATATTGAAAACCTATTTGAAGAAATAATGACAGAAAACTTCCCCTACTTGGTGAAAGAAATAGACTTACCAGTCCAGGAAGTGCAGAGAACCCCAAACAAAAGGAATCCAAAGAGGACCACACCAAGACACATCATCATTAAAATGCCAAGAGCAAAAGATAAAGAGAGAATCTTAAAAGCAGCAAGAGAAAGACAGTCAGTTACCTACAAGGGAGTACCCATACGACTGTCAGCTGATTTCTCAACAGAAACTATGCAGGCCAGAAGGGAGTGGCAAGAAATATTCAAAGTGATGAATAGCAAGAACCTACAACCAAGATTACTTTATCCAGCAAAGCTATCATTCAGAATTGAAGGTCAGATAAAGAGCTTCACAGATAAGGAAAAGCTAAAGGAGTTCATCACCACCAAACCAGTATTATCTGAAATGCTGAAAGGTATCCTTTAAGAAGAGGAAGAAGAAGAAAAAGGTAAAGATACAAATTATGAACAACAAATACACATCTATCAACAAGTGAATCTAAAAATCAAGTGAATAAATAATCTGATGAACAGAATAAACTGGTGAATATAATAGAATCAGGGGCATAGAAAGGGAGTGGACTGACTATTCTCAGGGGGGAAAGGGGTGTGGGGGGTGTGGGAAGAGACTGGACAAAAATCATATACCTATGGATGAGGACAGTGGGGTGGGGTGGGAACCGGGTGGAGGGGGGCTATGGGGGGAAAAAAGAGGAACAACTGTAATAATCTGAACAATAAAGATTTAATTAAAAACAATTTAACATAATATCTTATTTTTATAAAAAAAAAAACCAACAAAATAAAACAAAGTCTAGAATGTTTACTATTCTAGACTCTACTATTATTATTAGTAAAGTAACAGAGCTTTCCAGCTTCCACTTTAAGATGAAATAACAGAGTGCAGAATCTCAGAGGGAAGGTGGGGGAGGATGGGTGGGTGTGAGGTAACCAAAGACCTTGTATGCATATACACAGAAAATAGGGTGCTGGAGACCTGGGCTGGGGAGGGGGGGGGTGCTGGAGGGGGTCAATGGGGGGGAAAAATGAAAATTTAAAAAAATATATGAAATAATAAGAAATGTCATTTCAGGTTAAACTGGTAATTTTCCAAAGAGAAAATATAAACATGGTATAAACAGCAGCACTTAAGATGTATTAACAGGTTAACAAAAAAGAAGCAGAAACAGTATGTGGAATAAAGCTCTTCTATGTCACTTTAGTTTTTCTAAACACTCTAATAATGAACAAAATAAACTAACAAAATAGAAACAGACTCATAGGTAGAGAACAGACTGACAGCTGTCAGAGGGGAGAGGGGTTTCGGGACTGGGTGAAAAAGGTGAAGGTGAAGGGATTAAGCAAAAAACTTATAGACTTGGACAAAAATATAGTGATTACCAGAGGGAAACCAGAGGGGTGGGGGTGAGGGGAGGTAGAAAAGGACATTGGGGGGTGATGGAAGGAGATTTGACTTAGAATGGTAAACACACAGTATAATATATAGATGACATTTATAGAACTATACACTTAAAACCTATATATTCGATTAACCAGTCACCCCAATAAATTCAATATAAACTAAAAATTAAGCTTTTTTTAAAAGTGTCCAATAAAGTCATATCTTTTTCTACTACAGAAATCTCCGAACATTTCTGTAGTTTTTTCAACCACAATAAAAATGTCTCTAAAATCTTACATTTGGAGGGTGGGGATGGGCTGGGAGAGGATAATGGGGTAAAAGGGGACATATTAATACTTTCAACAGTAAAGGTTTTTTTTAATCTTACATTTGGAGGTAAAAGTCAGTAACCAAGACCTTAGAAAGAAGAAAATCTTAGTGTCCATGTCCCTATTAACGTAACAGGTTAGGCTGAAGCTCAGGAGGAGTAATTCCCAAAAACAATGTGCTCTCCTTACTCCTTTCAACCAGAAGGATCAACTCTGTGCTCCATATTCATCACACCAGTGGCCATGGTTTACTTATCCCTGCCAGCACTTATCCCAGTATTCAACTTTATACACTGGACATGTTTTATATTTTTTCAATGTTAAGTATCTCTTAAATTTGTACCTGATTCATCTGTGATCTTACAGTGTAAAAGGCAATCCAGAAACAGGTAAAGGGCCATCAAATCTCAGCTCCTTCCCTGCCTCCCTTCTCTCTACTTAGTTTTTTTTAATTATTATTTTTGTTGTTGTTAATCCTCACTCCAGCATATTTTTCCCTTGATTTTTAACATATATTTTTGTATTGAATTCAGAGAGGAAGGGAGAGGGAGAGCGAAACATCAGTGATGAGAGAGAATCATTGATCGACTGCCTCCTGCATGCCCCACACTGGGGATCAAGCCTACATTCTGGGCATATGCCCTGACAGGAATCAAACCATGACCTACGGGTTAATAGGTCATGGTTAATAGCTCAACAACTGAGCTGTGCTGGTTGGGCTTTCCATTGATGTTTAGAAAGAGTGGAAGGGACGGGGAGAGACAGAGAGAAACATGATGTGAGATACATCAACTGGTTGCCTCCTGCACTCATCCCAACTAGGGCTGGGAATGAGCCTGCAACCGGGGACTGAGCCTACGACCGAGTTATGCACCCTTGACTGGAATTGAACCTGGGACCCTTCAGTTGGAGGGCTGATGCTCTAACCACTGAGAAACTGGCTATGGCCCTTGTACTTATTTTTTAAAAACATCCTGCTCCCATTTGGGAGTAATTCCTCTCCTCTTCAGTTGTCTGCCTACGCCCTGCTTTATCTCTGCTTCACTCTCTAGTTATGCAGCCTCAGAACTGATGGTGACAGTTCTGTCACCCTACAAAGAACACAGCTCATTGCTACCCTTTGACAGGCTCAGATTTGGGCCAGGTCAGTTGGGCTCCAAAGCCCATGCACTTTCTCCCAGAACTCCTGCTTCTTCCAAACTAAACTCCCACTGACACCTCGGAAGCCCCATTATTTTCTCACAGGCTCCTGGGCCTAACCTACTTCTGATGAAAAATATCCAGCCCCTCCTGATTCTGTATTTTCCTCTGCAATGCATCCCAATCTCTCTTAACTCCCTAATACAGTGCACCCAAAGGACTGTCACTGGCAGCTTCAATGGAACAAAGAAAAATTAAAGTGAAAATTAAACAGCAAAAGGACCTATAGAAGGTTGATTTGTTTTCAACCCTATTTCTCCTTTACCATCATTAGCATTTAAACAAACCCTTTGGGGGTGAGGAGTAGGACAACGGTTAGGGAACTAAAAAATAAACTGTTTGTGCTTCAAGGATGCGGGAAAAGGCATGCAGTACAAAGCCCGCGGGGAACTGAGGCAAAGATGAGCATTCTAACTGAAAGCAAAAAAGTAAAGGTAGCGTAAGGAAGGCAGGGCAGTTCCCAGGGCCACGTGTTTTAAGGGGAGGCATCAGATGGCTGAGGAGTTCGGGGTGGCTTGCAATGAAGAAGTGTGTGTAAGGTTGATACCATCAGGAGGCCTTGGCCCTGTCCTGATCCTCGTTCTCCAACGCCCTATTCCAGCTCCTCAGAATCCCAGTCTTGGCCTTAGGCGTTCTGCCTTCTCCACTATTTCTGTGACCCTAGTCTCAGGAGCCACCAATAAGAACTAAAGAAGAATTGGGAGAGGGTGGCACCAAGGAATGTGCTTCTGGCACCCAAGCAGGAACAATCATGTAAAAAAATTTTCTGCAAGAAAACAGATTTTTTTCAAATAACTCACGATTTTACAGAAACTATTGTAGCAAAACTGGATGCAAAGCATTTGTCAAAGGCAACGGGGCTCTACTGCCACAATCTCAGGAAGCGCTCAGATGACTGTTTAATAAATCATATTTATTCAATGACTTTTCCATATGCTGGAGAAGTTCCTATGGTCTGACTTCACTGGTTCCCAGCACATGGGACAGTGACAATTAGTCAGTGGATGCCCCCTACACTCTTACTACTCAGAGTGTGGTCCACGGGCTGGCTGCATCTGCACCACCTGGGACCTCAGCAAGGCAGAATCTGCCTGTAAAAATAAAAATAAACCCGTGTCATTAGCATGGCATTAAAGTTGGGGAAGCACTGCCTTCGTAGTTCGCTATATACAAATCCTGGCCATCCCCAACTCCAGTCTGCACGTCAGCACGTGAAACGATGGAGCGCACACCCTGCACGGTGCCGGCCGTTCGCCCACCGTGGGGCCGGGGCACCTGTCATCGCGGAGTCCTTCCTCTGCGCCGGTCCTCCACCTGCTCACCTTGATGCGCTCCCCATCGATCTCCACCGCTCGTTCTCGGAAATCCACCCCGATGGTAGCCTCGGTGCGGTCGGGGAAGCGGCCGGCACAGAAGCGGTAGGTGAGGCACGTCTTGCCCACGTTGGAGTCGCCGATCACGATGATCTTGAAGATACGGGAGCGCGCCGGCGGCAGAAACACCGAGGGCCCTGACAGCGCTCCGCTGGACGTGAAGCTCGCCTCCAGCGACGACTCTATCTCCGAGGCCATTCTCCGGACCCGCCCCGAACGGCGGCGGAGCGAAGGAGAGGCAGACCCGCGGGGAAATTACGCCACCGGGAGCGAGCGAGCGAGCGCGCTCAGCCCGCCGGCTAAGCTGCGCAGCGTCGCCGGAGCCGCCACGCCCCGGGCAGGGCGCGCGCGTGCGCACCTCTCGCCCCGCCCCGCCCCCGCCGCGCAGGTGAGGCGCCCACCGCCCGGGCCGCGGCTGCTCCCCAGCGACCCCCGGGCCGGCGCCCGTCTACCTGGGAGGGCTCGGGTCCTGCCGGGGACTGGACCGCGGCGCGCAAGGCCAGCCTGCCGAGGGCCCCGCGGTGCGGCCCAGGCCCAGCACCCTGGTTGGCCGGGCCCCGCCACGTCCGAGGCCTCCGCCCTCCGGAGGCCGCCGCGCAGTCGGTCTGGGGGCGGGGAGGGACAGCCTGCCGGGAGGAAGGAGGTACCGCCCGGCTCTCTCGCGAGAGGGCGAACTTCTGCCGGGGGCGCGCGCCTGGGGCGGGTCCGCGAGGTGGTCGCGAAGCTCGGGCGCCGGGCGGGACGCGGCCGTCGACGTGTCGTTGGGGTTTCCCGGACGGGCAGGTGGAGGCTCGGCCCGGGGCCCGCCGTTGGGGGCGTCTGCGGCGCCCCCCGCCTCCTCCGCGCGCTCTGCACCGCGGGAGTCGGGAGGGCGACCGGGACTGCAGCGGGTGGGATGGTCAGCTCTGCACTGTGGACGGAAAGCTCTTTGTTATTCCGCAGATGACGAATAAATGGGTGGAGAAATTGCTTCTGTAAGGATTGTCCGTTGGACCCCTTTACCAATGTGAAACAGTTCAGCACCATTTGTGGAAAAATCACTGCAGACGCTGGTCATGGTTGGTTATGAGTTTTGTATTTTCAGCTGGCAGTTGGAGAGACCGTCATGTAACTGCAGTATCTGTTACTTTTCTTAACTGAATAACCCCAGAACCTCCAGATTTGATAGTTGAAGGAGATTCTACTAGGAAGAGCGGACTTTTTAAAGTGGGTAAATCTTGCCCTGACCGGGTTTGCTCAGTGGGTAGGGCTTTGGCCTGCGGACTGAAGGGTCCCGGGTTCGATTCCGGTCAAGGGCATGTACCCAGTGGGGGGTGTGCAGGAGGCAGCTGATGGATGTTTCTCTCTCATCGATGTTTCTGACTCTCTATCCCTCTCTCTTCCTCTCTGTAAAAAATCAATGAAAATATATTTTAAAAAAATAAAGTGGGTAAATCTTAAAAGTCTTGCTCATTTTTAAATTTCACAGTTAAAAGCCTAATAAACATTAGTGTTTGCAAGTTTATAATAGTTCTCAGTCGTGGTGCTATTGTCCCTCATGTTACTCAGTCCTCACTCTGTGGCCTGAAGCTTATAACATTGTAGTTGGGGTGAAAGCTAAGGAGAGAGAGACCCTGTTTTCTTGGTTCCGAATTATACCACTTTAGCAAGATGGCCTGGCAATAATCAGTACACCTGTCACATATGCATCGTGGCCGCTTCCCAGCTGGCTCTTCTCTGTCTGGAGTGGTGTGTCTTGCAGGGCACTGTCTTTCCCTTCGGGGATATGGAGATGGTAGTTTGTAACTCATAGAACTGGTAAATGCTCTTAGATACTTCACCATCTTAAAGATCCACTTCCCCAGTGTAAAAGGAAGTCCAAATGCCAGTATTAACAGGAGGTCATGGGGAGAAAAAAAGATAGATGTGAGACATACAGCAGGGTCAGCATAAAGTATGTTGAATAATTTAGAAAGGATAGGCAAATAATATAAAAACACATCGTTTAGAAAATGCCATTTCAACAATTTTTTTTCCTAAGGAAGTGGTAAATAGCACAAGGCATTTAACTTCAGTAATAGCTCTCCAGGCGGAATAATGGGATCCAGGAACAAAGCATTTAGTTTGCCTTGAAAGGAAAAACCTGGATTCAAGTTCCTGCTCTAACATCCACAGTTCTGACCATGAACACCGGGAAAGGTTCACACGGGTACTTTGGCCTGGCTCTCTGCCACTAATTTGATGAAGGGCTTCCTAATTCAAAATCCAATAAACGCTAGCAAGTCGTTTAAGACTCCAAGATATATATCTTCATCTGTAAAGAAGGGAAATAATACCTACATATGAGCGCGATGAAAATTATAAGGCGTAGAGAATGTTTTAGATATTATCGGACCTCTTTTCCTCCTGAAAACTGATATTACGCTTCCTGGTACTCTTTCTCCTGCTTTGTATCTTCTCATTCTCGATAAATCAGTAAAAGTGCCCTTGACCTTTTGGGAGAGTATGAAAAAATAAGTAGCTCTTGTTTCAATTGTAGTTTCTGAGTGAATTAGTATTTAGTATTTTTGTCCACCTACTTTTTCAATGGAAAATTTTTAAAAAATTGTTTTACTTTTTTAAAAGCATCCCATATAAACTCAAAATTAAAACACCAAATCTTCTTAACCCTTGCTGCATTTACCTCAACCATGCTTTTTAAGAAATAAAAATTAGCCCTAGCTGGCTTGGCTCAGTGGATGGAGCATCAGCCTGCAGACTGAAGGGTCCCAGTTTCCATTCCGGCCAAGGGCACATGCCTGGGTTGTGGGCTCAATCCCCAGTAGGGGGCGTGCAGGAGGCAGCCAATGGATGATTGTCATCATTGATGTTTCTATCTCTCTCTCCTTCTCCCTTCCTCTCTGAAACCAATAAAGAAATATATTTTTTAAAAAAAGAAATAAAAATTATAGGCCAACTACATGCTTCTCCCTTCTCTGAACAGAACTACTGCCCTGAATTTTGTTTAAAACTCCCAAGTCTGTTTTATAAACTTTTACTTTACGTGAATATATCCGTAAACCATACTTAGTATTGTTTTAAATTTTTCAAAAATTTATATACAAGATATACAATATGATGCCGTCTAACTTAACTTTTTTTTGGCTCACCACTGTTTTGGAGCGTAATCCTCAATTCACTTGTTGCCAGCTTATTCGTTTTAGCTGTACAGCACTCCATTAAATGAATATGGCACAATTTATTTTCATGTTACCTTTTATTTTCAAATTTCATTACTATAAACAATACTGTGATGAACATTCTGACACATCTCTCTGGCAAATGTATAGGAATATTTACAGGGTGAACTTGCTGGTTCATAAGATATGCACGTTTAATTAAGATGGCCTTAGTTAATACAGATGGCCAAGACACATGAAAAAGTAAAAGAATATTGCCAAGTACCCTTATAATGACAATAAGTTTTACTCCCAGGGTCTGAAAGTTCCTGTGTTTTCAATATCATTGCCAATATTTGATATTCAGACTTATAAAATGTTACCAAATAGGTGGTATCTTGAGTTTGACCCTAGAGATCTTTGAGAAACAGAAGAGACCCCAGAAATCAACCCAAGCCATTATGATCAATTAATATTTGACAAAGGAGGCAAGAGCATACAATGGAGTCAAGACATTCTCTTCAATAAATTGTGTTGGGAAAATTGGACAGATACATGCAAGAAAATGAAACTAGACCACCAACTTACACCATACACAAGAATAAACTCAAAATGGTTAGAGACTTAAAAGAAACTTAAATGTAAGACATGAAACCATAAAAATCCTAGAAGAAACCATAGGCAGCAAAATCTCATATCTCTCATAGCAATATGTTTACAGATACATCTCCTAGGGCAAGGAAAACAAAGAGAAAATAAACAAATGGGTTTACGCCAAAATAAAAAGCTTCTGCACAGCAAAAGAAACCACCATCCAACTGTAAAGGGAGCCCACAGTATGGGAGAACATATTTGGCAATAATACATCTGATAAAGGGTTAATATCCAAAATATATAAGGAACTCATACAACCTAACAAAAGAAAGACAAACCAATTAAAAAATGGGCAAAGGACCTAAATAGACACTTCTCTAAAGTGGACATACAGATGGCCAAGACACATGAAAATATGCTCAGTCACTGATCATCAGAGAGATGCAAATTAAAATGACAATGAGGTATCACCTCATACCTGTTAGAATGGCTACCATCAACAAACCAACAAATGACAAGTGCTGGCAAGGATGTAAAGAAAAGGGAACTCTAGTACACTGCTGATGGGGATGCAGACTGATGCAGCCATTATGGAAAACAGTATGGAGATTCCTTAAATAATTAAATATGGACCTGCCATTGATCCCACTTCTAGGAATATATCCTAAGAAACCTGAAACACCAATCAGAAAGAATGTATGCACTCCTATAGTCATAGAAGCACAATTTACAATAGCTAAGATCTGGAAACAGCCCAAGTGCTCATCAGTAGATGAGTGGACAAGAAAGCTGTAACAAATTTGCTCCATGGAATACTATGCAGCAGTAAAAAAGAAGTATATCTTACCCTTGGAGACAGCATGGAGGGACCTGGAGAGTATTATGCTAAGGGAAATAAGCCAGTCAGAGAAAAACATGTCATGTGTTCTTACTCATATGGGGAATCTAATGAATAAACTGTTGAACAAATTAGATCCAGAGACATAGAAGCATGGGACAGACTGTCAAATCTCAGAGTGAAGGCAGAGGTGGGTAGAGGTCAACCAAAGAATTTGTATGCATATATGGTCACAGACAATAGGATGATGGAGGCTTGGGATGGGGATGGGCTATAAGAGATCAATGGGAGAAAAAAGGGGAAATATGTAATACTTTCAATAAACAGATTTTTAAAAAAGCACTTTGGCCTGGCCGATGTGGCTTGGTGGTTGAGCATTGACCTATGAACCAGGCGGTCACGCTTCAGTTACCAGTCAGGGCACGTGCCCAGGTTGTGGGCTCGATCCCTTGGTGGGGGGGTGGGGGGGTGCAGGAGGCAGCCAATCAGTGATTCTCATCACTGATGTTTCTTTCTCTCTCTCTCTCTCTCTCTCTCTCCTTCCTCTCTAAAATCAATAAAGATATATTTTTTAAAAAAACTTTGATTCCTTAATACTGTTATCATCTACTACTTTTTTGCTATTTCTTGGTCTCTTATTAGCCTCTCTTCCTCTACCTCAGTGGTTTTCAACCTTCTGGCCCTTTAAATATAGTTCCTCATGTTGTGACCCAACCATAAAATAATTTTCGTTGTACCTGCTTCTGTTGGTAATTGTGTCATCTTTTTTATCTTTTCTAAAATATATTTTTATTGATTTCACAGAGGAAGAGAGAGGGAGAGATAGAAACATCAATGATGAGAGAGAATCATTGATTGGCTGCCTCCTGCATGCCCCCTATTGAGGATCGAGCCCACAACCCTAGTATGTGCCCTTGAGGGGAATTGACCCTGGGACCCTTTGGTCTGCAGGCCAACGCTCTATCCACTGAGCCAAACCAGCTAGGGCTAATTGTGTCATCTTTGCTCATCCTCTTTGAGCAGTCTTGTCCAGATCACACATACCACTCACAACTCACTCTTCAATCACCTGTGTTCTAGGTTTCACACCCATATCTAGCTGCCAACTACACATCTTACTGGGACTTTTACATGGCCCATACGCATCTAAAATTTATTTCTGAAAAGGACTTCACTTTCCCCCTCAATTTCTTCTTCCCACTTTTTAAAAATTGATTCAGAGAGGGAGAGATAGAAACATCAATGATGAGAATCATTGATTGGCTGCCTCCTACACGCCCCCTACTGGGGATCAAGCCTGCAACCCAGGCATATGCCCTTGACCAGAATCGAACCCACAACCCTTCAGGCCAGTCGCAGGCCAATGCTCTATCCATTGAGCCAAGCCGGCTAGGGCATCTTCCCACTTCTTACGGTAGTTTAATGATACCGTCAAAAGCAGTTTTACCCAGTCAGTGTGGCTCAGCTGGTTGGGTGTCATTCCAAGCACCAAGAATTTGCTGGTTTGATTCCTGGTCAGGGCGCATGCCCTGGTTTTGGGCTGATCCCCAGTAGGAGACATGCAGGAGGCAACCACTTGAGATGTTTCTCTCAAATCAATAAGAACATAAAAAAACAAAACAAAACAACAACAAAACAGCCTGGCCAGTGTTGCTCAGTGGTTGAGCATCGACCTATAAACCAGGAGGTCAAGGTTCAATTCTTAGGGCACATGCCTGGGATATGGCCTTGATCCCCAGTGTGGAGTGTGCAGGAGGCAGCCAATTGATGGTTTTCTCTCATCACTATCACTGATGTTTTTCTCTCCCTCTCCCTTCCTCTCTGAAATCAATAAAAAAGATATTCAAACAAAGACAACAACAGGGTTTTGTCAAAACTCTGGACATCATTAACTTTTCCTTCTCCACTCACTACCCACTTTCTTCCAACACAGTCAGCTGATGTTGGTAACAGCTTCTTAGTATTTTGTGTATATCTTGCTCTCCTCTCCATACTTAACTGTTGTTGTCCTTACTTCTTGCAGGTTATATTGATCAGAAGTAAGCACCCTGGAGTTAGACACACCTGGCTTGAATGCAGAATTTTATCATTTACAAGTTGTGTGACCATAGGCAAATTATGACCCTTAAGTGTTCTGTTAAATGGGAGTGCTACTTATCTCACGTGGGTTTTTTTAAGGGTTAAGTGAGCTAACAGATGCAAAATACTATGCCTGGCATATACTGATAACTATTAATTAGCTCAACTTGAGACTCCTAATTAGTCTTGGCACCTTCAATCGTGCTCTCCATATCCCCCTTTACATTAGTAGCAAAATTCTCTCAATCATCCTTCCCTAAGTCTCCAATAACTGTCCTTTGCTTACACAAAGCCAAATCTAGCCTTTTAGTAAGTAAATCATCTAAGCATCTCTCTTTACTCTGAGCCCCAGCCTCTTTCCCAGATTCTATTCACACTACTTCACATAAAATCCCTGAATATACGATCTCATTTCATGTCTGTGCCTTCAGGCACATAGTATCTTTTGTCTGTCTAGGGAACTTACCTTTATCTTTCCAAACTTCAGTGAACAAACAGAAATGTGTATGACTGCTAGGGAGTTACATATTGCTGTTGCATTCATTTCTTTTTTTTTTTTTTTAAAAATATTTTATTGATTTTTTACAGAGAGGAAGGGAGAGAGATAGAGAGTTAGAAACATCGATGAGAGAGAAACATCGATCAGCTGCCTCCTGCACATCTCCCACTGGGGATGTGCCCCCAACCCAGGTACATGCCCTTGACCGGAACCGAACCTGGGACCCTTCAGTCCGCAGGCCGACGCTCTATCCACTGTGCCAAACCGGTTTCGGCTGCATTCATTTCTTGATTTGTCCGTCTCCTTTACCAGCCTATGAAAAATGTGAGAGCAAAGACTACGTACTGTATGTCATATATCCCCAATATGAAACAGTTCTTGGAGGTAGTAGGCATTCAGTAACTACTGTGTGGATAAAAGGAGGGACACTGGAACTGGCTTTATTTCACATCCTCAATAATTTTAAACAGCAGCGACAAATCTGCCAAGTTCACTAACACTAGTAAGTTTCCATGAATCTCAAAACGTTGACAGAGAATGGCGGAATCACAGGTGGTTTCCTCTTGAAAAGGCAAAATAGTGTACATACTAGCACATGTTAAGTAAAATACTAGGGGAGAATTCAAATGTTGAGTTGTTGGTATCTAGGAAAAGATTATAAACTATACATTTCCTGAATATGGTGGCCCAATATACTGCAGTAGGCAAGTAAAAATAATCAACTAGAATATTGACAAACAGTAAAGAACATCCTTTTGTAAAAATATAGTGAATGCTTACTATTTATAATGAATATTTATAGTTAATGCTTGTGGTAATCACTTTATATGCCATGTGACTTAATCCTTCCAACAACTATATGAACAAGAAATTCTTAGCATCTTGCCTAAAGAACCTGAGCCAGGATTTAAACCTAGTTCTGTTTTGACTTAAAGCTTGTTTTTAACTACATCATACTATTGTTGTCCATCAAGCCACAGGGTTTATACCAGAAATTTGGCATTTAGTCACAAGGATGAGAGAAAAGTAAGGAAAGCATAAGGCAGATCTTCTATGTGAAGAGACTGAAACACTTTAAACCTTCCAGTTTGCCAAGGTGAGGGAAAACTATCCATGTTCTGTCAATTGAAGAATGTGAACAGGAGAGAGAGCCAGAACTTCCAAAAGAAGGCCCAAGGCCCCACAGCAGCTTGCATTGCTTCACAACTGGGCCTCATCTGGGCACCTCCAAACCCCAAACAAAGAAGAGGAATCTGCAGATCTCTCCATAGCTCCTGCTGGGTAGCCTCAGGCAGAGGCTAAATTAGCACCTCCTTAGAGATCCAAGAGCCAGTGTACCCAGTCGTCAGAGTGGGACCATCCAGATTACAACTCCTCAGATCCGTAAGGGACACACTCAGGGGGCAGACTCAGTGAACACTAAAGACCTATTAAAGCAAGTCTTGCCCCAGAAGTGTGTCTCCAGCACAGAAGTTCTCCCACTGTAGACACAGCTGATTCTCACAGCCAATTGGCCTGGAGGTCAATTCTTCCCAGTGATACCTACAACAATCAAGGCTTAACTACAACAAGACTGTGCACAAAGCCCACAAAGGGGTGCACCAAGAGTGCCCACCTCAGGTAATTGGGGAGGCTGAGCCACTGGGCCCTATAGGACACCTAGCACAGAAAGCCACTCTATCAACACAGGGAAGCATAAAAAATGCAGAGACAAAGAAACAGGTCACAAATGACAGAAATGGAGGAAAGCAAACTGCAGGATATAGAGTTCCAAACCACACTTATAAGGTTTTTCAAGAATTTTCTAGAAACTGCCGATAAATTTAGTGAGACTTTCAAGAAATCTAGTGAGACTCTCGAGGATATGAACAAGGACCAACTAGAAATTAAGCATACACTGACTGAAATAAAGAATATTATACAGAGTTCCAACAGCAGACTAGAGGATCGCAAGAATCAAGTCAAAGATTTGAAATACGAAGAAGCAAAAAACACCCAACCGGAAAAACAAAAAGAAAAAAGAATCTGAAAATATGAAGATAGTGTAAGGAGCCTCTGGGACAACTTCAAGCGAACCAACATCCGAATTATGGGGGTGCCAGAAGAAGAGAGAGAGCAAGACATTGAAAACCTATTTGAAGAAATAATGACAGAAAACTTCCCCTACCTGGTGAAAGAAATAGACTTACCAGTCCAGGAAGCGCAGAGAACCCCAAACAAAAGGAATCCAAAGAGGACCACACCAAGACACATCATAATTAAAATGCCAAGAGCAAAAGACAAAGAGAGAATCTTAAAAGCAGCAAGAGAAAGACAGTCAGTTACCTACAAGGGAGTACCCATACGACTGTCAGCTGATTTCTCAACAGAAACTATGCAGGCCAGAAGGGAGTGGCAAGAAATATTCAAAGTGATGAACAGCAAGAACCTACAACCAAGATTACTTTATCCAGCAAAGCTATCATTCAGAATTGAAGGTCGGATAAAGAGCTTCACAGATAAGAAAAAGCTAAAGGAGTTCACCACCACCAAACCAGTATTATCTGAAATGCTGAAAGGTATCCTTTAAGAAGAGGAAGAAGAAGAAAAAGGTAAAGATACAAATTATGAACAACAAATACACATCTATCAACAAGTGAATCTAAAAAATCAAGTGAATAAATAATCTGATGAACAGAATAAATTGGTGAATATAATAGAATCAGGGGCATAGAAAGGGAATGGGCTGACTATTCTTGGGGGGGAAAGGGTGTGGGGGTGCAGGAAGAAACTGGACAAAAATCGTACACCTATGGATGAGGACAGTTGTGGGGCGGTAAGGGCAGAGGGTTGGGTGGGAACTGGGTGGAGGGGAGCTATGGGGGAAAAAAGAGGAACAACTGTAATAATCTGAACAATAAAGATTTAATAAATAAATAAAAAACTATATGCTTGCCCTAACCGGTTTGGCTCAGTGGATAAAGCTTCAGCCTGTGGACTGAAAGGTCCCAGGTTCAATTCCGGTCAAGGGCATGTACCTTGGTTGCCGGCACATCCCCAGTAGGAGGTGTGCAGGAGGCAGCTGATCGATGTTTCTCTCTCATCGATGTTTCTAACTCTCTATCCCTCTCCCTTCCTCTCTGTAAAAAAATCAATATAATTTTTTAAAAAAAGAAAAGAATGTGAACAGTGTCAACACTAACAGGATCACTTATCAACTTCTTTAACTAGTCAAGAGTAAACTAGACAGAATTGAGGGGTAGGCTATGAAAAACAATCCCTATTTTACAAGAGAAAAATAATAGTTTGGGTAGATTTGGGACATCTATCCAGAATACTATTTCAACAGCTCTAAAGCAGATTTAGTTTGATATATGATTCCATAACATATCAGCCTCCTTTCCAGGTTCTACACCTATAGACCAACATTGAAATTATGGGTCCCAGAATCACGGATGCTTCCACATCTGATTTGTAACAGTAATTCACTCGTTTATAAAAAATGCTGTCCTTCAAGGAGAAGTACCTACCGCCACCCTTATTTAAAAGCCTGCTATCTGTGCTTTGCTTTGGTTCTCATCCACACAAAAAACTCAAGCATCTACCTATGGCAATTACATTTCAACAGTTGCCTCAATGGAGACAAGTTACCATGACATCCAACAGAACCTTGAAGAGGTGATTTAGGTAAGAAAAAGCATGCACTTTAAAACTAACCAGCTGCTCTTAACAGAAAATTCAAATACAAGTTCTTTCCCTTAATATGAAATGGGGGAGTTATTTTTCGCCCTTACATAGTTGTTTGCCTCTTTGATCTCTTTGAGGAAAAAACCCCAATACTATGTTTTAAAATTCTAAGCAAACACACCGATTCTCAACCTTGGATGCAACTTAGAATAACTGGAGTAGTGATTCTAAAGAACCACTAATACTTAGGCCTGACTCCAGGTCATTTAAATCAAAATCTTTGTGAGTAGACCTGGGCATTGAGGTTTGTGTTTTTAGAATAGTTCCTCTGGGATTCCAATACACAACCAGGGTTGTCTGACTTAAGAGGACTCAACTGTCTATCTTAAATAGAGGCCAATGGTGGAACATAGCAACTAGTTATGATGAACACTGGCTGTAGATCGTATCTAGAAGTAACCTGTAGATCCCTACCGTCTCCTTTCTTGCCATGATTAAAAGTAGAGATACTAGACTGCAGAAAACAGCTCTCCAAATAGCTGGTGTGTAACACTCGCCTCACATTGTTTGAAAGATGAGAAACAATTACTGAGTGACAACCTTTGTAGTAACTTAATTCCACTGAACATGTTACTTGGGTGGTTGGTTGCTAAAGACATGAAGGATGAATAGATTTACTGCCAACTAAATGCCACAATGAACAGGCAACTGAGAAAAGTTAGAGGATGGTCTTCTAGTCATTTGCTTCCTACAAGGCCAGTCACAACCATTCATGATAAACTATAGGGGGGCAGGGGGACCGACACAAAAATTAGATGTGAGAAATCCATTCGACCTAAATATAATGAATCTGTTATTTTGAAGAAATCCCTAAAGCCCAACAGAGAGGGACAAGGGGAAGATAAATGGGAATACTTCAACACATAAGGGATAAAAAATTTGTGAGCCTTTACAGGTGACCTGAAAGTTAATAGTACTTTATTGCTATTTTCTACAATCTGTAGAGCAATATTAATATTTACAGCAAATTTAACAAGAATTTGAATATCCACTATGTATTTTCCTAGTCACTATACCTTTATACTAAAATGTACCGTGTAAATCCTGAAATTTCATACATTACATTAGAAATGGATTTACATGAGTCTGAACCAAAGCATTAATCATTTAACTTCATATTATAATTAGACATTTGTCAGAAAAATGCTGTGAAACTGAATGCTTGAAATAACAACTAGGCTCTTGAAGTAAAATTTTTAAGTTATAAAAAAATACAAGTGAAGCAGTTGGCTTATTTTTCTGTCCTTTTCAATGAACATCGGAGCAAATAATGTAAACAGTATAACAATACTAGCTCAATGTGTTTCTGAATGCTTCTATTATTGTTATTAATGCATAGTAATTTTTTTTACTGTTAATAAAGGGAAGAATTAGTATTTAGTATTCCACAGTTCAGAACTTAAAGGATCTAGGAGACAGATCTTTTATAAATGGCCCCCTTTTCATTTTGAAAGTAATCAACCAGCAACGACTCCTTGAAGGCAAAAAGGTAGTTCAGCCCTAACCGGTTTGGTTCAATGGCTAGAGCGTCAGCCTGCGGACTGAAGGGTCCCAGGTTCGATTCTAGTCAAGGGCATGTACCTTGGTTGTGGGCACATCCTTAGTAGGGGGTGTGCAGGAGGCAGCTGATCTATGTTTCTCTCTCTCATTGATGTTTCTAACTCTCTATCCTTTTTCCCTTCCTCTCTGTAAAAAATCAGTATGTATTTTTTTAAAAAAGGTAGTTCACAAGATGGGAGATGGTAGCTAATTTATTCATCATTAATGAAGAAACACCAGAGTTTTGGATAGAAAAACCTATCCTACTTGCAATGAGACATTAAGCACTAGAAAATGGACCCAGCAAACTCACAGAACAAAGTAAACTAGTGGCAAGTTTAAGAAAGCCCAATGATAGGAAACCATAATTGATTGTAAAAATAGCCATGGAATGACATGGAGGGGCTTTTGTTTGTTACACAAAGTACAGGTGATCAGGCAAGTGTAATGACTGACTCAACACAAACCATGGGATCCAGAACATATTCCAAAAATCTCTTCACTCCTATGTTGTTTCTAAAGGAGACAATAATCTGTATTTATTGAGGCCAAGCTGAAGATTCAGCAACAGCAGAAATCTTTGTATAACAGACTAAAAAATTTCCATCATTATTCATCACCATCAATTTTTCAATTAGGAAGTTATACCATTTGTATGAAATAATCGGCCCTTAATGTAGACACAAAGAAAAGCCTGGTATGAAAATGTAAGACGTGCACTGGTTTTGTTAGAGAGTCATGTATCAACTTTACTTTTGCTGCAAGCAGCCTTGAGACAAAGCCTATATTGTTTTTGGCAAATAGAGCTCTATAAAGAGCACTAAAGATTAAGATGCCAAGCTTGCCTTTAATCAACAATTTAGTAAAGTTTTCATTTAAATAGTACCAATTCTTTTTTCTTGCTACAATTCCAAGATGGCATCACTTCAAAGGCAACTGGATAAACCGAGAGGCTGGAAGCCTTTAGACCCTCTTTCCTACAACATACTGCTCCCTTTCCTCTGCCCGTTACTGTATCGTAAGAGGGGTATGTCCCTCTAAGGAGGTAGCAGTGTTAAGTAGGCTGTATAATCTAGAGCATGTCTAATTTTTCTGTTTTATCAAAGAGCATTTTCCTCACAACTTCCTGCATACTACCAATACTTTATTTCAACATCCCTCTTGAAGGTCACATACTGAAAGGTCCAAATAACCTTTTCCAAAACGTTTTATTGCTACAAGTTGTGAGATTTCCAATCATCAAAAACTTAAGTTTTTCAGCTTCTAATGGCGCAACATAGCCATTTCCTAGGACTTTGTATTGGCAGTGGATTCGGTGAAGTTTAGATCTAGAATGGTATCAAGAAACCCTGTCTGTAACTTAAAGAAATGGAGCATGAGCCAGAACAAGACTATCTCCCATCTGAAAGGTCAGTCTTTCTTGGAATTCTCTTGAGTAATTTCAAAATTTAAGGCTGGTAATTACTAAGACAAGTATATAGGTATCTTGTAGGAAAATCCAATACTTCACTTACTTTTTTCTAAACAGATGCTACACGTGGCAACTAGAATATTCCTAGAAATTGTGCAGAAGAGACTTCCCTGAATTTATCACAACCTACCTGAATCTAGACCACACTTCCCTGGTCTCTTCTGATCAACACAGCTTTCATTTCACAGCTCTAACAGCAACACACCATGGAAGACAAACAGTTCTGTGAAAAACAAGGGCCCGTACAACTCATGGGAAAGCTATTCACTAATTCTGGGGCTACTTTTAGTCATGCTATTAAAGATCACACCTTATTTTTGTGCATAATAGATACAGAAAAATGTTGAAAATGTATGATGCAACTATCTAAAGTTGAGTAAACTAACCTACTCAGACTTTAACTTTTAAATGAGAAATGACAAGAGTAGTAAATATGAAGAAAAACAGAAAGAACTTTACTTTCCTATGTTAATACAGGTCAAGGGACCCTTTCTTCTCAAAAGGGTTGATAACACCAGTTCTTAGCAATAAACATAAGGCACTTGTTTAGATTATAACATCACCGCGTTCTCTTTTCCACTTGTTTTCTAACCCTGTCTTCCCCCCTCCCCCCACAGTATCATTTGGAATTAATAGAGTAAATGAGGCAAATGAGATGACCCCATTGATACTATTCAGGGCATAATAGTACAGTACAATGTTTTAGGGGTGATGTCTGGACATAAAATGGACCCTGTCAAGGTCCCCTAACACCAGACAATGTATCCACTATCAAGTAAACCTGAAAGAAAATAAAATATTTATTCAATCGTTCCAGTAAAACTGGGTTGGAATTACAATATCTGTATTAGGAATTTAACTCCTCACCGGTGGCATCTGCATCGAGAGTTGAGTACTTATGAATATTCATTCTAAGACAATCTACATCATTTCAACATTGTCAAAACAAATATAATTCCATTTCAATATACAGTAGAATTTAAACATAATTCACACATACATCCCCTATCATATGGCTGATGCCTCCTCCAATCACCTCATTAGTGGCAGAGGTAGCACTAGTGTTCTTTCCCAACAGTAAGAACTTCAGCTGCCACTCACAGTTGAAAAAAATGTTGGCGTTTTTGCCATCTGCTAAGATGTTCCTGAGACAAGGCCAGTTAATAAAACATAACAAAGCACTCTAGTTCAGTTTGTACTTTTCTTTACATCACTGAATTATTAGACTGGGATGTGGAATGCAGGAATGTACTATGAAAGGTTGAGTTTAGCACAATTGTCCAATCAGTGGAAAGATAGGGTCTCCTAAAAATTCCCTTTAGAATATACTTCCCATAACGGTACCGAAAAAAGGCCAATTACACATACAACTGATTCACTTAATCTTATTTGTTCAGATCTTGCAAATACAGTGAGAACCTTGAGCCAGAGGCTGGTTCTCAGTGTATAGATTTAACATATTAAGGCTCACTTCCTTAATCAAAATAATAGTTGTTTTCCTTTCAAATTATTAATTACAAATTACATTCATAGTACCTGCGGCCATCCCAGCCCTGAGTGAAGTCTGCTGGAGTGGCCCTGCACCCCCTGCACCTGCACTGCGGAACTCCCTGACACCAGCACTAGACCATTCTGCAGAGCCCCCATCTGCACTAGCCTTCCAGCATACTACAGCGCCTCTGGCTTACAACCTCTGTTTCCACCTGTATATTTTCACAGAAGCCCAACACAGATTAGTTGAAATATTCACACAACTGTTTTTCAAAACAATTTATTGCATCATATTTGGTACCTCATTTTGACAACAAAAAGGAAATTACATCTGTAACTGCAGGAAAAAGAAGCTGGTCTGTTATTGAAAAAAAAAATCTTGGGCCCTTTAAAAATTACAAAGTCTTGGGCTTGCCTGAAACAACTGAGCAAGAAATATATTCTTAGAAATGTAGGGCTTCAAGTATTACAAACCTGTGACACTGTGGAAAAATTCCAGAGGTATCTAAACTGCAGCACTTTTTTTCTGCATATCGTGAACAAGGCCTGCTGAGGTTTTTTAACTATTAGTCTCTTGATCAGTCATAGAATGGTAGTCAGGAGTTCTGCTCTTTTACTTCAAGCCATGGTAGATTTCCTTTTTTCACTCTGGGTGAAAAAATTCATGCTTGCTAATTAGTTGGTGCCATTATCACAGTGCATTTGGTTCTTGCATTACAGTTTTAACAAGTTTGGCCAAAACAATGCTGAAAGGTTTGCATTGTTATTTTAGTTCTTCAAGTTTTAGTTAAAATTGATTGTTCCAACTGGTATCTTCAGTTAAAAAAACTGTGGTACAAGAACGCCAAACTGATCATGTACAGTGAATTTTGGAAACACACGCATATTGAACACCCTCTAGGTTTCTTAGAATTCTGCTTGGTATCTCTATGTCCCAGCTTCTACAACATCAAGCATCTGTTGTAGGTTTCTCTGTAAATAGTGATTCACATTTGCATACTTCCTATGGCCAGAATCAACCCCATAACAAAACCAGTCAGATGCTAAAGCCCCAACAACTCTTTGTGCTCAGTGAAAGAATCCAGTGCTAAAACAGCATTTATGCTGTCTGAGATATAGTAAAATCTCACAAGACAAATTTAAAGTAATATTTCTGCCACACACCTGCTTTGTTAGCTGTAACAGCCTCCAGATTTTATATAAATTAGTTTAAAAACATGGGTAGGTAGGTAGGAAGAAGATAGGTCTCTTTTTTTTAACCCCTCAATTTTAGCAGCTTTTAATTTTTTAAGAAACTGAACCTATATCCTGTAATATGTTAGGTATTTTATATATACTTTCTCAGCAGGATAAAAAACTTAAAACACTATTTGAAGGCAAGAACATTTACTCTTCTCATTCTGTTTAAGTCAGAGCAATGCAGCAGGTGCGTGACAAAAATATTATATACTAGATATGGTCCAAAGTCATTCCATTTGCTTGTTTAATGATGTTCAAATTTCATTGGCCAGTTCTTCAGTTTCTGCAGAACTATCTCCATTAACTGTGATCTTCATATCCTCTTCATATCCAGGAGGCATAAAAGCCAAAGCATAAGGGAAAAGCTTATGACAATTTGCTCTATAAACTTCAGCAGCTTCTTTACAGTCTCCTAGGCTACCGTCACACAAGGCTTCTAATACCTCCATACAGGTCTAAAGAAAGAAAAAAGGTCATGTTATAACTTATCCAAAGAAAAGTTTTTACTGTGAATCTGACATTTTGTTATCAACAGACTTCTAAATAAGAGGCCAATGTACATATTTAAGATAAATAAGAGCATTTCCTCCCACATATATATTCCTTTAGAATTAGTTTCTTCAGAATTGCAGGGTTTATATAAAGGATGAATGTTTAAGCAAGGCCAGGACTAAGGTTGGGCAAGCAAGGTATATAGAGTGCTACATTTAAAGAGACGGTCACTTTCAGCAAGTGCTGAATCCTAAGCAACGACCTTGACTCGGCTTCATTTGGCCCTGTATATGTCAAAATTCACATGCCAAGATCAATTAATGCACTTAAGCCTTTTAATTTTTTTGGAGGCTAAGAACCAGTTGGCAAAATCGAACACTGCTTTTCAACCTTGTATTCAAACTAAAGAGAACCTTAAGATGTGTCCAATAACTAACCAGGAAAGAGCATCTCAAACACAAAGGGCATATATGCAAAAACAAAATGTGTTCATGAAAACTGACAATTCTTCCAACCAAACCCCAAAGTACATCTGCTGCTTCTATTTCTAAATGATTTGTGTTGGCTTGCAGTTCTCATGTTTTCTTTCATCTTCCCACTTGGAAAACACTATGTAGTTTCCAGATATATATCCTATAAACCTTGCCAGTCTAGAAATGCTCTGATCTAAATGCTGCATTAATTAGCAACCAAGAAGTGTAATTTTCCCCTTAAAGACATTCCTTCATTTGCTATTAAAGGAAAATATTTAACTCTTTCAGCAAGTGCTTTCTTAAAAATCTGGCTGCTCATTATACAAAGTAGCTGTCCTTTGCTTTTAGTTTAAACTATAATCTGTATTTTTCAAAATACCCATATTCTTTCACTCTTCTTAATCTCATGTTATATTACAAGCTATAAAATGAGTATATAAATTCAAACCGTGGTAAATACATTTTAAACATGTCAGAATCTTTATTGAGACCACTGCTTATTAAGAAATGTGAGATATGAATTGAAATCCAAAATTAACCCTGAAATGTATATATGCTTTTACTAAAACATTTTTCTAAAAAAAAAAACTGTAACAGATGTGAAACTAGTTATTAAATGCCAAGTACTCAACTATGCATGTGTGCACAAACACACAATATAAATAAATTTAAGATTAGGTAACTTTCTGACATGGATTCGTAATAGTTTGAATGCATAAATAACAAAAATATTTTTTTTAAATATATTTTATTGATTTTTTACAGAGAGAAAGGAAGAGAGATAGAGAGCTAGAAACATCGATGAGAGAGAAACATCGATCAGCTGCCTCCTGCACATCTCCCACTGGGGATATGCCCGCAACCCAGGTACATGCCCTTGACCTGAATCGAACCTGGGACCCTTCAGTCCGCAGGCCGACGCTCTATCCACTGAGCCAAACCGGTTCCGGCAACAAAAATATTATTTGTGACAACTGTTCTCTTGATAAAAAGAGGAACAAAAAGTAGTCAGGTACCCGTACAGACAGGTTATAAAAAACTCTTTACCTGGAGGTTTCTGTTAGTGAGGGATTCATCAAGTGTTGTTGCCAACTCTATAGCTCGCTTCTGACTAGAAGGATCTAAATAATATACCATTTTGGCCGCTAAATGAGAAGAAAAACAAAAATTAGTTTTATTTCAAGATAAAAATCAGCATCTTATCCTCCATGCATTCAAATATAGGCATATGTGCACAAAGTGTGGCACTTTATGAGAAAAATAAGAATAGCCATTTGAAACAGTGTCATTTATTTTTTAATTCTGAGAGGATAGACCAGAAATAGCCTAACTAGAAGGTGAAGGCCTAGGAAGGGCAGGGGCAGGATGGAGGGAGGCAAAGGGAGGGGGAAATAAGGGACATCTGTAATAAAAATTAGTCAACAATAAAAATTTTAAAAAAAGAATGTTTAAGAGTGACTATGAAGAAATGCAAATATCCTATATAATAAAAGGGCAATATGCAAATTGACCCTAACAGCAGAATGCCTGGGAATGACTGGTCAGTATGACACGCACTGACCACCAAGGGGCAGACGCTCAATGCAGGAGCTGCCCCCTGGTGGTCAGTGTGTTCCCACAGGGGGAGCTCTGCTCAGCCACAAGCCAGGCTGACGGCTACCAGCACAGTGGTGGTGGCGGGAGCCTCTCCTGCCTCCTCAGCAACGCTAAGGATGTCCAGCTGCAGCTTAGGCCTGCTCCCCGCTGGCAAGCGGACATCCCCCTAGGGCTCCTGGGCTGCCAGAGGGATGTCTGACTGCCAGCTTAGGCCCGCTCCGCCCCCAGGGGAGCGGGCCTAAGACAGCAGGTGGACATCCCCCGAGGGGTCCCAGACTGTGAGAGGCACAGGCCGGGCTGAGGGCCCTACCCCCCCAGTGCACAAATTTTTGTGCACCGGGCCTCTAGTTCTAATAATATTTGTCTTCGTGGGGCAAGGCCCTGGATAGTTTTCTTTCAAAAATGAGCATAATTTGGGGGTTTAAGGGAATACCTAACCTTGACGATATGAGCCAAAAATCTGAATTGAGAATTCCACAAAGGCATACAAAACTGCTGGGTTTCTTAGCCAGATTTTTATTTTTGTTAATACTCACCCAAGGATATTTTTCCATTGATTTTTAGGGAGAGTGGAAAAAAGAAACATCAATGTGAGAGAAACTCATCAATTGGAGGCCTCCTGCACAGGCCCTGACCAGGGCCTGGGCCAGGGAGAAGCCTGCAACTAAGGTACCTGCCCTTGACTGGAATGGAACTCGGAACCCTTTGGTCCATGGGCTGATGCTCTATCCACTGAACCAGGTATTTTTAAAGCACCCTACTAAACCGCCAGCCACATGATCCCATCTTGTCTAGAATTTAGCTTGCTAGCACAGACTCTTGCCAGATGACCCTTGCCTGTGGGATGGTTTCAGGTGTTTAGCACTGTCAAGCTTGCTATCTTACATACACATGAGAAATGGGGGATGATAGTCACATTCAAGTGAATTTTAAGAATACCCTGATGGGAGAAAGAAGAAAGTCTCTCCTTCATTGTATGTAATTTATAGCTAAATTCAGTTATACTTGCTTTTCTATAATGCCTATGCTGAGCCAGGAGAAACTACTAACCTTGATTCATAGTCATAATTTTGTCTAGGAAATTTAAAATTGTATGGGAAGCGTATATAAGCTGCCTGTTTTCATGGATTAAAATGTGACATACACATTGCCTCTTCCACGTGAAAAATGTGTAACATCATTGAGCCATTAAAATAAAAAATGGAGTTGTCTTAGGCGGCCATGATTAGGATAAAATAAAGTGATTACCTGATAATCTGTGTGGCAATGAATCAGAATTCCTTTTCAGAAAAGTTTCATTAAAATTCTTTGGATTCGTTGCTCCAAAAAGACGATTCATTTCTTGTTTTAATACTGTTCTAACTGCATCAGGTAAATCTTTACTGTCACACACTGCTGAACAAATTAAAAACAAATTCTATTAGCAAGTCGAAAGTCTGATAAAGTTTGTAGGAGTTAAAACAAATTGAAAGGCAATTCAACATTTAAAGAGCTTACCTATATAAATTTAAAGAATTTCAAATTTATGTGTCATCACTCAAAAACATTTCATTGACAGATGATTCATTCCCAGAAAAGAACAGAAAGCAAAATAGATGATAAAAGATGTAGTTCCACAGCCTTAAAAACTCCTACATGCTGCCCCCATTAACTTTACAGGGAATCTGCAAAGCAGAGGCTTGACGGCACCTACTGGTAAATAATGTCACAGCAAATAGCGGTGGTGAAACCAACAGAATTTTCCCCACCATCTCCATCTTATTCTACAACCGAGTAAGGTATAACAAACTTACCGGTGTTGTAAGAAAACATGGTTGACTTCATTAACCTTTATTTTCAGGGGCTATGTGAACCAAGCTATCACTATAGAATAAATTTCAAAGGACCACCAAAGTATTTTCCTGTAATGAATACATGCAGCCATCACATTCCCAGGTCTTGGGATTTGGAGAAAGAAAAGCTGACCCCCACACCTCTCTGGACTGCATCCTAGTTATGCTTTGTTTCCTTGCAGGCATACCTCAGCAATATCTCAAGTTTGGTTCCAGACCATTGCAATAAAGTGAATATCACAATAAAGCAAGTAACACAAATTTTTTGGTTTCCTAGTACATTAAAAGTTATGTTTATATTATACTATAGTTATTAAGTGTGCAAAAGCATTATGTCTAAAAAAAAAGTACTTCTTAATTTAAAAAATATTATATTGCTAAAAATGCTAACCATCATCTGAACCTGTTGCAAAAATGGTACTGATAGAGTTGCTCAACTGTTAATAAAACGCAGTATATACTGCCTAGCCGGGTGTGGCTCAGTGGTTGAGAGTTGACCTACAAACTAGGAGGTCATGGTTTGATTCCTGGTCAGTGCATATGCCTGGGTTGCGGGCTCAATCCCTAGTGTGGGGTGTGCAGGAGGCAGCCAATCAATGATTTTCTCTCATCATTGATGTTTCTCTCTCCCTCCCTCCCTACCCCATCCCCTCTAAAAAACAAACACAAAAACCCAACCGAGTATTTGCAAAGGCTAATAAAGCAAAGCACAATAAAACGAGGTACATCTGTACTATTTTCGTATAGAAAGACAATCTGGATCTTTGAGCCAGACAGACCTGGGTATGGACCTTGGTTTGGACAAATCATAACCTCTCTGAACCTATTTCTGTTTTGTTTTGTTAATCCTCACGAGAGGATATTTTTTCCATTGATTTCTAAAAGAGTGGAAGGGAGGGGGTAAAGAGGAATAGAGAGAACAAGACATCCATTGTTTGCCTCCTCCATGCACCCTGAACAGGGCTGGGTATCACACCTGCAACACAGGTAGGATCGAGCTTGTGACCCTCCAGTCCTCGAACCAACATTCTAAATGCTGAGCCACACTGGCCAGGGCTCTGAACCTGTTAGTCTATAAAACTGAAGTGATATCCAACCTAGAATGATCACAGGAAGGAAAGGCTAAATTTAAAAGAGCTAATTATATACTATTCAATAAACTGTAGTTATTATTTGTCATAGATAAAAAATATAAATAGATTTTTCTTTGGTTAAGAACTATGGTGGTGGCTTTCAAACTTTGCCTATAACCAAGTATTTGTACGTTTTTAAATGCTGGTAATGAACCCTACATTGCTTTCATTGTCTCAAAAATGGGCCACTACCCTAAGTTTAAAATAAACTGAACTATTGGGTAGTAAATATTTAAGTAAAATATTCTACACATAATTAGTAACTGAATAATTTATTGATATTGCCCTTTGTTGGTTAAACAGCATTTCTTCTATCATTCTAAAGAACTGGGTGGTTCAAATATAGGAGCTACTTGTTAAAGAATTTAGCTTTACTGCCATTCTGGCTGTATATTCAACTTGATTTAAAGGGTTATAACAAAGTTGCCCCAATTTTGTGTCTCTGTTTAAGTACACACCTGTTCTTATCAATGCTATTAAGCAGTCTACCCAACTTCTTGAAGGCTTTTTGAAGATAGTGAATCTTTATCAATACAAATTATCACTGCTTTCCATATTAAAATTTAGTCAAAATAAGGATCTCTTTGTAAATCTCAATGTCAGCTGAACACTTGGAGAAATGGGAATAGCTAACATACATTTTAATTTTCTGAAATAACTGTTGCAAGAAAATGGTCACAATCCACACACTCATTAAAAGCAAAAACATTTAGAGATGCCACTTTTAATTCATATTTAAAGGAATGTCTCTAATTCCATGGCACTTATGTATAATTTACTGCCTTTCAGGAAAGAATAGATTATGCAAAAACAAAAGTGTGACCCTGGTGAGTGTTGCTAGTGGTTGGAGCATTGGCCCATCCACCGAAGGGTCTTCGGTTTGATTCCTGGCCATAGGCCCGGTATCAGGGTTATAGGCTCCATCTCCCACTCTGGTTGGGACAGTGCAGGAGGCAACTAGTCAATGTGTCTCTCACATCGATGTTTCTCTCACCCACTCCAATCTCTCCAAAAATCAATGGGAAAAATTATCCTCGGGTAGGATTAACAAAAAAACAAACAAAGCATGTATGTTACTTTTGAAAATAGTTTAAGTGCATTCCATCCTAACCAAGAATGGATCGGTTATCTCTAGCCTTAACTTTCTGATTCATGATTTCAAAGTTTTTTAATACAAAAAAAAAAAAGACCAAAAAGAAACTTCTTTATTTTCTCTAAAAACAGCAATTCCTTCTTCTATTTTGTATAATGTGGCATATTATTTACTACTTTCTGAATTTAAAAAGATTGAGGAAAAATATTTCTATAATTCCATTTCTATAACAGGAATCATTTCTTTGACAAGCATAAATGTCTATTATACACACACACACACACACACACACACACACACACACACACACACACACGGAAACATTGAACAGACTGATGAATCTCAGAGGGAAGAGGAGAGGGGGGAGGGCAGGAAGGGATTAACCAATGATCTTATATGCATACTAGAGGCCTGGGCCAAAACCGGCATCTGACATCCCTTGCAGGGTCCCAGACTGCGAGAGGGCACAGGCCAGGACAAGGGATCCCACTGGTGCAAGCATCCATGCACCGGGCCTCTAGTAATTTAAATAAGGCTTTACTTTTTCCTTTGAAGACAAAACAATGTTCTTAATTGGGACAATTTAGCAATTTTCAAAACGATGATTAAAATGCCTGGTTTAATCTCATTATTTTATATAATGAATGGATTTATATGAGCCTGAGTATTTAAGCAATGAGATAACTAATAGTATTTCTAAATTCTGTAGGTTGTTCTAGTAAAAATTCCATTTCTCCTTCTCTAATCACTTAAAAACCAAAACAGCACTACTTGACTATAGGAGTGCTTTATCTACATTTAAAGCTCTGTAGTAGATAGAACAATATGAAGACTTGGGCTCTCATCCCTGCCTCATTACTGGTTACCTTGAATAAGTAATTTAATCTTTAATGGTCACAAATTTCTCAAATATAAAATGAAATAATTAGCATAAAATTCCACCTTTCATTCTCTAAAATTCTGTAGTTTTACTTCACATTAAAATTAATGTATGGAATCTTATCAAAATATTTGAAAAGTACGATTGTTTTAAAGTTCTTTTTAACCCATATATATTTAATAACAAAAATGATATGACTTAACTGTGCTAAAGACAGGTACATAAGGAGATAACCAGTCCATTTCAAAGAGATTCTTAAATTTCAGGACAATTTACTAAGAAGCTTATATAATAACATATGATTCAAAACTTCAATTTACATGTAACCTTTTACAAACAGAAACAAAGGTAATTCGCAAATACCTGAACTGAACAATTCTGTCAAAATTAGGTAACGTTTTTTAGCACTAAGAAATAAAGACCTTCAACACAAAGACAAGAACCCTGCTTTGGCCTCAGCTAATTTAATATGCAGTGATTCTAAAATGATTGTTTATGATGGCAAACTTGTACAGATCACTTATACAGTCACAAATATTTCAGAAATGGGAAACAAAAACATACCAGTACTAAAGAGTCGAATCATACACTCATGAAGCCAGGGATGACTAGAATCAATAGCAAATGCCCTCTTTACTGATTGTAGCATCAAAAGAAACTTTTCTATAAAAAGAAAAAGTGAGATATATTTTTATCATTTGATAAAATAAGATGCGCTCTTTTGGAGAACTAAGACCTTACAAATAGAAAAACTAATTTACAGTCAATCACATCTAACCTACTAAACATATGACTGAAGCCAATGAATTCCTCAGATTAGCAATGTTAGCTATTTTCCATACAACATTCTTTAAGAAAAAAGGTTTTATGAAATACAAAAAATTTAGATAGCACGCAACAATATTTGAACTAATGCCATATAAACAAGTCCATTTCAACGAGATTCTTCAATATCAGAACAATTTACTAAGAAGCTTATATAATATGATTCAAATCAACGGAAACAAATCTGAAGCCATTTCATTTCCTAACATCCTTTAATCAAAATAAAGGGATTTTCCTCACTACGTAAAAACATCAGTGAGCCCTGGTTGGTTTGGTTCAGTGGATAGAAAGTCAGCCTGTGGACTGAAGGGTCCCAGGTTCAATTCCAGTCAAGGGCACATGCCCCAGTTACAGGCTCAATCCCCAATAGGGTGCATGCAGGAGGCAGCCAATTGATAATTCTCTCTCATCATTGATTGCTTCTATCTCTCTCCCTCTCCCTTCCTCTCTGAACTAAATAAAAATATATTTTTAAAAAATCATTGTTTAGCCGAAACCAGTTTGGCTCAGTGGATAGAGCGTCGGCCTGCGGACTGGAGGGTCCCGGGTTCGATTCTGGTCAAGGGCATGTACCTGGGTTGAGGGCACATCCCCAGTAGGGGGTGTGCAGGAGGCAGCTGATCGATGTTTCTACTCTCTATCCCTCTTCCTTCCTCTCTGTAAAAAATCAATAAAATATATTTTTTAAAAATCAGTGTTTATATGCTTAAAACCATCTCCTTTCTTGTGTTTCCTCACATGTGTAATGGTTTCCTTCCTACCTGACTATTCTCTCCTGTCAATCCCTGGCTCTTCTTCCCCCTGAAAGGTAGAGTTTTCAGTGATGTTCTAATCTCTATCTATGCTGTTCCCCACTCTCCCTCTACCCTCATGTTCCCAGGCTTCAGCAGTGCTTCAACCTGTTGAATGGAAATCTGCAGCAGAATATTCCCTGAACTTCTATCATCTATGAATACCTCTGTTATGACTTCCCTAATTTGGCACCATTCTCCAAATATCAAAATTCAAAACCCCAGGCTTCTCTGACATTTTCTTTTCCCTTACCCTCAACACTCAGAAAGCTAAAAGCACTGCCATGCCCTTTGTCATGGCCCATTTCACTCTCCTGCAGTGGACTGTCAATGCTGAGAGCCCTTCAGAGGTTACTATAGCATAGCCAAGAAGCCAAGTGAATGGAATTTAGATTGCCCTTCCCCACTCTAAGAACAACAGCTGTTGCATTTTATACTTTGGGACTGATTTAAAAGTACTGGTTTAAAGGGAGTTGCAGTAACTGTTAAAAGTTTAAAATTACTGTACTATTTATTAAACTTAGTTTCCAAATTATAACATAATCATTGTGGAAAATAGAAAATATAGTAGAAAATATTTTAGTCATTCAAATTCCACCTAGAGATAATCTCTGTTATCTTTTATCAATTTCTGCTTGGCCACTTTTCGATTGTACATACCCCTGTAAGTATCTTATTAAAATGAAAATGAAGCTATAGTTAGTTTTATGTCCTATTTTCAAACAATTATATATGGCAACCTTTCCCTAACATTACAAATTACTTTTGGTAAACATGATTTTTAATGGATACTCTATAGAGGTGTCATTTTATTCAGTCTTTTTTAGGACAGTTACACTGTTTGGAAACAACCTTCTACTGGATCTTACTAACCAGTTTGTCTCCCTTCAAAACACATCACCTTAATGATAAAATTTTCTTTTTCAATAAACCACTGGGATTATTCCAATTCAACACCATAAAATCTTCTTAGTATCTATTATCTTCTATATAATAAAAACCTAAGCAACCATTATGGCGAAACAACCAGAACAACTGGTTGCTATGATGTGCATGGACCACTAGGGGGAAGACACTCAACACAAGAGCTGCCCCCTGGTGGTCAGTGTGCTCCCACAGGGGGAGCGCCACTCAGCCAGAAGCCGGGCTCACAGCTGGTGAGGGCAGCGGGGGTGGCAGGAGACTCTCCCACCTCCACGGCAATGCTAAGGAGCAGCAAGCCGAGCATTAAGAAGCAGTGAGCAGGTGGGCGGTAAGGAGCAAGGGGTCCCGGACTGTGAGAGGGATGTCCACCTGCTGGCTTAGGCCCTCTCCTTTCAATTTTGTGGAACAGGCCTCTAGTATATAGTATAAGCATTCTAAACTTGGCAACCAAGACCTCTCATTTATATTTTACTGGCTCAGGCAATATAGCCAACCTCAACATTACCATATTTACACACACTTGTGTTTTCTTAACAAAGCCTCTTCCCTTCTACACATCTTTTCTTTCAGAAATAGGAGCCACCCTTCAAGATACACCTAAAGCATCACATCTTCTATTTTTAACAATAGCTAACATTTATTAATGCTTACTGTGTACCAGACACCATTCTAAGTTCTACATGTATTAACTAATTTTATCCACAGACGCACATAGGAGCTATTATATCTGACCCTAATCCTAGTTAGGCATTTACATCTATTTGTGATTTTAATGTCCTAGAAAAGATAATCATATCCTTGTACCTCCCCACATTTCGTGCATAGCAGGCAAGCTGAACTGGCATTTGCAAACAGTGGTGAGGCTATTGGAGTTGGGAGACTATATCTAAGAAATACAGTGATCAATGTTATCAAGGCAACAATATCCTAATTGCCTACCTTTCCTAAAGTAAATCTCAAAGGCAAAAAGATGAGTTTCTATCTTGTTCTTCACCAAGTTCTTCAACGGTGTTAAAAATTTAATAGCTTCTTCCAATGGAGTTTCAACCTAACAAAGATAAAAGAGATTATACAAATGGAAACAAGATTGGAGGGGTGGGGGGGGGTGATGTTACTCTTTCTATTAAAAACACTTAAAAAAAAAAAAAAAAAAAAAAAGCTCACCCAAGAATAGCTTCCCATAATCTGAAGAAGGGAGATTTTGAACTCTACAGTGGATTTTAACCATAGAAATTATATTACCTCTGGATAGAAACTATCCAACAAGTAAGGAAGAAAATACAATAGAACCAGGGAAAGAAAGACAGTAAGAGAAACAGGGAAGATAACCATTAAGGGGAAAAAGAAGGGAGATGTGAAATAGGATAAAGGGGTATGAAAAACACTGTAGAGATCATTACAGAATGAGTGAATATTGTTTTTTAACTCAAACAAAGTGAGTATAATCAAGCTATTAAAAAAATAGTATAATATCCATTCTGTCTTGCTTTGTTCCACTACAAATTCTACAGAAATCCATATTGTTCAAATACAATATTAATGGTGAGATGGTATTTGAAAAAGATTTATATTTATAGAATTCTGTTTCTACCACCTTTTAGAAATTATATAAATGTCATATGAATTACATACTTGTAATCATTACTGGACAGGTATAATGTTTACTATATATCTGTGCTAGTGTTATACTCTTAAACTGAATAGTAAGACAAGACTATTCTCTGTAAACTGGGGTAAGAGTGTAGAGCAATATCATATACATCAGAAGAGCACTGAACATCTGTGTTCTATATTTGCCCTCTCTCATCATAGAAGCGGTGACAATTTATCCTCATTGGAATATGGATTCGCCCTATCCACCCAACATGCACCTGCCAATTGTACACAAACTGGCCAAGGAAATTATTTCACAGCATTTAAAAATAAAGTTAAGCAATGAAGTGTTATCTATGGGAGTTGCCTTGTACCAGCATGTAAAGCAGCTGGCATTATTCTGAAGGATACATGCTCTAAACCAGAAATCAATACATGGTACTACCACTCTAACAGCTACAGATACTAAGAAATAAAGGAGGAAATAGGGGTCCTCATAAGTATACCTTTCTCACACATTTGTAAATATTTTACTTCTTATTCCCATGATTCTAAGTTCTACTGAGTTGGAATTTGTGGTATACAGTGAAGAAACATCTACCAAGGAAAGGAAAAGAACTGGAAACTGAAATTGCCACAGGTTTACATCAAGCTTTTCATGACTGAAATGAGGATCACTTAGATATGGCTGCTACTGAAACACAGAAACATCCCTGGCCAGTGTGGCTGTTGGTTAGAACATCATCCCGTGACCTGTTCAGGGACCATACCAGGGTACATATGGGAGGCAACCGATCAATGTTTCTCCCTCACATTATGTTTCTGTTTCTCTCTCTCTCTAGAATCAATGAAAAACATATCCTCAGGTGAGGATTAAAAAAAAGTGTGTGTGTGTGTGGGGGGGGGGGGGGGGGGCAAGGAATGTAGGGAAGTTGAATAAATACAAGAATTATACCAACCAAAATCCCCTCAGACTCAGTTGGGGCCCCTATGTTTACTGAGTGGAGTAATGGATAGAACTGCCAGCATTATTCATACTCTTTTTTGCCTCAAAGAAAATTCACATTCAGTCATGAAGATTTGAATTTACTTAAACAAATGTAGAATGTAACTGTATTTTGATGGTCAATGTAAGACATTTATTTGCAAGGGCAGTTTTGATCATATTAATTTACAAACTAACCTGAAATCTAATCTGTGTTAAAATACATTGTATATCTCCCTACATTCTCAGCATAACAACAAAAAGTTTAAAAACTATTAAACTCTATACAGACAGAATACTAAGGACTCATTACCCCTGATAAGGAATGCGTGTGCGTGCACAATAGGGAAGAAAAATCCAGCTGAGATGAATGCTGGCTGAAGGCAAGGAGAAACATGGGAGGGGCGGTGCATGAGAGAACTCATAAATGCCAACTACTACTACCCACTGACATTTTGGAGAAACAAGAAACACAGTGTCCACCAAGACTTTATTTTTTATTTTTTTAATATATTTTATTGATTTTTCACAGAGAGGAAGGGAGAGAGATAGAAAGTTAGAAACATCGATGAGAGAGAAACATCGATCAGCTGCCTCCTGCACATCTCCCACCGGGGATGTGCCCGCAACCCAGGTACATGCCCTTGACCGGAATCGAACCCGGGACCTTTCAGTCCGCAGGCCGACGCTCTATCCACTGAGCCAAACCGGTTTCGGCTCCACCAAGACTTTAGATTTTATATTCCATTAACTGAGTATGAAACTCACTAACTAAACCTCTTCCTATTTTCCTTTTCTCCTTAAAAGGAATTACTAACTTAGTAATGCTTTTATGTTATATATCAGTGGTTCTCAACCTTCTGGCCCTTTAAATACAGTTCCTCATGTTGTGACCCAACCATAGAATTATTTTCATTGCTACTTCATAACTCTAATGTTGCTACTGTTATGAATCGTAATGTAAATATCTGATATGCAGGATGGTCTTAGGCGATCCCTGTGAAAGGGTCGTTCGACCGCCAAAGGGGTCGCGACCCAAGGTTGAGAACCGCTGTTATGTAACATCCTCAACTGGAGACACTAAACTTACCATTTATCACAGGTAAGAATGCTGAAATATAGGATCACAAAAAAGCAAATAGAGATCATAGGCCCGGATATGGCAGGTGCTTTTAAAGTGGCCTACAATGCCAGCTCTGGTTTTGACAGCTTGATGTAATTTGGCACTGCAACCACATTGAGGATATGAATAAATGTGGTTGATATTAGATGGGGGGCATCTTGGAAGTAGTTATTCTAGGAAGAGTGTTCTGTGCCTAATAGGTAAGAATAGTATATACTGAAGAACGGTCTATGAAACTGGGTCCCTTCCACCAGGCTTCTTCCAAATGAAGCACTTTCTGTAGGCATTATTTTGTTCTGAGACTCTACAAGATTAGATTACAACTTGACATCTGGCCCAAACCAGCCATAACAGGCTTGACACAAGGCAAACCCTAGTCTATAAGGAGGCCTGGTACAGAATTCTGCTTTGCGGGGGTACTCAATCCAAATAGATCTTCTCTTTTAAGACCTATAATGCAAGATGTGAAGAGTTACAAAGGAAAAAGTCATTAAGGAAAGTCATGGCGTAGAGAGAAAGCAAGTAGAAAGAATAATGGTGGCAGGCAGTCAGTTATGGTAGTAAAGTAGTGGTAATAAAGCTGAGGATAAAAGTGGAAAGCCCCTGAAGCTGATATTATCCCTGAATAACTTTGCAGCTCTCCATGAGGCCTAAAAGGTCAATTTTCTTCCTTTTTTTTTTTTTTTTAAATCCTCACTGGGAGAGTGAGGATATTGTTTCCATTAATTTTGAGAGGGTGAAAAGAAGGGGTGGGGGGAGAGGTGGAGAGAGGGAGGGAGGAAGAGAGAGAGAAACATCTTTGTGAGCGAGACACATCCATTAGTTGGTTGCCTCCCATACACACCCCAACCAGGGGCAGGGATCAGACCTGCAACGCAGGTACGAGCCCTTGGCCGGAATCAAACCTGCGACCCTCTAGTGAGCAGGTCAATGCTCTAACCACTAAGCAAAGCCGGCAAAAGCCTAAAAGGCCTAAAATTTTCTTTGTTTACTTAAACTTGTATACCCTTCAAATAAATTCCCCCAAACAATAAAAAAGTAACATCTTTTTTTTCCTAGAATATATACAATTATTCGTGAAAAGGTGTCAATATATATTTATGAAATCCAAGCTAGATTTCTATATAGTACTTAAATAGCAATAATGCTATATTACTGTCCATCTTCTCTGGTATACTTCTAAAACTATTTTCTAACTCTATTTGTTTGGTATTATAATTTTCCTTAGTTTTAAAGCATCCAACAATTTGTGAATTTTTACTTACTAGTAAGGCTAAAACTGAACCCTAGGGCAATGTCCTCATTACTATATTGCTTTAATATAAGAAATTATGCAATTACTTTTACATGGAGTAGGAGGATGTCAAGGGCCACAAGAGAAACTGCATAGGTATGTTATTAATCAAAATGGCCCATGTGACAATGAATAGCTTGTCTTGGTTTCAGCTAAGATATTAGATTTAACCCTTTGCGGTCATATTAAATTTGGACATGGGTGTCGTACTGGTCGGAATTAATTTCCATTGAAAGAGCAGTGATACATAACATGCAAGATTATGAAGGATAAACAAGATTTATTAACTCTTTTTTGGAACTACATCACTACTAGTAGAATCGCTACAAACGTTATCACTTTCTACGTCAGAGTCAGTATTCAAGGTGCCAAAATAAAACTCTTCATCGTTACTTTCAGATTCGCAGTACACTTCTTTCGGTAACTTTCTTTTTGCCATTTTGGAGTATTATTTTGAAATATCTTAACAAGCGAGAATGCCTAATTACAGTTAAACATAATTTGTAAAGCTTTATTTGAAATTCTGCGAAGTATCTCCGAAGCTTGTCAATTTCTTTACTCTCAAAAGGCGACTGACACGCCACGGTGTTTTGCCACGGTGTTTTGCATGGCGAGTGTGGAACGACCGCGTTTGTTTATATTGAGTTTCAACATCTCCGATTTGTCGGGGCAATGTTTTGGTTCGTGACAAGGTTGCTTAGACACTTAAGAGCTTTCAGAGAAATTATGAACTGATACATGAACAAATAGAGTTAAGATTCGTACGGTTCCTTGCTGTGGTGGCTGAGAGCAGACATACAACTGGAACGGTAAAAAAGCTTTGGTGGCTGAGAGTAGACAAACGACCGCAAAGGGTTAAATAACAAAGTCCAGCCCCGGCTGATTAGGCTCAATGGATAGAGCATGGGCCTGCAGACTGAAAGGTCCCAGGTTCGATTCTGGTCAAGGACACATGCCCAGATTTCGGGCTCAGTCCCCATTAGGGGGCATGCAGGAGGCAGCCGATCAATGATTCTCATCATTGATGTTTCTATCTCTCTCCCTCTCCCTTCCTCTCTGAAATCAATAAAAATATATTAAAAATAATAATAAAAAATAAATAAATAGCAAAGTCCAATGAAGAAATACTGTAAACTGACAACATGGGTTAAAGATACACATATAAAACTCCCTTTTTAACAAGTGATTCCCTATATAAAACCTTGCCAGTGTGGCTCAGAGGTTGCGTGTTGACCCATGAACAAAGAGGTCACCTGCTGATTCCCAGTCAGGGCACAGCCCAGGTTGCAGGCTTGTTACCAAGGTAAGGGGCTTACAAGAGGCAGCCAATTGATGTTTCTCTCTCATCAATGTTTCTCTCTCCCTCCATCTCCCTTCTTCTTAAAAAAAAAAAAAAAAAATCAATAAAAACATATTTTTAAAAAAGTTGCCTAGATATAAAAGCATGCATGTTTCCACTTACAACAGACACTATATTCTTTATACGTATATTTTCGCTAGCCCTAACATCTCTTCCTAGTAGAGAATTCTTCTAGTCCCATTTTACAAATGAAAAAAAAAAAATCAGAGAGTTTAGACACAGGGTCCTAGACACACAGTGAAATGTAAGAGCTGATATGTGGTCCCAGATCAGAATGACTCAAAAGCCCAAACTTTCCACTACACCATCTAGACCAGCAGTCAACAACATTTCAGACCACCAATTGGCGACTGCTGATCTAGACTACGCTGGATCAGGATCGTTATTTCAAGTTTTAAACGTGAAATGTGATCAAGGAAGAAAAAGGAAGATGACTAAACTGAAAAATGATTTTTTGCTCTAAAATCTATAACAAAATGATTGACTAAGATACTTTAAAATGACAATAGTTGGTCATGAAACTTCACGCAATCGTGCTATAAACACTAGTATCAAGTACCTTGGCCAGTTTCTCAGGGATAAGTTCTTCTTTTGGACCTCCAATTTCCTCATCATCGTCATCCTTCTTCTTTTTCTGATTTCTCTGCTGCTTTTCTTTTTCTGCATTTTTTTTCTCTTCCTCTAGCTGGGCTTTCTTTTGAGCTCTTCTTTGTTTATTACGTAGTTTCTTTAGTTCTTTGTCAGACATGTTTGCTGTAGGCAATAAGTGTTAATTAACAGAATTGTAAGCCTATTAATCAGATTAGTAATGATCAATTATTACTAAATATTCCCATACAAACTCCCATAAATATTACATTATCCATGTTTATATGCCAATGTGTACCTAGCCTTTTAATGGCTCCACAATTTGATAGAAAACCCTGTAAGGGCTTAAAAAAAATTTTGAAAACAGAAGGAAACTTGGTGCTGTAACCACAGCAAAGCATAAAAGTTCCTACAGCAATATTAAACTACTTAACAATTCTAGGAATATAATAAGCTGTTTCATATCTCTATGGTTTTGTACTATGCTTTCTCCTAGCCGTGCCTTCTCTAACCTTGTCAAACTCATTCTCCACTCTGTGCTGCCACTGACAAATAAAGCACTGTTGCTTTATTTGATTAATAACAGAATGGGGCAAAAGTAGGTTTACAGTTGTTCGTATGAAAATAAAATTATTAGTAAGTACTAATACAAGAATACAGTTTCATGTAATCACAACAGTAAGCCTACTTTTCCCCACCCTGTATTCTGCTTGTCACAAAACTTGATGAATACATCTGTTTCTGATTTAGACTGAGCAACTTGGTGGCAGAGACCGCATCTTATTTGTAATCTTTGTATTCTCAGGGCCTCACAGCATACCAAAATACACAAAAAACACGAAATATTTGCTAATGAACTAATGGTAAATTAAAAAATGACAATGAGCCTTAGCTGGTTTGGCTCAGTGGACAGAGGGTCGGACTGTGGACTGAAGGGTCCCAAGTTCGATTCCGATCAAGGGCAAATACAAAGAACCATCCTAAAATGAATGTGTAAAGTATATGTATACATAAAACTCTGGAAATTAAAAATTGTGTATAAAGGAAACTGCACCTTTTATAGGGATAACCATTTGAAAGGAGATAACCTTTGGGTAGGAGGAAAGTGAAAGGAGATTTCTCATATTTGTTAAGGATATTTCTGAATTGTTTCAATGTTGTGTAGTTAATTGTGTATTATTTGTACAATATGAGGAAGAGTAGAAAGCCAGGATGTGTGAACAAAAAGGTAAACAAAATGTCAGGGGATCTCAGCTCTGAGCTTCAACTGTAAATTGTCCTGTAGAATCTTACTGGTATCTTTTTTGTACTTGAAGAAACAACAGGTAGCAACAGATTCTAGTGAAATCTGTACAATGATTTCAAAGTGTGACCTTAGAACTTTCTAAACTGTTCTTGCCTAACAGGAAATAAAATTTAATAATGAATTAACAACAACAAAAATCCAAAGGTATTTAGCAGTAGGAAGAATATACAATGCAAACAACTGTAACATCAGAAGAGAAATAAATTTAGGATTGAAGGAAAAAAATCTTACACACTCTTTATGCCTCAACTCCTGTAACATTTTTGTCATGAGTCACAAAGTATTTGGACACACAATTAATTTATATCCTTCTACATGTATGCTAGATCATTTTCATTCTGAGGTTATTTTCCAAATAATCATCTAAGCAAGATTTCTCCCTACATACACTGACACCCTGTCACGAAAAAGGCATGTTAAGCCTGGCCGGTATGGCTCAGTGGTTGAGTGTCAACCTATAAACCAGAAGAAGGGCATGGTTCGATTCCTGGTCAGGGCACATGCCCGGCTTGCGAATGTGCAGGAGGCAGGTGATCAAGGATTCTCTCTCATCATTGATGTTTCTATCTCTCTCTCTCTCCTTCTCCCTTCCTCTCTGAAATCAATAAAAATATATAATTTTTAAAAAGGCATATTAAAAACTGGTCAAATAATAAGTCACTGAACAATTTTAGTAGCTTAATTCCAAGCTGGCTTTTCATTTTCAAGCAATATTCATATTTTAGTAGGTTAATTACAAATTATTAAAAAGAGGAATAAGTAGCCCTAACCGGTTTGGCTCAGTGGATAGAGCACTGGCCTGTGTACTGAAAGGTCCCAGGTTCGATTCCGGTCAAGGTCATGTACCTTGGTTGCAGACACATCCCCAGTAAGGAGTGGGCAGGAGGCAGCTGGTCGATGTTAATCTCTCACTGATGTTTCTAACTCTCTATCCCTCTCCCTTCTTCTCTGTAAAAAATCAATAAAATATAGATATTTTTTAAAAAGGGGGTCTGGCTCTTTAAAAAAAAAAAAGAGGAATAACTAGACATACTGGCAGTCAATATTAATGTAGAATGCCAACATTATTTATATAGTTAGCAATTTACAGTACTGGAGCTAGCAATTTACAATATTGAATAAACCAATTATTAAATGTAAAACTCACGGAAGTAAACTTCTTAAAAGCTAATGATCAGTTACAAATTAAATTCTTACTTAACTTTTGAAAGTATAAAGTAAACAGTATTTTTTCTTTTTTAAAAAATATATTTTTATTGATTTTAGAGAGGAAGGGAGAGAATCATTGATCGGCTGTCTCCTGCAGGCCCCAACTGGAGATTGAGCCCACAACCCAGAGATGTGCCCTTGACCTGACCCAAAACCTGGGGCCCTTCAGTCTGCGGGCAGATGCTCTATCCATTAAGCGAAACAGGCTAGGCAATCGTCGGCAAACTCATTAGTCAACAGAGCCAAATATCAACAGTACAACGATTGAAATTTCTTTTGAGAGCCACATTTTTTAAACTTAAACTATATAGGTAGGTACATTGTTATTAACTTAATTGGGGTAACCCTAAGGCTTAGGAAGAGCCACACTCAAGGGGCCAAAGAGCCGCATGTGGCTCGCAAGCCGCAGTTTGCCGACCACGTGGCTAAGAAAACAGTATTTTTCTTTTGTTGCTTAGAGAAATTCACAAAGTGACTGTCATCATTTTCTAAGCATGTATACCTTCAGTATCCTCTGGATCCCCCCCAGATACTGAAGTCCATTATATAATGAAACAGTATTTGCATATAAGCTACAACATGGTATAACCAAACATCACTTCATTTACATGGGTTCAGTATAGTGCTTGGCACGTGATAAATTCAAGTTTTACTATTTGAAACTTTCTGGGATCTCCCACTTATTTATTTGTTTGTTTGTTTATTTATTTTAATTCTCACCCAAGGATATGATCCTATTGATTTTTATAGAGAGAGGAAGGGGGAGAGAGAGAAACACCAATGTGAGAAACATTGATCAGTTGCCTCCTGTGCACCTGACTGGAGATTGAACCTACAATCCATTTATATACCCTGATCAGGAATCAAATCCAGGATTTTTTTTTTAACATGGGATGATGCTCCAACCAAATAAGCAACCCAGCCAGGGCCCCCTTCATTATTTTCAACCCATGTTTGGTTGAATCCACAGATGCAAAACCCACAGATGTGAAGGGCTAGTTATAATATCTTCCCAGAGAATGCTTAAGAAAATGCTCAGGAAAAATTTATATATTACACAAAAACATAAATACACATACTCATACCACAGCAAACAATGAGAGTTCTTTGTATATCATACCATACCTGTATCAGCTTCACGTTCTTTATTCTCATCTGTAAGGGGGTTGTCATGAAGCTTCAAGTAGATCTCTATAGCAATTCTTGCTGCCTTGAAGTAAAATGGATGCTGTCGAAGTACATCTTCTAATTTTAATAAGTCCACATATGATCTAAGGGTAATCTTCCTCATACAGTATGTATGAAAGTCAAACTGGTCATCAGTGATTTCTATAAAATGCTAACAAAATTGTCTTTTTTATTATATTGAAATAGAGCAATACCAAAGAAAACAACAAAACTCAAAGCCTTGGAATTACCTATGACCTAAGCATAAAAACATTAGTAAAATAACAAAAAGTTACAATCATTCAATATACTAAACACTTTGCAAATAAGCAAATATAATTGGCCATCACCAATTAGCAAAACATATGGCACATACAAAGCACTGAATTACTTGTTGGATGAAAAGGAAACACAATGCTTTAAAACGTATTTATTCCTTCCTTAATTATCCTATATAATAAAGAGCTACTATGCTAATTAGACCGAATAGCAGGACAATCGTCCAGACAACCTTCTGGGCAAAGCCAGGGCTGCAAGGGCCATCCAAGGCAGACGGGGCTTCAAGGGCTGAGCCCTCTGCACAAATTTCATGCATTGGGCCTCTAGTACTTAAATAAAGCTATCATGACAAATCAAACAATATACATAATGATGTAATATAGTAAGATTTGCATAAACATTCAGTTTTTACATTTAGAACAATTTTGCTAAGTATTATAATATTCAGTATCTGATAACTTTTATAAGGATACAAATCTTAATGCTATGAAATAGTAATGCTAGTATGTAGAAATCAATTAGCAAGTAAATCAAGCAATCAGAAATGAACACAATTCAACTAAGCTCTGGGGTTCTCTATTTAACGAAACAAGCATGAAATTATATAACCTATTTTTATCTGGAAATAAAACACAAAAAATAATCATAAGTGAAGAGGACTACAAAAACAATGAATTTATAAAAAATGAGGCATTACATAGGCTATTCAAATATTGTAAAAAGGCTTCTAAGCTCCCATCTCATAAATATCAAGGGAATATGGTATCCCTAATCAAATCTATGACAAACAGGTTTCTAGGATAACTTAATGAACTTTGTGTTATTCAAGGAACAGCAGCTATTTCAAAGAAACATTAAAAAAATCAATGAAAACATAAGATACAAACTTTCCATAAATACTTTTACATGAACTCTTGCAGGAGGAATAGACAATGGGGAAGTCTGCAGAAAATGCAGTCTATAATATCCTATCTAATAAAAGAGTAATATGCAAATTAACCATCACTCCAACACAAAAGATGGCAGCACCCGGTCCTCTCAGCCCCGCTGGAGTCCTCCAGTCTTGGGGGCGGCCGCTGAGAACAGGGCCTGCTTGGCTGTCGCCCGCAGTGACCTGGGAGCAGTCACGCAAGACCCGCAGACAGCACACAGTAGGGCCTGCTTGGCCATCGCCCACAGCAACCCGGGAGCAGCCAAGTGGGCCCCGCAGACAGCAGAGAGCCACAGGGAGCGGGCCTAAGATGTCAGTAGGACATCCCCTGAGGGCTCCCTGATTGGAGAGGGTGCAGGTTGGGCTGAAAGATCCCCATCCACCCCCTATGCACGAATTCCGTGCACTGGGCCTCTAGTTTCCATTATAAAGACTGAAAAATGTAAATACCAATATTTAGAAATCACTTACTGTAACTTATAAAGAGAAAAGAAAAAACAATAGGATTTACCCCAAATCTTTAATATTTAAGAGAATAAAAATAAAAAACTCATATGTTCAGGGTACTTACTCTCTCAATTTCATGACATTTCTTAAGTGCTTCACCAAATTTATTCATTGTCTTATAAGCCTGGGCACATTCTGTCTGGAACCACATGCACTGCATTTCATTCAAATTCTCTACCGCTGATGTTCCTTCCTATGTGAAAATCACACATATTCAAGAACATTTCTTACCTAATATATTATTCTACCACAGGATTTCAGAAAAAGATGGTCAAATAATCTGAATTCTTTCAAAATCGTTTTCTGTTTTTTAACCCATTCTCAGATTAAGAGGGAATAAAATGTGAAACTGAAATTATATATATATATTTTTTTGAAATTATATTTCTAACCACACAAAAAATATGTACCTTTGTAAACAACTAATCAAAAGCTACACTAATAAAAGACAAAGATGCTAACTGACCATACCTTCGCTACACCCACCAGCCAATCAGAACGACTATATGCAGATTAACCCAACCAAGATGACGGTTAATTTGCATACGTCAGCTGGGAGCAAAGACTGAAGACAACGTAGAAGGAAGCCAAGTGCTGCAGATGGGAGCAAAGTAGAGGCGGCGGAGACAGGAGCAGAGCCAAGGCGGCAGAGGTGGGAGGCAGGAGCAGAGCCAGGGTGCTGCGGGCAGCTGGGGCGCGGTGGGCGGCAGTGGGAGGCAGGAGGCAGCGGGGAGGCAGAATAGGCCCTTGACATCAGGGAGGGGTGGGACCTGAGCACTTGGCGCAGAGGGATAGGACAGGCTCCATGGGAGGGAACAGAGCGGAGCTGCGCTCACACTCAGCCTCAGACTTCAATTTCCTGGTGTGTCAGGTGGCCCTCCCCGCCTTCACCGGGTTGCAAGGTTCAGCTCAAAAGACTGAGAGCCTCCAGGGTGGTTGGGAAGGCAGTTGGGGGGGGGGGGGGGGGCGGTGAGGCTGGTGGGCGAGCGGATTGGCTGGAGGTGGGGCAGCAGGGCTCCCAGACTGGTTGGATTTGACAGGGCGGGGCTAACCTTTGAAGGTGGGAGGGGGAGTGTAAGGGAGTGTGCACTCGCGTGCGCGCCACCGGCCTGCCGGCTTTACTCTTGTACGGCGATTGTGGTGGCAGTGTCGGTTACTACCCAAGCCCAGGTGGAGCAGAGGCCGGTGGAGCAGAAGGACATCCCGGCATCCCGATACCATATGGCGTGGCCTGCGGGTCATGGCCAAAGGGGAGGGCGCCAAGAGCGGCTCCACAATGGGGCTGCTGCCTATAGGCATCCTCCAAGTGGGTGAACGCCAGGCCCAGGGAAGGTGAGAACCTGGCATCTGGTGGAGGGCAAGGAGCAGCAGCGTCCACGGAGCATGCGAGGTGTCGGGGGCAGTGGACATGGCCCTGATGGCAGGCTAGGCCTAGGGGACCCTACACGCTCATGATTTAATCGTGCGCTGGGCCTCTAGTATCTATATAATTGGGGTTGGAGAGTAACTTAAGAAACAGAACACTAGGCACATAGCAGGTACTTGATTTATATTAATTTCCTTCAGCCCTAAAAAAATTAATCTGAACATCCATCAATATAAATCAGAGTTAAAAAACTCATTGTACAACCATCTAAAAGGTAATAATGTTTTATACTAACATTGATTTGTTTTTTGCTGATAAGGTGATTTAATTAAAATCCTATTTTGATGTTAAAAATATTAGAAAATGCACAGCCAGTGTTGCTCAGTGGTTGAGCATTGACCTATGAACCAGAAGTTCATGGTTCGATTCCAGGTCAGGGTACATGGAATCGATCCCCAGTAAGGGGCATGCAGAAGGCAGCTGATCAATGGTTTTATCTCATCATTCATCTCTCTCTCTCTCACTCTCTCTTTCAAATCAATAAAAATATAAATGTTTTAAATATATATCAGAACCAAACTTTGAAAATAAGTAAGGTATACAAGTATCAACTGTTGTTGTTTTTTTAAAATATATTTTATTGATTTTTTTACAGAGAAGGAGGAAGAGGAATAGAGAGTTAGAAACATCGATGAGAGAGAAATGTTGATCAGCTGCCTCCTGCACACCTACTGGGGATGTGCCTGCAACCAAGGTACATGCCCTTGACCAGAATTGAACCTGGGACCCTTGAGTCCACAGGCCGACGCTCTATCCATTGAGCCAAACCAGTTAGGGCTGAACTGTTTATTCTTAAGTAAGAATATTAGCTGTACAAACCCTTGTAAACTTGGAGCACATTTCTTCAGCCTCCTTTATCAGATTGGCTTTTAGCATATATTTTGCACACTTGGAGTTGATAAATCTGTCTGCTGTGTCCAAAGCCTGGGCCTCATCCATCCATCTCGCAGCTTCTTTAATATTCCCAGCATGCTTACAGGGTACAAAAACAAAATAAACCCGTCAGTATGCTAATATTCCTATGCAAGTAATTAGTTACCTATTGATATATGACTGAAACCACAAATGAAAGAAAGGTATTCTTCTGACTAATCAGTGCAGATGCATAAATTCTGCTATAAGTTCTGATACCTTTCTGACCATGTAGAATATAGACTCTCTAATAGTAAAGACTTATTTTAATACTAGAGGTCCAGTGCACTAAATTAGTGCACGGGGTAGGTGGTTGAGGTGGGGTGGAGGGAGGGAGGGTGGCCCTCAGCCCAGCCTGCACTCTCTCCAATCCAGGACCCCTCGGGGGATGTCTGACTGTCTCTCACAATCCGGGACCACTGGCTCCTAACTGCTCATCTGCCTGCCTACCTGCCTGATTGCCCCTAACTGCTCCCCTACAGGCCTGATCGCCCCTAACTGCTCCCCTGCTGGCCTGATCACCCCTAACCGCCTCTGCCTCGCCCTACACCTGGGACCCAGGATTCCCTCCTCCAGCCGGTTGTAGGCACCCAGGACCCAAGCTTCCCTCCCTCTGGCTGGCTGCAGGCACCCAGGGAGTGGGAGGCTTGTCCCTCTCCTGGGCTACAGCCTGGCTGGTCCCCATTCCTCTCTCCCCAGTGTTGAGTGTCTGAGCCATTATGATCTGATGGTGTGAGGGCGTGATGACTATTTGCATATTCGCTCTTTATTATACAGGATTATTGACTACTATTATAACTTCATTGCTAACAATATTATCTAGCACACAGCGAATACTCAAAAGTAATGGTTGAATCAAAGAATAAATAATAATTGAAATATTTACGTGAGAACAACATAATTAAATGCAAAGGTCATACTGGTAAAAGGCAAAGGGATGACCAATTTCTACCCAAAGGAACCATGGAAACTGATTAGGATCATTAGTGAACATTCCACAGTGATCCTCACTCTAGTTCAACTTACTAGTCCATTTGGCAAAGCCAAAAAACTAATGAACATAACCTAGATTTGAAAAGTGCTTTTAAAACATGACTTAATTTCTTTATTTTTGGTAAATAATTGGTTTACAAGCTCTTCCCCAATAAGTTTTATTATTAAATTATATTTATATATTAATGTAATTTATTTTAAGATGATACTAAAACATATGATTAGAAATTCTCATACAAGACCCAAGAATTGAGGAGGCAAAAGATATATGTAAAATTCAGAATAGAATCTTTAGTTTAATTTCATTAACATTACCAGATACTGATATATGATCAAACTCAAATGTTAACAGAAACAAGTATTTCACAGCAAATATAATTACTTTTGATTACCTACACTCTTATTACTTAAAACCAAGAAAATTACCAGATACATATATGTGTGAGAATGTATGAAAATATATAATAACCACATATAAATAACCATATATGTGTCTATATATATATAGATAGATAGATAGATAGATAGATATGAGTGGTCCAATTAGCATGACCATGACAAGTGTAACAGTAATCAGACTAAGAATGTACTATGCTTGGTACTTCATGTTTTATGAGCTGTCAAATAGTTATTGTTCTTATAGCATTAAGAATCAATAAAATATAGAAAAAAATTTCTAAGTCTTGTTACTCTATAAGAAAAAAATAAAGGAATAGATTTTTACCTTATAGATTTTAGCTTTCACAAGAAAGAGTTCTATCAATGTAGGTGTACTTTCAATAGCGGTATTTATGTATTCAAGAGCGATAGATGGCTGACCAATTTTGTCATAATGTTGTGCCAAGTAGTACTGAACCCAAAGTAATGTGGTTGGTGGTTCCTCTTTTCCATCATCTTTAAAAAGTAGGGGAAGCAGGTGGAAGAGGAAAGAAACCAAGATTAGTCATTATACATATACATATTTTATATATATATGTGTATATACACACAAACACACACACATCAAGAGGATACCCACCTCAAAATGGGCATTCTATCTTTATTAATAAAGAAAGTAGTTTGAACCATGTCACTTATGTAGCTAGCTGTAAAATTACCCCTAAATGTACTAGTATAAGATCTTTGGATGGGATCACACTTTCTTTTCTGTATCACTACAGCACCTAGCCCAATGCCTTGCATTTAGTAAGAACTTTACATAATAAACATGGTAGGTAAATGAAATCAAAGATATATTACTTAAAGGAAACTGAAAGGGGTGGGGAAAGACAAGTTATACTAGAACTATGAGTGTATTGACCAGGAATTTATATATGAGAAAAGAAAAAAGAAAAAAAGGCAAAAGAAATTTTCCATTAATGTGAAAAAAAAAAAAAAAGAACAAGACCAACTGTTTAATTGGTTTTCTCAACTATGTACTAAACTATACATATATATATATTTATGATGTGGTTATTTTAAATTCTGGTGATTATAATATTCTTAATATATTTTAATATTATGGTGAATATGCAACAATTTATAATTGGGGTAGAATAAAAACTATACCCCCAAAAAAAGATAAGTAAAAATACTTATTCTATTTCATAGTTTAATTTTTATATACTCATAAGAAAATGTGTAAGTTAAATACACAACCCACACATTAAAAAGTGCTTTTTATAACACAAATTTCTAAAATCAGAGAATTGTTCTTTGCTTTCAAAGAAAGCAATAGATTGCTTATTTTTTTCCTGGTAAAAGTACGATGGCTCAGTGAACAAACAATAGGAGTGGAACTCACCAACTCCCGATCTGATAGATCTGCAACTAAATGCTGCATATTCTTGGGCATTTCATTGAACCTCTTCCACATTTGTAAAATATGTAGAAAAATGCTGATAATCAAAGGAATATTATGATGATTAACCAATGAAACCATGGTAACGCCTTCTAAATAGTATTAAAATGAATCTGAGACCTAGAAATTATGATCAAACCAACAGCAATGAGCACCCAGTTCCCATACTGGGCTTTCCCACTGCAAGAACCAGGGCTCCTTGGGAAAAAACAATTGATTCCAGGTCCATTATGGACAGTGTACAAGATAAACTGGAAAAAGGAAATTGCAAGGAAGCTATCAACTACTACCATGGTATAAGAAGGCTGGAACCATTGAAACTGCAATGACTTGCCCCAGCTGATTTGGCTCAGTGGATAAGAGCATCAGCCTGTAGACTGAAGGGCCCTGGGTTCGATTCCAGTCAAGGGCACATGCCCCGGTTGTGGGCTTGATCCTCAGTAAGGGGTGTGTAGGAGACAAATAATCAATGATTCTCTCTCATCCTTGATGTTTCTATCTTTCTTTCCCTCTCCTTTCCTCTCTGAAATCAATAAAAATATATTTTGAAATTGCAAAGACTTAAAACAGCAAATGTGTTTAAATCCAGGAATTCATAATACCTTTAAAACATGTACTAGCCATATTTGAAGGATGTGAGTAACCCAATTCATTATTTTGAAAACTGGTAAAGAACGGAAAAAAAAAAAAAAAAAAGGTAGAAGAGGCAGGGAGAAAAAGTAGCATGTATCTTGTTTTTCCTATGCATAATGAAATATTGGATAAGCACAAATAGATCAAAAAAATTTCTTTTAAGGTAACGAAAATGAATGATAGAATATGAACAGTTTATAATTTCTACCAGTTGCTAACATGTATAACAAACACTACATGTCTCTTGATGGAAGAACATACCACCACCTATGAAATAATCCTGCTCACCGCTCTTCTGATAAAAACAAAACAAAAGCAAACAATGTGCCCGCCCCCACCAACTTTAAATCTCATCAAGCCTCTGTCTATTAGAAGTTTCTGTGATGATGGGCATGTCCTGTATCTGCCCTGTCCAATATGGTAGGCAGTCACTTCAGATGGCTATTAAGCAGCATTTAAAATGAGGCTATTGCAACTGAGGAATTGAATTTTTAATTTTTTATAGCCAGACTATAGAAAAACTCAAGCATATCTGATTTCTTTAACAAACAAGTTGCAGGAAGAAGAGAAGATAGAAGAAAAGCCTATAGAATAAAAGAGAGTTAAGAGACATATCAACAGCCCTGGCTGGTTTGGCTCAGTGGATAGAGTGTCAGCCTGCGGACTGAGGGGTCCTGGGTTCGATTCTGGTCAAGGGCACAGGACCAGATTGTGGGCTCGATCCTCAGTAGGGGGCGTGTAGGAGGCAGCCGATCCATGAACTTCTCTATGTTTCTCTCTCTCCCTCCCTCTCTGAAATTAATAAAAATATTTTTTTTTAAAAGAGGCATATCAACCAAATTCAAAGTATAGAATTCATCTGAATCTTCATTCAAACTAACATAAAAAACAAAAAGAAAAAAAAAATGATGTGTCTAAGATAACTGGAAATGTAAGCATGGACCTTTTTTTCTTTGATATTAAGGAAATATTAATGTTCAGGTGTGGTGTTGACACTTTGGCCACGGTCTTTAGAATATTAAAATAACTCATCAATGAAATTATGTGATGTTTGGGATTTGCTTCATAATAACATGGCAGTAGAAGGAAATAGGTAAGAATATAAATGAAAACAGTTTGGCCAGGAGATAAAAATTACTGGAGCTGGGTGGTGGATAAATGGATAATCATTATATTATTACATCTATTTTGGAGATGTTTTTAATTTTACATAAAATGTGTTTAAGTAAGCTAATGTGATTTTCTTCCTTCCAAATATTTTCATACAATGTTTAGATTAATGCATCTCTAGCTTAAAGGGGAAAAACATTTAAATATACTAAACTTATTGCCTAAATAAGGAACAGTAATGACCTTCTAATTAAGAATTTCACAGTACATTCAAAATTTCAAGATATTTTTAAAACCAAAACTTACCATTGGGGTTAAATAACCGGCAGCTTTTTAGAGAGGTTTCATAACCTACTACTAATTCTTCTATGATTGCCACCTAGAGTATAAATACACAAGCACAGTTTAGTAAAAAAATGCATATATATATATATTTTATATATATATGTCATGTATATATGTCATATATATACTATTTCTGTGCAGAATGTGTCATTTACTATTAAAGGGCTACATAAACATTCACACACACTTTTACAAATCTCTTAATCTATGGATAAAAATTTAAAAGCAAGTCCCCGGCCAGTGTGGCTCAATTGCTTATCACTCCATGCACCAAGAGGTCACCAGTTTGATCTCCGGTAGGAGGCATGAAGGAAGCAGCCAATCAACGTTTTTCCATCTCTCTCTCCCTCTCCCTTCCTCTCTCTCTAAAACCAATAAAAACGTATTTTTTAAAAGCTTAAAAGCAAGTAAACCATACATGTCTTATACATAAGACATAACTTTTTAAAAACTTACTGGCAACTCCTTTCCCTGCTAGAAAATAAAGTATCAAATTGAACTAGAAATCCGGAAAAGGTTGGACAAAAAGCGATAATGTTGTGGATGATTTTTATCTCAATCCATATAAATAAAACCCAAATTAGCATTTATTCTTCAGAAATCAAAATTAAATACTATGTGAAATGAGAAATTCTGTAAGTAATTGATAGCATTAACTCTCAATTTCATAATCCGGAGGAAAGCATTAATAAAAATCAACATGGAACAGTAGATGGGTTTCTGAGGTCCAGGAGAGTGAGTGGGTGTCCATGTTCTTCTGGCTTCTCTTGAGTCATGACTACTACTTGTTACTAGCTTCCTAAGAAATCTGTGAATACTTTTAATTTATTAAATGGACTTCTATTACTACAGAAGCTCTCTTTAATGACCTCAATTTAACTGATCCAACAGATTAACACCAGCTCTCTCCATTACCTCAGAAAACTGTGAGGACTGAATGGCCACAGCTAGGTTATTCTGGTGCGCCCATGTTCTTCTGCTCCCACAAGTTGAGCTACATGCTTACTAAGTTTTGTTTTCCCAAACCTGTTTGAATCAGTTGCATTTATTATCATCATTGCAAAATTTAATTTAATATTATGTAAACTTAAGAAATGAGAATAAAAGAAAGAACTGTTTCTATAAGTTGAATACTGTGGAAAGATTCAAGGATAAATTAGGTATTTTTAACCAATTTAGATTTAAATAAGACAACCATATATACCATTAAAATATATAGGAATTCTACAATTAAAACTGCTTTGCAATCATCAAGTTCTCTAGCCAAACTGAAAATAACAGACCACATTTTATAAATGTGTTTTATGCAAGAAAAAAAAGCGAAAGTCATCAATAAAGCCCATGCCTTGGGCCTCGCAACAAAAGACTGGCAAATAAGTGTACCTTATGTGCTTTAGGTTAGTGTTTAGCATGTTTAATTTGTCCCATCTTTCTGATTCTTCACTGTAACTGATTTTTTTTTATCCAACCAACATGTCTTGATGCCACTGTACTTGCAAGCAAAATAATCTAAATTAAGATCAAAACATCCTCTTAACAAGCATTTGAATATTGTAATATATAGCTAAAAGAGTAAGTTAGCTTACTGGGACAGCAAATAAACTCTTCTGACAGAATTTTTTATACTAAATAAAAAAGAAGAAAGATTACTGAGCTAAATCTTAGTTTAAAAAAAGAAATCACTTCTGAGTTTCACCATGAGCAGGGATTAGAGAAAATATTGAAGAAATCACTACCTTACCAACTTTTCATACCTACACTGACTTAAAACAAATAAGCACTAAATTATTTAGCTAAAGAAAGAAGAGGCACAGGAGCATTTAAACTACGAGCTAGGAAGACTGATACTAGATTCACAAAATGTGTACTATGTGCACAGATAAGCGAGAGTCAATTATTCCAAATACTAAGCAAAGAAATGATAGTTTAAAAAAAAGTCGTATTTTGCTTTACCTTTTCTTTATCTTTGTATAATGACCTCAAAGTATTGAAGACTGGTGGACAACCCTTGCTGAAGTTCATCCTTAAGAACTTATCCAAACATTCCTTAAACTTCTCACCTTGGAAGAAAAAAATCCTGTTGACTTACAATTACCCAGACATCTCTAACAATGCCTACTAATATGCACCTTTATATGTTTAAAATCAAGGAAACCATAAATCATACCATCATTTTCATTCCTTTGCAATTATACTCACCACATAAAAAGTTTAATGGCAGTCTTCTTGGCACCAGTCCCCTGGGATACTTAGTCCAGGCCTCCTCATAAATTTTTAGTCGTTCTAACATATTAGCTGCAAACAAAAAAAATTATTTTTATATTTAACTAGAACTATTATATATTTCTAACAAATTACATATTTCTCAAGGTATACAAATATGATCATATTAAGCAAAATTTGCAGATGGGAAGAAAATTATTTATAATCTAACCATTTAAATGCATCAACAATCATTTCAGAATATTTCCTTCCTTCTAATATTTTCACATTTTAAATACCTAGTCATAAAAAATACATAACTTTCTTTATCCTCTTCTATTCTAGGCAGCCTTTCAAAATCTGAGGACTGCTGTACTGTAGTTCTGAGAATGGCTCAAGTATTGTATTTCCATAGATGGCTTCTTCCACTATTCTCTTCAACTCTCCTTTTCTTTTTTTAATGACCAGATCTAACTTGTATTTTATTTATGTTTTTATTGACTTTTAGAGGAAGGGAAAGAGATAGAAACATCGAGATAGAAACATCGAGAGAGAAACATCACTGGTGGGCTGCCTCCTGTATGCGTCCCACTGGGGATCTAACCCACAACCCAGGCATGTGCCCTGACTGGGAATTGAACTGGTGACCTCTTGGTTCATGGGTTGATGCCTAACCACTGAGAAACCCTGGCTGGGGCAACCTCTCCTTTTCTAACTCCTGTCCTCTGATTTACTTTGGAGCTTCTGGATCTGTCCCCTATCTTCCATTTCTCTTTCTTTCTTTTGTATTTTATTTTTTACACTCAGTTGAGAGCTTTCCTCAGTTCATCAATCTTCTACTTCACTAATCTCCCCTCAGCTGTGGCCTCTCTTATTCAATCAAGATTTTTAAGTCACTAAGTAGGTTTTTTGTTTCCCAGATTCCTAATTGGTACTTTCTCATCACTATTCATATTTGATGGCTGCAATTCCCTGTCCTCACCTTAGATTCCTCCTTTATTTCCACTCTCCCTTTTGCTAGCATTGATAATTATCATTCCTGTGCTGGTGTTCTAGGATAGTATGACATTGTTACAAAGTTCCTTCTGCATATCTCATTATATCAGAAATGGCTCAATACCAGTCTTGAGGGAAACACAGCTTCAAATCAGATCCTCTTGGCTGAGGAACAGGCAGGCCTATCTATAGGTAACATGTTTCTGGGCCTGTCCTCACAAGTAGGTCCTGTTCATGGGAGAGGGTGATGGAGGAAATTGGGGGGAGGGGGGTGTCTCAAAAGCCAAGTTTATTTGAGTGATGGAAATTTAGTCCCTCTTCCCATATAGGCAAGTGCTGTTCTTTCAGCTATATTCATGTGCCCCAGCAGGCCATTCTGCTATGGCCACAGGTTACCAGAGAAGTTATGTTTGCTTCTTTCCTTTAGGGAGACATCTTCATTTCTGACAATGGAAATTTCCCTTTCATGCTCTTGATGCTGCTTATATGCATTTGTGAATTTTTTAATTTTATTGTTTAAATGATTTTAAACTGATTTTTAGAGAGGAAGGAAGAGGGAGAGAAAGAGCAACATCAATGTGAGAGAGACACATAGATAGACCAGCTGCCTCCTGCACACCCACTATCAGGGATCAAACCTGCAACCCAGGCATGTGCCCTGACTAGGGAATTCAACCAGCAATCTATTGCTAATGAGAATGCCCAACTAATTGAACAACACTGGCCAGGGCACATTTGTGAATTTTTAAAAGTTGTTTCTAATTTTTTCTCTTAACTATTTCTATGAATTTGTGTAGAAGAGAAGTTTCAGAAAATGCTGTTTGCCATATTAAATGGAAGTTTACAAATGTACTTTTGTATTCAGATTCTGATCCAATTCTTAACTACTATTTTTCTAGTTATGCTTTTGAATGAGTTAATAAAATACATGTTAATTACAAAAGAAGCAATTAAAACTTAGAAAGTAAGTTTTAAATAATGCTACCTGGATTGAGTGCCTTTTCCAGGCCTTTGTAATAGGCCCAGTTTTCAGGATTTCTCTCCTGTAATCCTCTATACACATCAGCTGCATCTTCCAAGCGACATAATTGCAACAGAAGTTCCCCTGATAAAACACAAATGAAGTTAACTACATATTTTCTGGTTACAACTTTTTTCCCTCAAATTTTAAGATCTCTTCAATGCTGGGAAGTGGATGCATTTGGTATCCTCTTGCATTCCCAATTCCCTTAAACAAGACTATTTACCATGTAATATTATGGTCTCTCCCCAAGTTCACATTTAGAAATGCCATTCTCATCACATCCTCAATTTATTCAGATATTTGTCTAACTCCAAGCTACTTCCCAAATTTATTGGAACACAACCACCAAACCCATCAACTACTACTTAATTATTCCTGACATCATATGGACAATTTAACATCCAAATTAATGACCTAATCTAATACCCTACATTTATCATCTTTTAATTACGAAGCTATTCTGCTGTAGTACCTATATTCACGGCCACATCCAAAACCTGTGTTTTCTAGTGCTTCCAACTACCAAATAGACATCTTACTTTAAGCTGAACTTACTTGTCTTCCTCCTTCTGGTCTCACTAATCCTATCCTTCAGCCTTACAGAAAACCCACTCCTTTCTTTTCTTTTAGGCCAGTGGTCGCCAACCTTTCGGACTTCATGGACCACCCGGTGGTCCACGGGCGACCACTGCTTTAAGCCACCTCAGCAACACGTAGACTCACTGCATGTCTTCTCTGGGCTGCATGACCAATCTCGTCCCTGAATGATATTAGCAGCCCCAAGTATCAAAATCAGTCTCAAACCTCAGCTCCCTTATTTAGAAATTTAAGGCCTGGATGATCCCAAAGTGTTTGTTCCACACCTTATCCCACAAAAAAAGCAAAGTCATCAGATGAATGGACAGAGGCACTGGTTTTACTACAAATATATGAGCTCCAAACTCACATAAGCCTCAAACACTATTCAGAATTCTTATCCTTAACGTGACAGCTCCTATTGACCAAAATTATTATTTTCAAACTATAACTATATCCTTACACCATTTGCTCTCACCAGATAATAAAAAACATTTAGTAAGTGCTTACTTTGTTAGTGACTTTGAAATGTTTCACATACATTAACTCAATTCTCAAAACTCTATGAGTTAGGTTATCATTAATTTCATCATTTTAAAGCAGAGAGGACTTAAGTATAACTTGCTGAGGGTCATTCAGCTAGTTAAATGTTGGAGTCAGAATTTGAACCCAAGCAATTTGGCTGAAAGAGCACATATTCTTAATGCCTATACCAGTGGTTCTAACCAGAGGCACTTTTGCCAGCCAGGGGACATTTGGCAATATCTGGATAATTTTTAGTTGTCACAGTAAAGGGAGGCGGAGGGGGTGATGCCATGGTATCTGATAAATAGAAGCTAGTGATGCTGCTAAACATTCTGTAACATAAAGGAGACTTCCACCCTCAACATCTCAGTCTCAAAATCTCAAAAGTGCTGAGAATAACAGCCTGCTTTATATTAACCAAAAGCCTACTTCACTAAGAATATACAAAATAGCCGAAACTGGTTTGGCTCAGTGGATAGAGCATCGGCCTGCGGACTGAAAGGTCCCAGGTTCGATTCCGGTCAAGGGCATGTACCTGGGTTGCGGGCATATCCCCAGTAGGAGATGTGCAGGAGGCAGCTGATCGATGTTTCTAACTCTCTATCTCTCTCCCTTCCTCTCTGTAAAAAATCAATAAAATATATTAAAAAAAAAAAAAAAAGAATATACAAAATACCCTCCAACTTTTCTCCCCTAAACTACCCATCCACATTTCCTTCCCTTCATCTTCTCCCACATTTTCTTTGTAAAAGGAACTGATGGAATAAGAATTAATGAAACTTTCTGCCTATCTATATGCCCACTCACCTACTCCAGGAAGCTCCCAAATTATCCTGACATCCCGCCTACCCCCTCACCCTGCGCCACCAATAACAACAATGCCTTTATTACTGGAATTCCCAAAGACTGATGATTCTACACTCATTTCCTTTCTACTCTCTTTATGTATATTGTCCCCAATAGCTGACTCACTGCAGGTATTCAACACATTTTATGGAATGAACCAATAGCTCTGTTTCCTATTTTATTGAGAAAATGAAAGCAATTGGAACTCCCAAATGCCCGCTACATTTACACATCCACTCAATGCCCATATACTCTACCATCTCTGGGGATGAACTAATCATGTTGTTATTTAAGGCTAAGCCTTTAACTTATCCACTAGATCACAAACCCTCTACTGTATCAAATATTCTGTGTCTATTAGATCATTCTCAAGTAAACATAAGCACATGCTATAAAAATATTTTGTTGATCCTGTAACCCGTTTTACCCATCACTGTTTCCCTATAACTAATAAAGTTATCAAGAGAAGCAAATGAAATAATGTATCAGAGTATTTTGAAAACTGTCGTGTGCTTTCATAAAAAAAACTGAGGCCCAAGACTTGCCCTTGATCATATAGCTAGTTAGGAGCCAGCCAATCAAGGAATTTGAACTATTTTTTTCCAATCTAGCGATATTCCAAGTCATAAATCTCCTCCCCTTATAACTAAGAGACCATTAAGGGATGACAACTCAAATGAAAGAGAGCTGTTCGTTCATAACTGAGGATCAGGAACCTTAAATTTCCATTTTTTTCTCGCCAGTAGCAATATCATCTGCTCAAAGTCCATCAGGCAAGCAATGGCTACATCCAGTTTTATGTAACAGATACCACAGTTTTCTTATGTTCAACTTCAAGGGGAGCCAATGGAATTTGGAACCAGCAAATTTCAGTTCTCTGGACTAACAAGGGCAAAGCAACACTTTAGATGATAATTCCTAGAAAGTACTTGTATTTTTAATTACTTGTCATTCTTTCATTTTCCATTACCACTTCCTCAACTCTTAAACCCATAAGACTCCTTTTTCTTTCAGTCCTATAATAAATGGGAGCATTAACGATTTTTATTTAAAACCCTACCCTCCTACTGCAATCCACACATATAAATCCAAATCTCTGATTTCAATTCCTATTCTTTCTATATCCAGATAAACTATAAAGAACTTCAGGAATGTCCCATATATACTTTAGTAAAGATTGATATAGCTATATAAGAAATCTGATATACACATCCTGTTCTGCTAATAAGGTATTTCTAAGAAATTTAACCCTATGTTATATAAAATTAAGCAATTACATCCTGTGTTTTTTTAATCAACACCCTATATTTTAAGATCAAAAATACTTTATTTAAAGAAAAAATATTTTGAGTCACTTCATTCAATAATTTTTATTGTTCAACGTTTTTTTTTAACCTATAACAATATTCATTGTTTAAATGTAATTTTCCCAGATTAAAAATTATTTGAACAGGATTTCTATCATCAAAAAGTTGAATTACATGCAATTTTCAACAGCAACTAAATTTTTAACCTTGCTCTTTGTCATAATTAAATGCTAGAATAAATGATATTCTTTAAAAAAATATACCTTTGGTTTCTTCTACAGCAAGTTTATCACAAATCTGCTTTTCATAGGTACAAAGGTGTTCCAGGGCTTCTCTATAGAGACCTGCTTCCCGAAGAACTTGATTCTGATATAAAAGGAGTTCACTATATTCATAATCCACTTTATCAGGGGATGTCTATATATGGATATAAGGAATATTAACAGTTAAGAATTTTGTTTTCATATTAGAAAACTGTTTATACACTCAAATACATACAAGAAGTCTAAGGACACAATCTGATTGATATAACTAATTTTTTTAAATTAGTAAATATCTGTCTAGGGAACAATTAAGTAATAATGACAGTACTAACTTATAACCCACTGACTAAAAATCCCTAAGTCCTTACATATAATAAATAAATAAGGGGAAAGGAAAGCTCTTACTAATAGCAGAATGTCAAATAATCTAGAAGGAATAAGAGATAATAACCACTTTGCAACTATCACTGAAACAGTTGATTCAAGCAAGAATCATAATCGATAAATGCTAAGACCAGTGGATAAATGTCAAATTTGATGAACAGGCTACCCATAAAGTCTCGAATTGTGTTTTAACACCAAGGGAAAAAAATAACAAAGAAAAAATAAGTTTATAGTGAAGAAACCTAATAGATACCACCTTATCCAAGTGATCAAATGGAACAGGCAGACATTATGTGCCTCTTAGTGTGATGAGTTGAGAAGGGCTCAACAACACTCTGTGGTTTCCTGCCAAAAATACATAACTATAACTAATTATGAGGAACCACCAAACAAATCCAAATGGATGGACATTCTACAAAAATCACTACCTTATATTCTTCAGAAATATCAATGTCATGAAGTACAAAGGAAGTCTTCAAAACTTCCAAAGATTAAAAGAGACCAAAGAGAAATGATACTAAGCAAATGTAAGGTATGATTCTAAAATAGATCCTGAAATAGGAAAAAAAATCTAGAAAGGATATAGACAATTGATAAATGGGCTAGAGATTCGATAGTCTATCAATGTTAAGTTTCCTAATTTTTAAATACTCTACACAGTACTATCCTATAGAGTTCACAACTACAGAGTTATTCTTAGGAAATACCACACGGAAACATTTAGGAGTCAAAGAGCATTGTGTCTGCAAATACAAATGTTTTTAGAAGAAACTATAAACAGATAAATAGATATAGAGATTATAAGGTAAATGTATCAAATATTAAATTAGTAATGTGTGTGAACTCCTCTAGGAAGTTCTTTGCATACTCTTCTTGTACACTTCTTTCTTTTAGTTATATTTAGAATCGGACCTAGTTTACTAGGTCTGGCTTCAGAATGTTACCTGTTGTGTTTTCCTAAACTCTTCTAAAATCTTTGCTGCCATTTCATAATCTTCTAATAAGTGGTAAGCAATAGCGTAACCAATCCATGATGCTCTCTGGGCAGGTCGAAGCTGAAGTAATTGATATCTTGTTTCCTTTAAAGCAGGGGAGAAAAAACTTTTTCTTAGGTTTACAGTGAAAGCATATGCTCCTTAAAAAGATCATATTAATTCCCCCACAACACTGAGCAATTTGCAACACAATGCAGGGAATAATATCAGAAAACAGTTTCAAATATCCATACTGCATAGCATTACAGAAGCAAAAAAATATTTTCTTAAAAAGCACAATGAAGCCCTAGCCTGTGTAGCTCAACCGGTTGGAGTATTGTCCAGTGTACAGAAAGTTCGCAGGTTCAATTCCCAGTCAGGGCACATACCCAGGTTGCAGGTTCAATCTCCGATATGGGTGCATACAGGAGGCAACTAATTGATGTTTCTCTCTCTCTCTCTCTCTCTCTCTCTCTCTCTCTCTCTCTCTCTCTCTCTCTCTCTCTCTCCCCCCCCCCCTTCCTCTCTCTCCTCCCTTCCTCCCTCTCTCTTCCTTTCTATCTCTAAAGTCAATTTAAAAACACATATTCCCAGGTGAGGACTAAAAAAATAAAGTACAATGAAGCCTCCAAGGTAATCTTGTAATTTTTTTAAAAAGTTATAAGTAGGTACACATCATTATTTTCTGATTTATTATCTCTAAGAAAAGACAAGATGGAAAAGACAGTACAAAGGAAAAACATTTTAAAAAAATACAATGCACAACTACTGAATTAAGATCTATAGAAAATAACTCAGCAGATACTACATGAGAAAAAAGAGAGAAAAGCAATCATCTAATTTAATAGAATGTTTAAGAATTAAAATGTAGCCCTGACCGGTTTGGCTCAGTGGATAGAGCGTCAGCCTGCGGGCTGAAGGGCCCCAGGTTTGATTCCAGTCAAGGGCATATACCTTGGTTGCGGGCACATCCCCAGTGGGGGTTGTGCAGGAGGCAGCTGATCGATATTTCTCTCACTGGTGTTTCTAAAACTCTCTATCCCTCTCCCTTCCTCTCTGTAAAAAATCAATAAAATATATTTTTTTTAAAGAGAGAGAATTCAAATGTAGCTACAAAGACAGAATATTAGTTTCAATGAGGGTAAAAATAAACAAAAAAAATGTTTCCCAAAAAATGTAACAACTAATATTTAAATGTTAATAGCAGACAAAGGCATTGCCTATTTGAGGACTACTGTTAATTTTTACTGAATTGATTAACTAAATCCTATAGAGTAATCTAACTGCCTCATAGTAAAAAATTTATTTTTAAAATCTGAATAGTCCAGTCATAAACACAATCACTACTGGGGGAAGGTGTAAGATTTAATTAAATTCTTTTTAAAAATGGGAAATTTTATTATCAAAAAGTACTCAAAAAGGTTTATATTTTAACAATATTTTCTCCTAGAATAAAAAATTCTTTATTTTACTTACCCTGTAACCCTCAAGATCTCGCATTTGAATCTGTAGTAAAGAAAGGTCCCTTAAGATTTGAAGATTGTCTTTATCCCATTTTAGCGCATTTCTGTAACACTTAATGGCTTCATCATATTTCTTGTCTGACCTCTGGAGAAGGCCATAAACATGCCAACCTAAAGATTTAGTTAAGGATACAACTAAAGGACTTAGTTAAGTCAAGAGATAGTATTCCAGTAATATTCCCCAGGAAACTCAGAGAACTATAGCTATTTATAAAATTACAAGCATTAAATAAAAAGGAGATAATATAAAGATACAATAGTTTAATACAATGGAAAACAGTACAGCTTTTCAAACCAGAGCAAACAGGTCTAGCCTGCCTTGTTAGCTCTATGACCTTCAATAAGTTATTTAATCTGGCCATGTTTCCTCAATTATAAAATGTAAATAGAAAGTCTATAAAGTAAAGCATTAGTTTGGTGACTAATTGGAATAACACATATAAAGTGCTCATTGGCTGGCATCAAATGTTCAATAAATATTAGCTAATATCTAAAGAAAAAAGAGGGAATGGGTATCCACAACATACAATTATTTTAAATGATGTATATTTTATTTTCTTTAGCTAACAAGGTCCTTGGGAGAGAACCCTTAGTGCAGAACAAAGTTCTTAAAAATCAACCACATATAAAATAAAGATCTTCATTCCACATATATTAAAATGTCTTAATAATTAGGGTGGTAGATGACCCAAAAGGGCAGTCTCCTGCATGCAAAGAACTTAAGAGTCTAATAAGAGACATATATAAGCAAAATTACATGTTGTAAAAAAAAAAAAAATGGAATAAAGGGGGAAAATATGTATTTCCACTATCCTAACACAAGTACTTTTCACTTTAGATCTTAATTACTACGACAATCACCATTCTCCCACATTCAGTTCTGCTTTTATTCTCTCCTGCCAAAGTAACCTTTATAACACATACATAATCAAAAGGGAAAAAATCCACTCCCCTTTCTAGAAATTTACAGAAGTTTCTCTTTCAGATCAGGTTCAAAAATTTTAATTTAGTAACTTATACAGCAGGAATTCTCAAGAACAGTAAAATATAGAATACCTAGGGTGGCATGTTTAACTAAAAATATATATCTGACATAAAACTTTACTTGAAAAATAATCTTTTCATAATATGAATGACAAAGTAAGGCTTAACAAATCTTCTGTTGGTTGGAACATGGTTTTGAAAAGCCTAAAACACACTACCCTTTATAATCTGCCCCGTTATTTACCTTCTCATTCCTCCCCATTTCAATCACCTCTTGAGCACTGTAACACCTTTTAACTGCCTCTAATCTTCACCTCCTAAAAATTTACCCTCAAGGAGTCTTATGTCCATCAAGAGGAACCCAATTATATAAACCATGGCAAATAACATATAGAACACTGCAATTATTAAAAATGATAAAAAGATATCTACAACCATCTGATTAATTAATACTTGCTGACCTTTTTAGTTTCTGGTTATTCCCAACTCACTTTCTTTTTTTTAACTGGAATAGTGATAATTTTTTAACATGCACTAACATTTCATGTAATACTCAGAAATGTTCTGTATATGCTTCTAAATTAATACCCTTTCATTTCTTAATTTGTACTATGCCAAGGGCCTGGTAAACATTTGAAAATCTGCTAAGTGTTTCAGCACTTAAAATTGTGTTTGCCCACAAAATAGGCAAGAAAATATTTGTTTAAAAACTACTTAATAAATAGCAACCCAAAATCTTTCCCTCTATCTTCCCTCAGACATTTGTACTTACTGCTACCCTCATATTTCCTTACTAAGATAAAATTTGTATAGCATAGTAATTAGCATTATCAGGGACTTTGTTAAGCATCATTAATCTTTACACCACCACAGTGAGTTGGTTCTGATTACCCTCATTTTACGCATAAGGAAACTAAGCCTTATGATCAGAACCAGAAAGAAGCTGAGCTGGGATTCAAACCTAAGTGAAGTATACTCCTAAACCTGTGCTCTTAAACAGTGCACTATATGGCTTCTAATATTCCTTAGTGTACACCCTTCTTTAATTTATGACCATGACAAGGTCTGCAGGGTGCCTTCTTTTTGAAGCATGGGAAGAGTTTTCATAGATACTTTAAAAAGGCAAGTCCATTAATCTGTAAATAGATGCATTAGAACATGGTAGATATGTAAAAGTGTTCCCTGAATGAAGGCAGTTGCTACTCCTCTGGAGTTACATGGTAAGAGGAATATAAAACTGCTGATTCCCAAACTACTACCTTAGCTCAAGATACCCCAATCCAATCTTTATATATATCTCAAAAAGGATACACACATGACTCTTCAAGTCATTTCTCAAACCTCTACGAACCAATTCATAAGCTTCTTCCTTTTTACCCAAACAGTTCAATGTTAATCCTTTCATAGCCAGAGTTTCTATTAAAAAATAAGAAAAAGTAGGAAAAAGGAATTAAACATTTAAAATAGTTAACAACAAAAAAGATAACCATAACCTCAAAGACAAATGTTACATTACCCTAAGAACTGAAGATTATGAGGAAATTTTCCAGGTTTGCACAGAATTAAAATATTTTAAAAATCGACAAACCAAAGTTAAACCACATTTCTATACTCTAGGCCTCCCTAGATTTATTTTTTTAGATGAAAGGTACAAAATGCATTAATATCTGGAAATTCAGATGCTAACGAGATACAACAGCTCTATTACTATTCTTTAGGGAAGTTCTACAGAATGACCTTATATAATTACTCCTTTAAAGTATGAAAAAACTTTATCACAAAACAGATTTTACTTCTTTGAACCCAAATTACAGAGATTAAAATCATTGCTCAATGATTAAAATATACACATAAATTATATACATACACATTTCTGATATGCATAAATTTCATTCTTTTACAATGATTCTTTATATTATTAAATATACAAGTAAAAGAAGATATCAGACTCGTGTCACTCACAATGAACAGATTAAAAGAGGGACCTGAGCCCAAGCCGGTTTGGCTCAGTGGATACAGAGTCAGCCTGCGGACTGAAGTGTCCTAGGTCCTGACCGCAGTATGGGTGTGTGTGTGGGAGGCAACCAAGGCATGTGTTTCTCTCTGTCTCTTCCCCTTCATTCACTCTCTCTAAAAGTCAATGGTAAAATATCCTCCGGTGAAGATTAACAAAAAAATTAAATAAATAAAAGAGAAAGTTGAGGGCGACATTAATTTTTTAGAAAAGGCAAAAAAATATTTTTAATTTTATAATATATATTTTATGATGTACAAAAGAATAAAAATATTCATTATGTATTTGTCTAACTTTTAGGACTAAAATTTAGAATTTATAGAAAAATTATGTAGGAATAAAAGATAATATGGCTCAAAAGAAAAAAACATTTATAGGAAAGTACAGATAAAGATATAAAAGCAAAAAAGAGGGGAGAAATCATGTACTAAATTGTTACAAATCATCCTATATAACAAAAGGCTAATATGCAAATCGCCCGAAAAGTGGAACGACCAGTCGCTATGACATGCACTGACCACCAGGGGGCAGACGCTCGATGCAGGAGCTGCTCTCTGGTGGTCGGCGCGCTCCCACAGAGGAAGCGCTATTCAGCCAGAAGCCGGGCTCATGGCTGGCAAGTGCAGTGGCGGTGGCGGAAGCCTCTCCTGCCTCTGTGGCAGCACTAAGGATGTCCGACTGTTGGGGAGTGGGCCTGTTAGACATCCCCCAAGGGCTCCCAGATTGCGAGAGGGCTCAGGCCGGGTTGAGAGATCCCCCTCCCACCGAGTGCACAAATTTCGTGCACCGGACCTCATGTATAAATGAAAAGAAAGCAAATATATTTGGCACGGTACTGTAAAAAGTAACCCTTTGTTATCAAACAAGTAAAATATATTCTTACAAGCTTTACCAAACATCTTAAAGTTCCTTAATTAATGGAACCCCAGGATGCCATTACGTTTAAGACAAACCATCATTTTATGTATTGTTAAAAAATATTTTCCATTAGGTTACGATCCTTCATATGCAACCTAATTTCAGATATGTTAAAATATGAGAAACTAGCCCTAGCCAGTTTGGCTGAGTGGATAGAGCGTGAGCCTGTGGACTGAAAGGTCCCAGGTTCAATTCCGGCCAAGGGCACATGCCCAGGTTGTGGGCTCAATCCTCAGTGGGGGGCATACTGGAGGCAGCCGATCAATGATTCTCTCTCATCATTGATGTTTCTATCTCTCTCTCCCTCTCCCTTCCTCTCTGAAATCAATAAAGAAATATATTTAAAAATAAATAAATAAATATGAGAAACTGCACTTTAGAACAATGAACTTTGGTCTCTGCTATATTGAAATTCTATCATTACATTACTAAAGTTACTTGACCAGTATTTTACTTTAGAAAAAAATATAAACAACCTAATATCCAGCTAGCCAGCAAAAAATATTTTTAACATTAAGAAAGTGTTAGCCCTAGCTATTTTGGCTCAGTGGACAGAGCATCGTCCTGCGGACCCAAGGGTCCCCGGGTTTGATTCCGGTCAAGAGCATGGTCAAGAGCACGTGCCTTCGTTGCAGGCTACTCCTGGGCCCGGGCCCTGGTCAGAGCGCGTGCAGGAGGCAACCAATTGATGTGTTTCTCTCACATTGATGTTTCTCTCTGTATTCCCTCTCTCTAAAATCAATGGAAAAATATTCTTGGGTGAGGATTAAAAAAAAAGAAAAGACGCCGAAACCGGTTTGGCTCAGTGGATGGAGCGTCGGCCTGCGGACTGAAGGGTCCCAGGTTCGATTCCGGTCAGGGGCATGTACCTGGGTTGTGGGCACATCCCCAGTGGGAGATGTGCAGGAGGCAGCTGATCGATGTTTCTCTCTCATCGATGTTTCTAACTCTCTCTCCCTCTCCCTTCCTCTCTGTGAAAAATCAATAAAATATATTTTTTAAAAAAAAAAGAAAAAAACAGTGCTATTATTTTAATAAAGTAAAGCTAATAGAAAACTATTACTCTCTCCAATAGTGAGAACACTATCAAATTAACTACCAAAGAGCCATGTTTCCTGACTATACAACTCTGACCTATGAAAGCTTATTTTTCTCTTGCCTCATCTCAAGTTTAGCTAAACACTCTTCCCTTACTCTACAAACATCTCACTGTCCAATCTTCTACCCTCACATAGGCAAAAGCTAAAAGGCAAAAAAATTTTCAGATTACAATATACAAATCATGCATTAAATATGACTGTCTGAAAAAACTAAGATATAACGCTAAATAAAAAGATGCTGGGACCAAATGGGCACTTTCTGAGTAAGTTATTTTAAGGAATAAAATTCCCCAGATCAAAATTCTAAAGCAAATTTTTCTTTTAACATCTTAAATAAATTTACTGATTCAACTTAAATAAGCATATTTATTCTACTAGGTGCTTCTGCCTCCCCTCCATGCTTAGTCTTAAAATAGGTATATCAGAACTCAAGTAAAATGTGTGTATCATTTTCTTGACACTAAATTCAAAAAACAGACGTCAAGGATAAAAAAGTCCATTCTCTCTGGAAATTATTTAAGGCATTAGGAAGTGATAGAACCCAAATAAATGAAGCCAGACAAGTAAGCAAAGCCTTATCTATTCATACTCACAAGTAAGCATATGGTATTTACACTTACCTCCATGCTCTGCAAATTTGGGATTAGAGAGGATTTGTTTACAGAATTTCAACCCATTTCTATACTGTTTATGCTCATAACATCTCTGTTAAAGAAAAAAAATATTAAGTTTAGCAAGAAATGCAAAAAGTTTAAATTCATTGCGAAATTGTTTATTCTGTTACACACAATAGAATAATCAAAGATTACTTCCATATTCTTTTAAATCCCAGTAAAAAAATACAGAAGGTTCAAATACAGAAAATAAAACAAAAGGACAGAATATAGATTACAAAAAAAATAAGAAAATCATTAGCTTACTCCAAAAGGTTCAACAATCCTAATAAAAATGGAATATGCAAATTGACAGTCACTTTGCGACAAAGATGGCAGCACCCACAGCCAGTAAGGAGGGAATATGCGACAAAGATGGCGGCAGCCAGGCCAGGATGCTTGCATCATCGCCATGGTGACAACACAGGTGTTCCCCCCCGCCCTGGCTGCTCCGGGCCTCTGGGCAGCACGCAAAGGCGGAAGGCGGCTCCAGGCCAGAGCCAATGTGGTGCCAGCAGCCAGGGGAAGGAAGGCCTATTCTTGCACAAATCTTCGTGTATTGGGCCTCTAGTCCTATATAATAAAGATGTAGTATGTAATGGTCGTTACGCTGTGATGCATAACGACCGACCGCGTTACAACGGGATCACGGATCAGGAGGGTGGGGCAGTGAGCTACAAGCGGGCGGCGGAGAACTACAGGAGGGGGCAGGACAGCAAGCTATGGGGGGTTGGGCAGCTGCAGGAGGGTGGGGCAGTGGGTGGAGAGCTACTGGTGCACAGATCCATGCACAAGGCTACTACTTATTATATAAAGTGAAAACTGAAAAAAAGTAGAAGTGTAGAAATTATATTTCAAAACAAATTTTCTTTTTAACTGAAGGAAAGAAGTCTCTCAAGCTGCAAAGGGACAAACAAGTACGTGCAAAATAATAAAGAAGAATAAAGACCCATACCATGAAACATCATAATGAAATTTCAAAGCCCAAAAAGAAAAGGTCCTTAAAAATTTCCAGAGAAAGAGAAGGAAAAGAAACAAACAAACAAACATAAGAATGATCTGTAATCATAATGGCACCTTTTATTCCATAATAGTACTGGAATATTGCTGAAAGCCAGAAAACTATACACAGCCTTAAAAATTCAGTGGAAATTAAGTTTCAATCTAGAATTCTATACCCAGCCAGATTAGCAATCAACTATATGAGTAATGTGACATTTTAAGGCTTCTCAGAAAGCTAAAATTCTATTTCTATGTAATCTCCCTTAGAAAAAGTTTATTAAAAAGAATCAAAAAAATTTAACAAGACAAAATGGAAGTTAGTAACTAAGGAATCTAATGCAGAAAAAAGAACTAGAGAACAACCACTCCAAAATAAAAAAGGAAGCCAAGCCAAAGGACACCATGGAATACATTTCCAACAAAGGCAAAAATGGAACTGATGTACTTCATAATATGGAAAATATTATTTATAACCACATAACGGAAGTACAGGCATATTTGGGGGAAAAGTAACAGGTCTACAGAAAACAAAATAAGTGCCCAGCTGGCATGACTCAGTGGTTGAGCAACCAGAAGGTCGTGGTTTGATTCCCCAGTCAGGGCACATGCCCAGGTTACAGACTAGATCCCCAGTGTGGAGCATGCAGGAGGCAGTCAATCAATGATTCTCTCTCATCATTGATGTCTGTCTGTCGGGCTCTCTCTCCCCCCCCCCCTTTCCTCTCTGAAATCAATTAACAAAAAGAAAAGAAAACCAGATAACTGCATAAATGAGACAGATATTAACTCCAGGAGAAATAAAGACTTATATAAGAAAGTGTGATCTTAGTGTAATATTGGGCTTACCAGTGAACAACATATACATGATTATAAAAATGTAAGTATTAAGAACTAATTTACTGAAATATTGTGATATGAGGTAATGAGGAAAAGGAAAGAGGGCAAACATGGTAGTGATGAAGTTCTAAGTCCTCATATTCCATAACCAAAAGTCAACAAATGTTTAAAAGTCATTTATCGCCCTGGCTGGTAAGGGTCAGTGGTTACAGCATCAGACAGCACACAGAGGGGTTGTGGGTTCATATCCCAGTCAAGGGGGTAAGTACCTGGGTTGTAGGTTCGATCCCTGAACCCTGGGTGTGTACAGGAGGCAAGTAATTGATTTGTCTCTCTCATATCAATAGCTCTCCCTCTCACTCTTCCTCCTTCTCTCCCTCCCTTCCACTGTCTCTAAAAATCAATGGAAAAAAATATCCTTGGGTGAGGATTAACAACAACGACCAAAAAAACAAAAAGTCATGTATCAAGAAATAGTGATATATTGTTAAACAAAAGAAAGCAAATACCAGATAAAATGACTAGGAGGACTGAGGGTACTTGATTCTGGAGTGGGAAGGCATGGGTGACAGAGGGGGAAATTACTTATTTTTTTATTATTTGAATTTTAGGTATCAACATGTGCTTTCCTAATTATTTTTTAAATCACTGTATGTTACAACAAAACAAAACCTGCATCTAAAAGATATTCACTGTCATAAAATTTACTCACAACTTTTAAAATAATATATTCAAAATCTGGGAGGGATAGTTAATGGAAAAGATGACAAAATGATAGAATATGTAGTAACTTTTTACATGTAGCATCAAGAAACCAATTGCCTACAGCTCAATACTAGAGCCAACTATAGAGTTGTTCTATACCAACTATGTACTCACCATATTGTTTGTTTCACATCTCAACTAATTTATCCAAAACACAACTGATTTCACCCCAAAATCTATTCTTCACCAAGTCTTTTCCATCTCAGTACATATCTTCCCCTCAATTCATCCAACCAGATGACGATGAAAGAAAAACTAATTATCCTTGGTCCTTTCTTTCCCTCATACTTCCATCCTCTAGTAAAGGAGTGGGAAAATTTTTTTTCTGTCAAGGGCCATTTGGATATTTATAACATCATTCATGGGCCATACAAAATTATCAACTTAAAATTTAACCTGCTATATTTGGTCAAACATTTAATTATCTCACCCCTAATTTCTTGGCAGGGCCAGACCAAATGAATCCACAGGCTAGAGGTTCCCCACCCCTGATCTAGTAGGTCCATCAGTCCGAGTTTCTCTGCAATTGCTTCCTAACTCTTGCCCCTCCCACAATCAACTCAGCGCTCAGCAGGCTGAATGACCTGGGGGATAAGAGGAAGGAGAGAACAAAAACTATAACTTGGGAGTTACTACCAAATGTATGTAATCAAAGAAACACAAGACTAAGCAACTAAACTTAGTGTTCCTATTTACTTAACAGAAAGCTTAAAAATAACGTTTTTCATGGAACTCCCATTCGACCCAGTGATCCCACTTCTAGGACTATATCCCAAGAAGCCAGAAACACCAATCAGAAAGGATATATGCACCCTTATGTTTATAGCAGCTCAATTCACCATAGCTAAGATTTGAAAACAGCAGATGAGTGGATTAAAAAACTGTGCTACATCTACACAGTGGAATATTACACTGCTGTGAAAAAGAAGGAATTCTTACCATTTGCAACAGCATGGATGGAACTGGAGAGCATTATGCTAAGCGAAATAAGCCAGTCAGAGAAAGATAAATACCACATGATCTCACTCATTTGTGGAATATAGAGAACAACATAGACTGAACAGGGACAGATCCAAAGACAGAGAAACAGCGATCAGACTATCAATCCCCAGAGGGAAAGTAGGGGAGGGTGGGGGTAAGGGGAAGAGATCAACTAAAGGACTTGTATGCATGCATATAAGCCAAACCAATGGACACGGACAACAGGGGGATGAGAGCATGGGGGGGGGGGGGGGAGTTGAGGGTTAATGGGGGGATGAGGACACATTTGTAATACCTTAACCAATAAAGAAATTAAAAATTAAAAAAAAATAACATTTTTCATATCTATAAAAGCCTAAGTGACTGAACGACCCGGTCACTATGATGCACACTGACCACCAGGGAGAAGATGCTCAATGCAGGAGCTGCCCCCTGGTGTTCAGTGCACTCCCACAGTGGGAGCGCCGCTCAGCTAACAGATGGGTGTCAGACGCAGGGCTCATGGCTGGCAAGCACCGCTGTGGCGGCGCAAGCCTCTCCCAATTGGGACTGACTAGGTGCGAGCCCCGGGCAGGCACAGCGGGACTGGGATGAGCGGGAGTGGCAGGCGGCATTGGACTGCTGGTTTCGGCCAGATCCCTGCAGGCCATTCCGAGGGACCCCACCAGTGCACAAATCCATGAACCAGGCCTCTGGTATAATTATAATAAAAACAGTAAAAAGCAGTAAAGGAAGCTATGATGTAAAGACTAGGCTAGTTAAAAGGGTTGCTTCATTTGTCACTATTTTCCAGGAAAAACATACATACAGCACACAGATTAAGTGCACTATTCTTAAAACCCTCAATTAGCTTTCTGAAAACTTATTTTTGTAAAAATGTATTAAGAGAACTACCACTTTTGGCCATGATGGGTGAGGCTGAACTTCCCTTCTCCAACAAAAAAACTGGACAAAATAAATAGCCTAAGCGACCATTCGACCGGTAGCTATATGACATGCACTGACCACCAGGGACAGAGGCTCAATGCACAGGCATGGAAACATGGAACAGACTGATGAATCTCAGAGGGAAGGGGGGAGGGCAGAGGGCAGAAAGAGATTAACCAAAGATCTTATATGCATAATAGAGGCCCAGTTTATAGATTCATTCACTGGTGGGGTCCCTCAGCCTGGCCTGCAGGGATTGGGCTGAAACCAACAGTCAGACATCCCCCAAGGGGTCCCAGATTGTGAGAGGGCACAGGTCAGGCCGAGGGACACCACCGGTGCACAAATTAGTGCACCGAGCCTCTAGTATGAAATAACTGTTGTCAGACACTGAACAACAGGCAGGGCTGGATTGTGAACCACATGAGATGGGGAAATAAAATCATGATGAGGCCCTAACCGGTTTGGCTCAGTGGATAGAGCATCAGCCTGTGGACTCAAGGGTCCCAGGTTCGATTCCAGTCAAGGGCATGTACCTTGGTTGCAGGCACATCCCCAGTAGGGTGTGTGCAGGAGGCAGCTGATCGATGTTTCTCTCTCATTGATGTTTCTAACTCTCTATCCCTCTCCCTTCTTCTCTGTAAAAAAATCAATAAAATATATTAAAATAAAAATGTTTTAAAAAAAAAATCATGATGAGCTTAGAAATGCCACTACTTTATAGATCACAGCACAAGAATAATACCAAGCAGAGCACAATAGTCCACAAAGTTGAAGAGACAAAGATTGAACTCCAACAACATTTGCAAAAAACAATGGAATTATTCAGAGGAAGAGATCCAACAATTTGCAAATTACTGAATAACTAGAGGCCCAGTGCATGAAAATTCATGCACTGGAGGGGGGTCCCTCAGCCCAGCCTGCCCCCTCTCACAGTCCAGGAGCCCTCAGGGGCAGGTGGTGACCCGGCGATTAGGGGAAGGGGACGCCCCCATCACAACTCTGCTGCTGCCACTGCCAGCAGCACAAGCCTCAGCAGGCCCCAGTTACCTGAGCCTCGGGCAGCCCTGGGCAACTGGGCAGCCACCATCCGAGGCTTGCCTGCACCTCGGGCCAGCCCTGGGGAGCTGAGGGGACTGGGCGCTGCCATCTTTGAGGGCAAGCCAGCAATTAGCATATTCCCTCCTTATTGGCTGTGGGTGCTGCCATCTTTGCAATGGCGTGAGGGTCAATTAGCATATTCCCTCTTTATTAGATAGGATAAGTCTTGCATATGTAGGGTGAAATTTCATAAAGCCAAACAAAGCAGTAAGTTCAACAATTCTTAGAACTCACATGGTATTGAGAGTTCCAAGTAGCCAGAATAGAGCTTCAATAAACAGCTAAATATTGTGGAAAAGTCTACTCAGTAATAAGACAAAAACTAACCCTGGAATAAGTATACTCTAGAGACCCACCCCAACAAAACCACAGACTGATGTATAAGTTCCTTCACTGCCTGCTATAACCAAGTCTAACACTCTTTAAAGACAGTTAAATCCAACAAAAACAATGTAAAATTCATAATGCCCAACACCCAATAAAAAAATGAGTAGATTAGCTAAGAAACAGAAAAACATGACTCATAACCAGGAGAAATAAAAGAGAGAAATGATGGAGCTATGAGATGAGGATAACAAAACATCTATTATAAATGTGCTCATGATTTAAAAATATAAACTGCCCTAGCTGGTTTGGCTCAGTGGATAGAGCGTTGGCCTGCAGAGCATCAGCCTGCAGACTGAAGGGTCCTGGGTTCGATTCCAGTCAAGGGCACATGCCTGGGTTGTGGGCTCGATCCCCAGTAGGGGCATGCAGGAGGCAGCCAATCAATGATTCTCTCTCATCACTGTTGTTTCTCTCTCTCTCTCCCTCTCCCTTCCTCTCTGAAATCAATGAAAAATATTAAAAAATCGATATATGTAAACATATTGCCCAGCCAGTGTGGCTCAGTGGTTGAGTGTGTCGACCTATGAACCAGGAGATCCCTGTTAAATTCCGAGTCAGGGAACATGCCTGGGTTGTGAGTTCTGTCCCCAGTAGGGCGAATGCAGGAGGCAGCTAACCAACGATTCTCTCTCATCATTAATGTTGCTATCTCTTCCTCTCCTTTCCTCTCTGAAATCAGTAAAAATATAATGCAGAACCAAAGAGTACTTCTACAGATGAAAAATACAATTATGTACAATGAAAGCTTCATCAGATAAAATTAAAACAATTATGGCATCGAAGAAAAGATCAATAAAATGGAAGACACAGAAATAGAAACTAGCCAAACTGAAGAATTAAGAGAAAAAATAAATACTGGTAAGCAGAGTCACAATGACTCTATAATAGAAAACTAAGTTATAAAAGCATCACAGATCTAAATATGAGAGGTAAATAATAAAGTTTCTAGAAGAAAATATTTTTTAAATATCTTCATTATGTTGGGTAGATAGAATCTCTTAAACAGGAAATTTAAAAATCAAAATAGTGTTTTTAAAAAGCCAAGCCAGAGAAGACATATACAATAAATATGGATAACAAAGATCTTATATCCAGAATATATAAAGAAGTCCTGCCCAGCCAGTGTTGCTCAGTGGTTGAGTGTTGATCCATAAACCAGGAGTCATGGTTTGATTCCTGGTCAGGGCACATGCCGGGTTTAATCATCACTGTGTCCTAATCCTAGGGTTACATTTAGATGTAATTTTTACATACAAGAAACAAAACCTTAAGGAATTAGTCAAGTTGTGAAAAGAACTGCCTTTGGAATCAAACAGCCCAGGTTTCAAACACTAACTTCAGACAATAAACATTTGTGATCTTAAGTACTTTGCTGAGTATCAAAAAGAATCCGTAAATTCTAGATATAAAGCATCAGAAATATATGAAATACTTCCTGTTTACTCTATGTCAGGCACGGTGCTAAATGCTTTATAAGGAAAAGTCATTTAAACATATTTTTCCCAGTGTATATACATTTCCATTAACATAATAAAATTTTTTCTGATTGTCTCATTTAATCTTAACAATGGAGTGAGGCAGGTACTCTTTTTATCCTCATTTTAGATGAGATAACTGAGGTCTAGGGAAATCACTATATAATTTGGCCAAAGTAACACAGCTACTAACGTGACAGGAAAAAAAGAGCCATTCCACTTAACCATTATAACTACCTCTCGAATAGTCAAGTAGCCTAAAACAGACAGAAAAAGATGTTTTTAAAAAATAAAACCACTAACACAAATAATATAAAGTCATTGTAGAAAGGAGAGAGATAGAAAAAGAAAAAAATTAAACTATATTCCCTTTTTAACAATAAAATTTTAATCCAAAAATTATGCAGCAGTCTACTATCCCACAGTATGAAGTGAACCTGTATAAATATAATGCATAAGTACCATATAAAATCATAGGCATTGATATTCTTACTTGACATGCACCAATGTGACTTTATTTTGTATAGTTGAACTTAAAATACTCAGGATTCCATGTTTTTTTTTTATTGGTCTTACTGGAAATACCTTACATTGTTTACAGCCACACATTTTTTTCAAAAAGATTTCACACTAACATATCATTTAATCTTCATGATATTCCTGTAAACTAAGCACAAAACATTTAACCCTTATTGTACAGGTGAAATTTGGAAAACAAACAATTTGCCAGAGACTACACACCTACTTATGGCAAAATTTGGACTAGTCTACACCCTCTAAGTCCCAGCTAAAAGCTCTTTCCACCACATACTGAAATTTTATTAACGTAATTGTGGGGTTTTTTTCATAATTGTTATTAAACCCAAGAGTTTTAACCTTCTAACAGATCTTCTAATAGACAAATTTGACTGTTATCGCACCTTTTGTTTTCTTTGGTTACTCGGTATTATATAATTATAATTTTGGCAATAAAAATGCCAAAAACAAGGTGAGAAAAATAAACACACACACAAAGTAAATCAACTGGATAACTCCACCAAATAATTAAGTTTAACAAATTAAAATTAAAAATCAAACTCCACTTTCTTGGAATGAAATGCTAATACTACAGCACTTAGCCTTTTATTTTATCACACTTCAGAACAGTAATTAAGCTTCAGTTCCTAATGATTATGTTCCCAATTAATGTAATTTGGCAATCTTCCATATGGAAATTATACGTGATGCCATTAACCCAATTATCTCCTGTTAATGTGACCTGTGAAAATAATTCAGAATGGCATACCTCTCCAAATAACTGCTAAGAATTCACTCTCCTCATCAAGAATCAGCATGTGTATAAGGAAATAGATGTCAATAGATCTCTTATTTTTTTTCCTAAAAGCACTACCACAACGGGTCACTCATTATAAATGACAGTAGTCTCACGAATTAATGGAACAAGTAACAACAAATATTCAACTTAGTTTACCTCATAAATTTTTCTCAAATTTTCTGCTCTTGCCCAAGGATAAACTCTAGTAGCAAACAGAGTTAATAAAAATAGGAAATAGCCCGCTGGTGTGGCGTCGTGGTTGAGCACTGACCTATGAGCCAGGGGGTCACGGTTGCATTCCTGGTCAAGGCACATGCCCATGTTTTGGGATCGATCCCCAGCAGGGGGTGTGCAGGAGGCAACTGAATAGATGATTCTCTCTCATCATTGATGTTTCTCTCTCTCTCGCTCTCTCTCTCACTCTCTCTCTCTCTCTCTCTCTCTCGTCAGTAAAAATATATATTTTTTAAAAATATCACTAGCTTCAAAATAAGATTACTATATAGCAGATAATATGATACTATATAGAGAGAACTATACAGATTCCACCAAAAGCCACTAGACCTGATAACTGAATTCAGTAAGGTAGCAGGATACAAAATAAATATTCAGAAATCAGTTGCATTCTTATCTACACACTAGAGCTCGGTGCACAAAATTTGTGCACAGGTTGGGGGGGGGGGTGTCCCCTCAGCCCTGCTTGCACCTCTCTATTTCAGGAACCCCTGGAGGATGTCCAACAGTCGTCCCTCTGGCAATCTGGGACTGCTAACTCCTAAATGCTTACCTGCCTGACTGCCTGGTCACCCCTAACTGCCCTCCCCTGCCGACCTGGTCGCCCCTAACCGCCTTTGCCTCAGCCCCCACCAACATGGCTTTGTCCAGAAGATGCCCAGTCTAATTAGCATATTACCCTTTTATTAGTATAGACTAGAGGCCCGGTGCACAAATTCATGCACCGGTAGGGTCCCTTGGCCTGGCCTGTGCCTTCTCACAATATGGGACCCCTCGGGGATGTCCGATAGCCGGTTTCAGCCCAATCCCCGCAGGCCCAATCCAGACAAGAGGAAGCCCCATACTGTGCATTGAGCGTCTGTCCCCTGATGGTCAGTGCGTGTCATAGAGACCAGTCGACCAGTCGTTCAGTTGTTTAGGCTTTTATATATCCTATCTAATAAAGAGGAAATATGCTAATTGACCCTCATGCCGTCACAAAGATGGCGGTGCCCACAGCCAATAAGGAGGGAATATGCTAATTGGCTGCCCCACTCTCAAAGATGGTGGCGTCCACAGCCAATGAGGAAATATGCCAATTTACTGCCCCGCCCTCAAAGATGGCAGCACCCACAGCCACAAGATGGCAGTGCCCAGTCCCCTCAGCCCCACCAGGACGGCAGGCATGCTCCTGCCTCCGGAGTCCCCAGTCCTCTCAACCCCCCAGCCATCCAGGGCTGGCCCGAGGCACAGGCAAGCCTCAGATGGCGGCTACCCAGCCACCCAGGACCGGCCAAGGCTTGCGCTGCTGGCAGTGGCAGTAGCAAAGGTGTGATGGAGCGTCGCCTTCCCCTGATGACCGGGTTGCCTCCCGCCCCTGAGGGCTCCCAAACTGTGAGAGGGGGCAGGCCGGGCTGAGGGATGCCCCCTCCAGTGCATGAGTTCTCATGCACTGGGCCTCTTGTATAAATATAAAATGCTAAGTGACCAACAGTACATATGTACGGCCAGTACATATGACGCACACTGGCAATTTAAAAATAAATGTTGCCGAAACCGGTTTGGCTCAGTGGATAGAGCGTCGGCCTGTGGACTGAAAGGTCCCGGGTTCGATTCCAGTCAAGGACATGTACCTGGGTTGCGGGCACATCCCCAGTAGGAGATGTGCAGGAGGAAGCTGATTGATGTTTCTCTCTCATCGATGTTTCTAACTCTCTCCCTTCCTCTCTGTAAAAAATCAATAAAAAAATATTTTTTTAAAAAAAAATAAAAATAAATGTTGATTCGCACAAGCACAATACATGCAAAGCTCCTGCTGGCGCCAATCACACACGTGTATTTCGACCTGTCATTGTCGATTGTGAATTTGGTTGTTTTTGTTGACATTCAATGTGAACCACTTTGCGATTTGCTGGGAGCCGGTCCATGCTTGCTGTTTCAAGGGACCTGGCATATATGGCATACTGTTCTTAATATGTTTGCTCACCTTCTTGGCACTATGTGTTTTAACCGAGGTCTCTGAGAAAGGTTGTTTCCCCAGGTAGGGATTTTCCCCTGAAGTTAGGGAGGGAATAAAACCTCTTAACTAGTGCCAGGTGGGTAATTAATCACTTTAACTACGAACAATCATGCTTAAGCTACATAATCTTTACTCCCTGGAATGGAAATAAGAAACGCCCTAACCTTTGTAATAGAGATTGATAGGATTGAATCAACTGGTATAAATACAGTTGTAACAAGACAGCAAGACACAGAACTTAGAATACGGAACCAAGAGAGCCAGAACTTAGAACACAGAACTTAGAACACAGAACTCAGAAGACAGAACCTACACAGAACCTACAGACAGAAGAACTTCGCTGGAGAGAACATGGCAAAAGATCCTGGACTGAACCTGACTACAGAAATTGGCAAAAGAACCTGACTAGAACCTGGTGACTGAACCTGGCTGGAGAACCTGGACAGAACCTGGCTGGAGAACCTAGCGAGGGAACATGGCTACTGAACCTGGCTGGAGAACCTGGACAGACCCTAGCAGGAGATCCTAAGCAGAACTTCGCTGGAGATCCAGACCAGAACTTGGCTGGAGATCCTGGCTAGAGATCCTGGCTAGGCTGCTGATCAACTGAACGCTGTCTCCGTGTCATTCCTTCTTTGCCAACTCCGTCCACACCTTTGGGGACCCCTGGACCTTCTGGGGTTGGACCCCAGCAGCGATTTACTCACTGACTGTCTGGCCAACCGACCAATCAGTACATACGACGTGCACTAGCATCCTCCTATATAATAAAAGGGTAATATGCAAATCGGCCGGTCGCTCGGATGTGCACTGACCACCAGGGGGCAGACTCTCAACCCAGGAGCTGCCCCTGGTGGACAGTGCACTCCCACGGGGGGGCGCCGCTCAGTCAGAAGCCAGGCTTACAGCTGGTGTGCACAGCAGCAGTGGTGGGAGCCTCTCCCGCCTCTGTGGCAGCGGTAAGGATATCTGACTGATGACTTAGGCCCTTGGGGAGCAGGCCTAAGTCATCAGTTGGACATCACCCGAGGACTCCTGGACAGCAAGAAGGTACAGGCTGGGCTGAGGAACCCGCCCCACAAGTGCACAAAATTCATGCACCAGGCCTATAGTTACTCATGCATGCATGATACATATAAAGCTCTCACTGGTGCCAATCGCACACATTTTAATTTTATAATACTACTAGAGGCCCAGTGTACGAAATTAGTGGATGGGGGAGGGGAGGTCCCTCAGCCTGGCCTGTATCCTCTCACAATCTGGGACCCCTTGGACGATGTCTGACTGCTTGGCTTAGGCCCGATCGGACTGTTCACCTGCCTGCCAGCCTGCCTGATCACCCCAACCACTCTGCCTGCCTGCCTCATCACCCCTAACCGCCTCTGCCTGCCTGCCTCATTGCCCCTAACCACTCACCTGCCTGCCTGATCACCCCTAACTGCTCACCTGACTGCCTCTGCCCTCAACCCGGCCTGCACCCTCTCCAATCCGGCACACCTCGAGGGATATCCAACTGCCTGCAGGATTGGGCCTAAACCGAAGGATTGGGTCTAAACCGGCAGTTGGACATCTCTCTTGCAATACAGGACCGCTGGCTCCTAACTGCTCACCTGCCTGCCTGATGCCCCTGTTCCCCTGCCTGCATGATCACCTCTAACCTCTCTGCCTGCTGGCCAGGTCATCCCTAACTGCCCTCCTCTGCCGGCCTGGTCACCCCTAACTGCCCTCCCCTGCTGGCCTGGTCGCCACTAACTGCCCTCCCCTGCTGGCCTGGTCACCCCTAACTGCCCTCCCCTGCTGGCCTGGTCGCCACTAACTGCCCTCCCCTGCTGGCCTGGTTGCCCCTAACTGCCCTCCCCTACTGGCCTGATCCCCCTAACTGCTCTCCCCTGCCAACCTGATCCCCCTAACTCAGTGATAGCGAACCTATGACATGCGTGTCAGAGGTGACACACGAACTCATTTTTTTGGTTGATTTATCTTTGTTAAATGGCATTTAAATCTATAAAATAAATATCAAAAATACAAGTCTTTGTTTTACTATGGTTGCAAATACCAAAAAAAATTCTATATGTGGCATGGCACCAGAGTTAAGTTAGGGTTTTTCAAAATGCTGGCACGCCGAGCTCAAAAGGTTTGCCATCACTGCCCTAACTGCTCTCCTCTGCCAGCCTGATCCCCCTAACTGCTCTCCCCTGCCGGCCTGATTGCCCCTAACTGCCTGTCTCAGCCCCGCCACCATGGCTTTGTCCAGAAGGATGTCCAGAAGGACGTCCGGTCTAATTAGCATATTACCCTTTTATTAGTATAGAAGATATTATATATACTATTTTGACATGTAATTTTTTGCAGTAACGTAATTATCACATGAATCTTTCTTCTAATTAATTCCCTTTCAATGTGCACGAATCCATGCACCGGGCACTAGTACTCCAATAATAAACTATAAGACAGGGAAACTAAGAAAACAATCCCATTTACAAGTACATCCATAAAAACCCCTCCAAAAAAACAGGAACAAATTTAAGCAAGGATGTGAAAAACCTATCTTCGGAAAATAACCAGACACTGAAGAAGATGCAAACAAGTGGAAGCATATACCATGTTCATGAATTGGAATAATTAACATAATTAAAATGTCCATACCACCCAAGGCAATCTATAGATTTAACACAATTCCTATCAAGATACCATGGTGTATTTCACAAAACTAGAACAAATATTCCAAATATTTATGTGGAACCACAAAAGAACTCAAATAGCCACTGTACTCTTGCAAAAGAAAAAAAAAGAACAACAACAAAGTTGGAGGAGTCACACTACCTAATATCAAACTATACAGCAAGGTCATCCTAATAAAAGAGTAAGATGCAAATTAACCATCTCTTTGCAATAAAGATGGTGGCACCCACAGCCAATAAGGAGACAGGAAAAAAATGCAAATTGACATGACAAAGATGGCGGCGCTGGCCATGGGAAGCCAAGCTGGCTGAAGAGCGGGCGCAGGAGGCTTGGCTTCCTTGGTTGCCCTAGCTGGCTCCGTGGCTGCCACCCAGACAAAGCCATAGTGGCAGGGCTAAGGCAGAGGTGGTTAGGGGCTATCAGGCCAGGAGGGGAGGGCAGTTGGGGGTGATCAGGCCGGCAGGGGGTGGGGGAAGTTGGGGGTGAGCAGGCCAGTGGGGGGTGGAGGGGTCAGTTGGGAGCAATCAGGCCGGCTGAGGGGGCAGTAGGGGGCAAGCAGGCTGGCAGGGGGGGTGGCAGTAGACAGCGAGCAGGTCAGCGGGGGGGCAGTTGGGGGTGAGAAGTCCAGTGGGGGGGGGGGGGCAGTTGGCGGTTAGGCAGGCTGGCAGGCAGAGTGGTTAGGGGCGATCAGGCAGGCAGGCAGGTGAGCGGTTAGAGCCAGCAGTCCCAGATTGCAAGAAGGATGACCAACTGCCAGATGGACATCCCCCAAGGGGTCCCAGATTGGAGAGGGTGTAGGCTGGGCATGAATTTTGTGCATTGGGCCACTAGTAATAATTAAAGCATCATGGCACTGCCCTAGCTGGTTTGGCTCAGTAGACAGAGTGTCGGCCTACAGTCTGAAGGGTCCTGGGTTCGATTCCAGTCAAGGGCACATACGCGGGTTCTGGGCCCAATCCCCAGGGGGGACATGCAGGAGGCAGCTGATCAATGATTCTCTCTCATCATTGATGTTTCTCTCTTTCCCTCTCCCTTCCTCTCTGAAATCAATAAAAATTTATTTTTAAAAAAAACAAAATATCATGGTACTGGCATAAAAAGAGACATAGATCAATGGAACAGAATAGAAAGCCCAGAATCAATAGAATAGAAAGAACAGAATAAACCCTCGCCTTTATGGTCAATTAATATTTGACAAAGGAGGCAATAACATACAATGGGATAGAGACAGTCTATTCAGCCCTAGCCAGTTTAGCTCAGTGGATAGAACGTCGGCCTTTGGACCAAAGGGTCCCAGTTCCTTTCCAGTCAAGGGCACATGCCTGGGATGCATGGTTGAACCCCAGTGTGGGGCATGCAGGAGGCACCCAATCAGTGATTTTCTCTCATCATTGATGTTTCTGTCTCTCTTTCCCTCCCTCTCTGAAATCAATAAAAATAAAAAACACTTAAAAAGAAAAAAGTCGCCCTAGCCGACTTGGCTCAGTGGATGGAGCATCAGCCTGCGGACTGAAGGGTCCCAGGTTCAATTCCGGCCAAGGGCACATGCCTGGGTTGCGGGCTCGATCCCCAGTGGGGGGCGTGCAGGAGGCAGCCGATCAACAATTCTCTCTCATCATTGATGTTTCCATCTCTCTCTCCTCCCTTCCTCTCTGAAATCAATAAAGAAATATATTTTAAAAAAGAAAAAAGAAAAAAGTCTATTCAATAAGTGGTGCTGGGGAAAATTGGACAGGTGCAAAAAAATGAAAGCTCTGGTTCTGGCCAGTGTAGCTCAGTGAGTAAGAGGGTCAGTCCAAGCACTGAAGGGTCATGGGTTCAATTCCCGTCACGGGTCTGTACCTGGGTTGGAAGTTCAATCCCTGGTCCCAAGAAGGAGCGGGTGCAGGAGGCAACCAATCAATGTGTCTCTCACATCAATGTTTCTCTCTCCCTTTCTTCCTCCCCATCCTCCCTTCTATGCTCTCTGAAAAAAATATCCTCAGTTAAGGATTAACAAAACAAAAACAGCAACAACAAAAATGAAGCCCTGGCTGGGTAGCTCAGTTGTTAGAGCACCATCCCAATACACCAAGGTTTTGGGTTCGATCTCTGGTTAAGGGCACATTCAAGAAGCAACCAATGAATACATTAAAAAGTGGGACAACAAATCCACGTCTCTCTTTCTCAAAACCAGTAAATATAATTTTTAAAAATATTTTATTGACTTCAGAGAGGAATGGAGAGGGAGAGAGAGACATAAACATCGAGGATGAGAGTATCATTGATTGGCTGCCTCCTGTGCCCCACACTGTGATCCCAGTCCTGTGCCCTGACCAGGAATCGAATCATGACCTCCTGGTTCATAGGTCAATGCTCAACCACTGAGCCACATCAGCTGGGCTCGGTAAATATAATTTTTTAAAAAAATTTTAAATGAAGACTTGTACTAGGAAAACTACAAGACGTTGAAAAGAGATAGAGGAAGATATAAACAAGTGGAAGAATATATTGTGTTCAGAGACTGGTAGAATTAACATCATTAAAATGTCCATACTACCCAAAGCAATCTATAGATTTAATACAATCGCTATTAAAATACTAATGGCATTATTCCACAGATCTAGAACAAATACTCCAAAAAATTTATATGGAAGCAAAAAAGACCCTGAATAGCTGCAGCTATCTTAAGAAAGAAGAACAAAGTTGGAGGGATCACAATGCCAGATAGTAAGTTATACTACAAAGCCACTGTAATCAAAACAGCCTGATACTGGCACAACAACAGGCATATATAGATCAATGGAACAGAACAGAGAACCCAGAAATCGACCCAAGCCATTATGCTCAATTAATATTTGACAAAGGAGGCAAGAGCATACAATGGAGTAAAAAAAGTCTCTTCAATAAATGGCACTGGGAAAATTGGACAAGTACATACAATAAAAAAAATAAAAATAAGCCACCAATTTACACCATACACAAGAATAAACTCAAAATGGATAAAAGTCATGAAACCATAAAAATCTTAGAAGAAACCATAGGCAGCAAAATCTCAGACATCTCTCATAGCAAATAAACAAACAGAACTACATAAAAATAAAAAGCTTCGGCACAGCAAAAAAACCATCAACATAATGAAAAGGGAGCCCACTGTATGAGAACATATTTGGCAATAATACATGTGATAAAGGGTTAATATCCAAAATATGTAAGGAACTCATACAACTTAACAAAAGGAAGATGAGCAAAGGACCTAAATAGACATTTCTCCAAAGTGGACATACAGATGGTCAAGAGACATATGAAAAAATGCCCAGTCACTAATCATCAGACAGATGCAAATTAAAATGACAATGAGGTATCACCTCATACCTGTGAGAATAGATACCATCAACAAATCAACAAATGACAAGTGTTGGTGAGGATGTGGAGAAAAGGGAACCCTACCTAGTACACTGCTGTTGGGGATGCAGAGTGATGCAACCATTATGGAAAACTGTGAAGTTTCCTCAAAACATTAAATATGGAACTGCCATTTGATCCAGTGACCCCACATCTAGGGATACACTCTAAGAAACCCAAAATACCAATTAGAAAGAATGTTTGCACCCCTATGTTCATTTCAGCGTTATGTACAATAGCCAAGATTTCAAAGCAGCCCAAGAGTCCATCACTAAATGAATGGATAAAAAAACTGGTACATTTACACCAGGAAATATTATGCAGCAGTAAAAAAGAAGTATCTCTTACCCTTTGAGACAGCAAACAAGTATCTGGAGAGTATTATGCTAAGCGAAATAAGTCAGTCAGAGAAAGAGAAGTATCCCATGATTTAACTTACTAGTATATGTTGAATCTAATGAACAAAAGAACAAACAAAATAGAAACAGATCATAGATACAGAGAACAGACTGACAGCTGTCAGAGGTAAGAGGGATTGGGGGGGCTTGGTGAAAAAGGCAAAGGGATTAAGAAAAAAAAACCCACAAACCTCATAAACAACAGTATGGTGATTACTAGAGGGAAAGAGGGGTAGGGGGAGGTATGAGAGGATAAAGGAAAGATAAATGACTTGGGGTGGTGAACACACAATACAATATACAGATGATGTATTACAGAATTGCACACTGAAACCTATGTAATTTTAGTAACCAATGTCACCCCAGTAAACTCAATTAAAAAAAATAAGATTACAATTTCTCCAGTAGGTTTTAGTAGAAATTTCAAACTATATCAACTGAAAATCTGTTCCTATTTTATTTATTTATTTAAAATATAATTTTATTGATTTCAGAGAGGAAGGGAGAGGGATAGAAACATCAATGATGAGAGAGAATCATTGTTTGTCTGCCTCTTGCACGTCCCCTACTGGGGATCGAGCCCACAACCTGGGCATGTGTCCTTGACCAGAATCAAACCTAGGACCCCTCAGTCTGCAAGTCGACGCTCTATCCACTAAGCTGAACCAGCTAGGGCTGTTCTGATTTTGTTAACCAAAGAAAATCTCAGTGGAATAGAGCATATGTCAAGAACAAAAAATTAACCTCTCATTCATTTATTTCTACGGTAGAATTTTTATTTTACTTTTAAATAGCCAAAAAAAGATTGCTTTTATTAAATTGAAATTTTAAGAAATTATTTTAATTACAAATTAAGTAGTGAACAATATAATTCATAGCTTACCTAAGAGGAACAATCCATATGCAACAAGTTAAACTGGTGTTTTTTTTAAAGTTACAACTTAAATATAGCTTTGTACAGCACGCATCACAAAACAGTACAGATATACCAGGGAAATTCCTAAAAGTCAAGAATACAATCACAGCATAAAATTCCCTCTTCTCCACATCCTAATTCTTATACTAAGAACCGCCACTCTTTAAACCTCTTCACTTGCTCTTCTGCCATCAGCACTGGCAAACGACATTCTTCTCAAAACAATTTTCACTAAGAATTTGAAGTTTTTCTTTTTTCAATATGGTTACTGCCTATGAATAGACAGCAAAGTTGTATGTATTTAGAAGTGAACACCGATGGTTGGCTAGGCTCACTGATGGTTAAATGGCTTGCTCTGACACTCCAGCTTCCAGCATACCTTTCCAAATTCCAAGAATTCAACTTGGTTATTTAATTTCCTGAAAATAACTCACAAAGGAATTCTAAACTAAAAAAAAAAAAAATTTCCCCTTCTAACATTTTATATTCATAACAGCATATGCAGAGGTCCTCACCCCTGTGTCAGAATCAGTTGTATAGCTTTATGAAACTACAGATGACTGAGCCTTACTATCTGATTCAGCAAGCTCCTCACATCACTTAATCCAGATGTTATTTTTTTTCCAATGCTAAAAAAAAAAAATCAAATTTTCTCTTATGCTCTTGTGATGGGACAAGGGCCATGTAAACAAATACTATGATTCATTCATAAATGAAACATCCAAGTTCTTACCAGGTAATACAGGTTCTGCCTGATGTCCTACAATTACCTCATATAGTAATGTATTCTACAAAGCCAAGGCTCAGCTTAACTACCTTCTACAAAAATCTCTGTGCAAGCACACAATCCAAAGCTCTTTCTTTCTTGCCCTGTAGTCATTGATTTAAAACTCATTTCATGTAACAAATGTTTCTTAAATATCTATATTGGTAATGAACAGAACAAAGTCTCTATCCTCATAAAACCTACATTTTAATTGTGAAAGGCATGTGATAAATAACTTGTCAGATGGTGATATGGGGAAAAAAAAAAAAAAGCAAGAAAGAAAATAAGAAGGTTGACTGAGGAGGACTTCTCCTGATCAAGGAAGGCCTCTATATAACATTTAGATGACATCTGAGCAGAATTCCAAAAGAAATAAGAGAAAAAATGAGCCATGCAAATATTGAGAGAAAATTTTGAACAAACAGCCCTTTGCGTGTGATCCCTTATATGACCTAGTCTTTTATGTCCAAAAACACTTTTATGAACAAAGATATATTTAAGTCAATGCTCTGAAAGAACTACATTATCAGAAGCAGAATTATTAAAAGGAATAAGAAAGCAGACTAAGCAAAGAAATCCCTTCAGTTAAGCCCAGTTGGCCAGTAGCTTTCCAGCCTTGCAATCGTACAGGGCACCATGTCCACTTCTGTGGGTACTGTCTTTTAACTGTCCAAAATGATAACCCTTCACATGTGGCTATTTGAATTTAAATTCATTAAAATTAAAAATTCATGCCCTGACCGGTTTGGCTCAGTGGATAGAGCGCCGGCCTGCGGACTGAAGGGTCCCGAGTTCGATTCCAGTCAAGGGCATGTACCTTGGTTGCGGGCACATCCCCGGTGGGGGGTGCAGGAGGCAGCTGATTGATGTTTCTCTCTCATCGATGTTTCTAATTCTCTATCCCTCTCCCTTCCTCTCTGTAAAAAATCAATAAAATATATTTTAAAACAAACAAAAAAAACTTGAAAAAAATTAAAAATTCAGTTCCTCAATCCCATTAGCTATATTTCAAGTGTACAACAGCCACATGTAGCTAATGGTTCTATGTCTAGCATTTCCATCTCCACAGAAAGTTGTATTCTATAGTACAAATTGTAAGTTTTCAGTAAATCACAAATATTATCACTATGCTAACTTCTCTTACCACTTTTCTAGGAAGAAAAATTCTGTCCTTCAGACTTTTAACTAACACCATAAATCATTCAGGCAAAAATCCAAAAATAGATTAATGATGTACAATATTTTAAGTACTCCTAAGTTAGATGTTTTTTCCTACAACTCACATTAACATAGAGAGAAGAGAGAAGAAAGCAGCAACAGTCACCAACCTAGCAACACTTGACTGCAAGGCAACAGAGTATGTCCAACTTTTCCAAGTGGGCTAAATCTACAAAAGTGTGGATTTTGTTTTACCCCGACAACCTCATTTCTCTTACCATTCACCTATATCCTAAGAAAGTGGTGAAAAATAGCATCAGGAGTATGCAAAGCCATCATTTTTTAATGACTTAGTTTTTCACATTGTTACAATAGAGTGTAATTACAACAACAAAAAACACTTCTGGCAAAAACAAATATCTCTTCTTTAAACTAAACTCCTACATAATATATAGCACATTAAACTCATATTCCCACCCTTTCGTTAGACAAATTATATACAAGACACTTTTTGCAGAAATTATGACCAATTTATGACAATGTTTTATAGTCAGAAAACAGTAATGTGGGAAAAAAGATGGACCAAATATGCAACAAAATTAAATTTTAGATATCATATCGACTAGAACAAGCCAGGCAAATCCACTACAAAAAAACTGAAATTTTTTGTAAACTGATGTGTAAACCAGGTTTCCTTTGACAAATTAAGGCAAACACATACTTTATTATTTTGAAATTGTAAAACACAAATTAATTTCATTTCCTACACACTTTACTACAAATAAGTATGGTACAACTAAGAAAGTAGTAGCTCAAAAGCTGAATGCCACTGGAATGATTTAAGTTACTAACCTAAGCACCACTTGATTACAAGGCATTAGAGTATGCCCAACTTTTCCTTTATCTTACTTGGGGGGGGAAACTTACAGTCAAAAGAGCTAACTACAACTGAGGAAGCAGAAACAATTTTGAAAAAACAAATACTAATTATACTTTTGGTTAGTAATATTTTCATTATTCCAATGTAAGAGAATAAGGACATTATATCCCCTTTTCTTTCAGTTAGTGATTTTCAATTTTCTTCTGCATGTACCTATCCAAATAAATCCTTTAGCAATTTAACTTTAGCAATGAACTTAAATGTTCACTCCACTATCACCACCAAAAAAAACTGTTTGATGCTTAATCAAAAATTGTTATCCTATGGAATAATTAAACTGTGGTACATGCGTATCACAGAATTCGTCAGCAATAACAAGGAACAACTACTGATACACCCAACAACTTGGATGAATCTTTTATGTTGCATAAAAAGGGCCAATCCTAAAAGTTATGTACAGTACTTTTTAGTAAACATTCTTGAAATGCCAAAACTATAGAAAGATTAGTAGTGGTTGCCAGAGTTTGGGGGGTAGAGAGGATGGGAGGGAAGGAGGTGTGGTTCTAATGGAACTGTTCTGTATATTGACTGTTGTGATAGTTATATAATCTCCACGTGATAAGATTGCACAGAAGTAAATACACAAATCAGTACAAGTAAAATAGAAAAATATGAATAAGTGGTAGATTGTATCAGTGTTATGATACTGAACTACAGTTTTACAAGGCATTAGCATTAGGGAAACGCGGTAATGGGTACAAGGCATCTCAACGTATTATTTGCTAAAACTACATGTGACCCTAAAGTTTGATTTTTTTTTTTTTTAAAGTGCTACCCCTACCAATTGGGAGAAACTGAATATGAACTGGGTATTAGACAATATTAGGGAATGATTGATAATTGATAATGGTATTATGGTTTTATAGAACAATGGCCTTATTCTTAGGAGATGCTTGCTGAAGCATTTAGGAATGAACTATTATGTCTGCAACTTACTTTTAACTCTTGTAAGTATGGGGAGCGAGATAACAAATACAGCAAAATATTATATCTATGTAAAGGGTTTATAAGTGCTCCTTGTATTCTTCTCTCAACTTTTCAGCTTGAATTTTCAAAATAAAAAACTGTGGGAGATTAAAGACAATTTGCTCATCTAAAACTGTGTTACAGTCAAACCTACATACCAATTAGTCTTTTAAAAGGTTTAAAAATAAATAAATTGTTCTGGCAAAACTATATTATAGTCCCACTGACACTCCAATTCGTCCTAAAACAAAACAAAAATAGCAATAAGAATTTCAAGGAAACTAAGAGTTACATGTTACATGGTATTGGATGTGATTTTCTGATGTTTTTCAACATGCATCGACTAAATGTGTGTACTACATATGAATATTTTTGCAAAATCAAAGTCACTTCAACATGGAATTCTCTTTCTTATTTCTAGAAAAACTGGATCCCCAGAGTTGTTCTACTTTTCAAACAAGTGAAATAAACTTAAACTGCAAGAGAGAAAGCAAACACTTTCATACACACACCCCAAACTTTAAAGTCTTTAGTGTGGCAAATACAGTTAATCCTTTCACAAAGAAATGTTTGCATGAAAGGGGCAACCCACACATAAATGCCAAACAAAAAAAAATGTGCTATAATGTTGTTCATTATAGCGCCAAGGCGACAAAACATATTTTACAGGGTAAACAGTCCCTCCAAACATCATTGCACTTATGTCAATGAAGAAGAAAAAAAAAAGCCAACTGCACACATTCGAAATGTAGAGAATAAGTGGGTTTGAGCTAATGTCAAAGGATCCATCTCAAAAGTTCGTATATTCTCTGTTGCTAAATTTTTCCACTGGTGTTAATGCGCTTCAGTCTCGGCGAAAATCCTGGTCTAGGACGCCCCAACCGAGAGCCTGTAACTTTTCACTTCCGACCGGCCGCCCCCACGCAGTGCGGGATGGGGTGGGGCTGTTTCCCGCTCAGAAACCAAGAAATAAATGTCCCGTCCCTACTCTAGAAAGAAAGAGACGAGAGAGAGAGAGAGAGAGAGAGAGAGAGAGAGAGAGAGAGAGAGAGAGAGAGAGAGAGAGAGACCGAGACCAAGATGCTGAAGACCCAAGTATGCCACTACCCAAGAGGAAGTCGTCGTCGAAAAGCTTCCTTTTCTCCTCTAAACTCCTTCCTCCCTTCCAGCCTCTCAGGTCCCGAAGCGACTCGGGGCCGGGCGGGGACAGGTGGGTCCCCGAGAGGCGAGGAGGAGGGAGGGACCGCCGCCGCAGGGAGAGCCGCGCTCGGGCAATGAATGAGCCGCCCCGCGTCCGTCCCACCTGTTCCTCCCCAGGGTACCGCCCCGGCCGGCCGGCAGGGCTCCGGCACAGCCCAGGCCGCGGCTCCGGCCCCTGGTGCCGGCTTCCCTCCTCCAGGCCCGACCTCTCCTCCCGTCGCTCAGGGAGGGATGTGGACACCGGCAAACGAGAAGCGGGGAGGACAGGGCCTAGTCAGGGACCATGGCCTCTGAAGCGAGGGGACCGGAGGAGGAAGCCGCGGGCCCCCGGCGCACGGGCCGAAGCGGGAGCCAGAGGGAGGGGGCGACAGAGTTCATTCCGCCACCAGACGATAAGTAACGAAGGCGGGGTCCCGGGCGAGGGTGGCTCGGAGCCCGTCGGGCCGAGGTTACGGGTGACAGGCCCGGGGACCGGCTGGATCTTGCCCACGGCTGACCCGGAGCCTCACACTTACCAAGATCCGCTTGAAGAGCGCGTTCTCCTTGGGCGGGAGGCTCACGGCCGGCATCGTTCCGGCTCCTCCCGCTGCTCCCGCCACCGCCCGGCTCGGTCAGTGTGTTTGTCCGACCGCCGCCGTTCCCTGGCGGCTTCAGCCCTGAATGCCCCGATCCACCGCCGCGACCGGGCCTCGGGTGTCACCGCGTCGCCCAGCCACGACACCCCTTCCCCCTTCGTTGTCTTTTTCCCTTTCTCACTTTACGCGGCCGCCGCTTCCCCCCCACCCACCACGGGTCTCCGTCGGCGGTTCACGTGGTAACTGAACGGACCGACAGAGGCAGCCAAAATGGCGGACGCGAAGGGCTTTCCCACCCGGGTCATGCCGCCGAGCGCGCAGGCGCGATGACCTCCTTTCCCCACCTCCTCTGCCCCGGAGCTTGCTGGGAAACCTGGAGGCCGGCCCAGGGGCCAGGGCAGAGAGGGTCGCAGAGGCCCCGCCCACCCGTTCGCCGCTGAGAATCGCGGAGGCACCGAGGGTGCGCGGACTGTGGTCCACTCTGGCTCCGACCGCCTCTGCGTTAAAAACAGCAGCCTTCCTACTGCTACGCTGGCCTTTCATTCATTGGATCGACTCTCCCAGACTGATCGCAGCTTGAGCCTGAAGTGCTTAAATGCAGGCGTTCAAGAAGCGCTGTGTTTGATCCTGGACAAAGTGCCGAATTCAGTAGCAGAGGCGGAGAGAAAAAAGCTTCACGCCAGTGGGGACTTGTAAACAGATATGGAGAGGAGAGGGCTTAATGGAGTCTAAAAAGCACGGAAGAGCTTGAGCAATTAAATGGACTTGGCTGGGGTACTGGCGACTCCGTTTATTCCTTAGGACCAGCCTGTGAAGGTAGTCGGCCAGACCCAGAGTGTCATTTTGCACTTGCCAGAGAAGCATCTGAAAGTTCAAGCGTGTGTTTTTATTTCATGGCGAAGGCCATGCACTGCCGGGTTGACGAGTGGCTGAGTCACCTTGGGTAGTGGCATTAGGGACACTGACTTCCCTGGAGCTAGCTTCAAGCTAGTGCTTTACAGTGTGACTTGTTAAATTCCCCATCTCCAGAAATCCTCAAATCTTAGAAGCCTAGGAAGATCTGGCAAGGATACTAGAAAACTGTTCCAGTAGGCAAGGTCAGACTACATACCCGCTAGGGCATCTTCTACATATATGTCACTTCATTAACAATCACAGTAAAACTAAGTTTTAAAAGTGGCATTGCATTGATAATCTACAGTTTTTCATATCATATGAGCCATTTTTACCCTTGATTACTTTTTTTAAATCCTCACCTGAGGATATTTTTTCCATTGCTTTTCAGAGAGAAGTGGAAGGGAGGAAGGATGGGAGGGGAAGAGAGAGAGAGAAACATGGATGTGAGAGAGACACATGGACTGGTTTCCTTCCACCTGATCTGCTCTAACCACTGAGAACACCAGCCAGGGCCCCTTGATTATTTTTTATGATCTTTCTCCAGAGCCTGAATTTGATTCATAGCATTTCCTGCATCATGAATCATTATGTAATATGTAACATTGCCCTTTTAAATTTATTTACCCAGCCCCACCGGTGTGGCTCAATGGTTGAGCATCCACCCATGAACCCTGGAGGTTACCAAGAGGTTACCAAGAGGTCATGTTGGATTCCCAGTCAGGGTACTAGCCCAGGTTTCTGGCTCAATCCCCAGTAGGGGGCGTGCAAGGCAGTTGATTAATGATATTTCTATCCCTCTCCCCCTCTCTCTTCCTCTCTCTGAAATCAATTTTTTAAAAAATATTAAATTTATTTACTCAGATATTTTCCTGGTTTCAGCTTCTTCTTCCTTAACTTTCTCTGGAAAGTTTCCCAGTGGAAAAGTCTGGGACTAATGCTTGGGCTTTCTGCTATCTCAAATGCCCTCTCCTTTTGCCTGGGTCATAAATAAGGTTTTAGTAGTCAAATCCTGAAATCTCCTCAATTTCTGTGATCTCCAAAAATTTCATTAAGAAAATTTTATTGCCCTAGCTGGTTTGGCCCAGTGGATACAGCGTTGGTCTGTGGACTGAAGGGTCCCGGGTTCAATTCCGACCAAGCGCACATGCCCAGGTTATGGGCTCGATCCCCAGTAGAAGGCGTGCATGGGGCAGCCAATCAATGATTCTCTCTCATCATTGATGTTTCTTTCTATCCTTCTCCCTTCCTATCTGAAATCAATAAAAATATATTTAAAAAAAAGAAAATTTTATCTATAGGAAACTGAGTTTGAGTTTTGGAATATGGCCAGTTTTATCATAACTTAAAAAAAAAAAACAGAACAAACATAGAATTCATAAAAACATTTGTTAATTTGTAGTAACATTTGAACTTCACTGCCCCCTTTTAAAAGGTCTTTCTTTTAACTATCTGAACTATAAAAAGATAGAAAAATTGTCTAACTTCAGGTTTAGGGTTTTCTTTAAGATTATGTTTAAAGTTAAAGTTAGGGTTAGTGTTGGGATTAAGATTATATTTAGGATTAAAGTTAGGTTATGGTTAGTGGTAGGGGTTAAGTTTAGGGTTATGGTAGGGTTAGCTTTAAGGTTAGGTTTAGGATTAGGGTTTGGTTTAGGGTTAGAGTTAGGTTAATTTTAGGGTTAGGTTTAGATTTAGTTATGTTTAGGTTTTGAGTTAGGATTCAGCTTAGGGTTAGGATGGCTTCATAGCCAAAAGTCCCTATGGCAATATTATTTGCTATGATTTTCTAAATGTATCCTGTAAATAATATACTGTTTTCCCCTTGGGGGAAGAGCATTTCTTGTCTTTCAAAACAAGCAGTGGTTTCCAACAGAAGCTAAGCACCTAAATAGATGAGCCAGCAATATGCTTTGGTAATGTTTCATTCTTTTTGGCTGATAACAAATAAATACCAATTTTTAAGATTCAGTGAATACTAATTGAGTCAACATTTATCTGAGTCATATCCTCATTAAAATGGACCTACAGATACAGGTAACAGTTGAACCACATAGTCAGAGACTTCATAGCCTGAACTCAACAATAAAATATGTACTCTGGTAGATCACCACTTTTTAACAGATAAAGATCCCATTTATACTGTTAATGATAGCTATCCAAGAAGTTAACATAGCCAAGGCTAGATGGTGACAGTGATGATGATGGTGGTGGTGGGTAGTTCACCTTACCCCAAATATTTGCATATGACTATTGTCAAAATGCCTCATCCCTAAAAATCTTAACCAAAAATCCTATATAATAAAAGCCTAATATGCTAAGTGTCCAACCATTGGACAGTTCGACCAGTCTCTGTGACGTGCACTGACCACCAGGGAGCAAAAGCTCCGACTGGTAGGTTAGCTTGCTGCTGGGGTGGGGTCCATCGGGACTGAGTGAGACAGGCCAGACACGCCCTAGAACCCTCCCAAGATCCCTCCCCAGCCCCAATTGTGCACCGGTGGGGTTCCTCTGCCTGACCTGCACCCTCTTGCAATCCAGGACCCCCTCAGGGGATGTCAGACTGTAGTTTCGGCCCGATCCCCACAGGCCAGGCCGAGGGACCCCACCAGTGCACGAATCCGTGTATCAGGCCTCTAGTAAATAAATAATTTACCTGACAAACTTTAATTCTACAAAAAGGGTTATGTAGAGTTAAATTCATTCATCTTCACATATGTAAGATGTTCTCTATTGACTCTTTTATGCCTTAATTATTAAGTACTTAAATTTTATACAAATACAACAGAAAAGAAATATGTATTTGCCACCCAGCTTTAACAAATGTTAACATTTTGTGATCACTTCAGTAAGTTAAATAAAAACTTAAAGATACATCAGGCACTTCATCTCTCTCCAGATCCTGAATTTGATGTATAGTCTTCTTGTGAATCATAAATCAATAAACATATATATAATTTACATTTTATACTGTTTCAAGTCTTGCTCTTCATTAACCCTCCTTAGGAGGTATAAGTTGAGTAAGAAGTTTCCCAGCAGGAAAATCAGGGACTAAAAAGTCTGGTTTCCTAGCTGCTATTCAAATCTCCATTCCCTTTGCCTGGGTCATAAATAAAGTTTTAGCATTCAAATTCTGGAAATGCTTAAATGAATGTCACATAGCAACTTCTACCAAAACATCACAGCTATTAGCTCCTGGCAGGAATTGCTTCACCGGGATTCTTTTCAAGATGTGGTTTCACCTACAGCAGCCCACTCCAAGTGTAGGGTTCCATCAGCTATAACACACTGAGAGAAATGTGCTTATACTTTATCACTCTCCCAAAATATACACCAGTAAAAGGGGCCAAAAGGACAAAACAGCCTTTTCCAGCAGCAGTACTGAAATGGGCGATTGGCTTACTGGCTCTGTATGCTCTAAGTCAGGTTTCTGTTCCAACTTGTTGGATACTAGCAAGAGCTGTGTCAGGACAAGCTTCCAAGGGATGATGTAGAAAGGATATACAACTGACTGGGTGCTGAGTGGACGAGAAGAGAAGAAGTTGAGAACCAACAACTCAGTCAGCATATTAGCTGAGTGGTTTGCTTACTTGAGCATGAGCCCAAGAGACTCAAACTAGGTTAGAAACTATAAAGTGACTCACATCTTAGCAATCTATTTAGCCATCCATTACATGTACTAGTAAAAGTGAACCAGAAAGCATAAACAATTATTTTTTACTCTTTAGTTAATAATTTTTGGTTTAAAAAATTTTAATAACATAGCTAAAGAAAACATAGAAGGGCCCTGGCTGGTGCAGCTCTGTGGTGGGAGTGTTGGCCGGCAGTGTTGGTCAGGGGTTCGATTCCCAGTCAAGGGCATGTACCTGGGTTGTGGGTTTGATCCAGGACCCCAGTGGGGCACGTGCAGGAAGCAACTGATAGATGTATCTCTCATATCAATGTTTCTCTCTCTCTCTCTCTCTCTCTCTGTGCCCCCCTTCCTCTCCCTAAAAATCAATGGAAGAAAATACCATGCCCTAGCTGGTTTGGCTCAGTGGATAGAGCATTGGCCTGAGGACTGAAGGGTCCGGGGTTCAATTCCAGCCAAGGTCACATGTCTGGGTTGCAGGCTCAATCCCCAGCGGGGGGCGTGCAGGAGGCAGCTGATCGATGATTCTCTCTTATCACTGATGTTTCTATCTCTCCCTCTCCCTTCCTCTCTGAAATCAATGGAAATATATTTTATTTGTATATTTACTCTAATATATATATATATATATATATATATATATATACATATACACACACACACTCTACTATATCATTGGGTGAGGATTAACAAAAAAAGAAAATATAGAAGGAAAAGAAGTTTGCTAACATTTATTTTGCGTTTAAAACGAAACTAAATGGCATAAGATTCAAAGGATTAAATTATTAAAACTTATTATCTCTTTTACCTATACGTACCTATTTTTACAAGGTCTTTACACATCAGATCAAATTGAGAATTGAATTTACATAAATCTGGTTCAACTGCGAAAGACAAAACCTACTGATCAGTACAATGTTTTTAACAGGCAAAACCAAGTTGTTTACAAACTAAGTGTCCCAACGACCCTATACATAGGCTTTATGTTACAGATTTAAAATGGAGGCATGCAGAGGTTAAGTAATTTGCCTAAAATTGATGCAGCTAAAAAGGTGTGAGCAGGAATGGCACTTTGGAACTTAGCACTTTGAACCCTGCCCTTCAGCTCATGGCCTCAGGGGCCTGTCCATGTTAGGGGGGCTAAGGAGGGTCACTGGAAAGGGGGGATCACTAAATCTGGGGTCAGAAGACCTCAGTCTGAAGCCCGCCTCCCCCACGTGTGGGCTCGTGAGCGGGTCAGGGCATCTATTTTAAAATGCGGGGATTCTCTTTTCCTCACAGGGTTGTGAGGCTTTTCTAAGGCAGTGCGAGCAAACAGACTTTAGAAACCGTAAGAGGTCTTTCCAAATATCAGGAGTACTATGTCACCTTGGATGAATAGCTTGTCTTTGAACTTCGTCTGTAAATTGAAGATGATAATCACGGCATGCCATGCAGTCTGTCGTGAAGATGAAATGAGAGGATGCATGTGAACCACGTGATGCATTCATGCACAGTGGCTGGAACACAGAATTTAATCAACATGCTAACTGTTAACACGACACTTCATTTCCAGTTTTCTGGCTCCTGACGGTGGATTGCAGTGGATCTAAGGGTAGGTATCCCTGGGGAAGGGGTCTGAAATAAACTCTCCGAGGACGAGGAGGAGGACAAGGCAGAGGACAAGCCACCTCCTCCTCCCCCACACCACGCACGTGAATCCTTTCCTCCCTAACCTCGCAGCCTGGAGACGCACCAGCCGAGTGAGTACCTGGCCGCGACCCGGCGGGTCCTGCCGCCAGGGGGCGCTCCGAGGGCCGGCGCCGACCCGGAGGGACCGGCTGGGGAGGCGGAGCCCGCTCGGCAAGATGGCGCCGTCCGCGTTCCTGCGGCCCCTCTCCCGGCTGCTGGCCCCGGCCAGGCTCCCGAGCGGCTGTGAGTGTCCCTCCTCGTGCAGGCAGAGCCGGCCTCCCAGCCTGCCCTTCCCAGGGTGAACCCGGCCGGCGGGGCGGGGGGTGGCTGCGGCCCGGCCCCGGCCCGCTGTGACCTTCGCCGGCCCGCGGCCCGAGCCCACGCCTGTCCGCACCCCTGACTCTGGGTTCCCTATCACCCGCCGCCGACCTCCCTCCGAGCGTCACCCACCCCCTCTTCGTGCGAACGGACCTTAGGTTCCTCCTGCGCCCTCTTTGCAGAAGGGGAGACCCTCCCGGCCGCGCCTCCCGCCCCCCCCCCGCCCCCGTCCTCCGGTGGCCCAGGGCGAGCCGCTTGACCTCTCTGAACCTCTGTTCCCTTGGCTGTTGCAGGGGGCGGGGGGGGGGGGGAATTAAATGCGATTATACACGTTGTTTCCGACAAGGAGACCAGTTACAGGCTCTCCGTCCCTTGCAGCGCCCGCGCGGTCCAAGTTCTATGTTCGGGAGCCGCTACACGACAGGCCTGATTGGCTGAAAGTGGGGCTGACCTTGGGCACCACCGTCTTCCTGTGGGCCTATGTAAGTCTTACTCCCAGTGCAATAGGATGGTTATGTATTTGCTGATAACATATTTCTCCGTGAAGGAAATGCCAAGGATTGAAAGTATTAAGGTTTTAGGGGCATTTAGAAGATAGGGTGAAGCTGAAATGTGTCATTCATTGTTACTTAGCATGGGTTTGTCGTGAGTGGCGGTGTTACTACTTATTATCCTATATCTAATTTCTTTTTCTTTTAAATATGTATTTATTGATTTCAGAGATGACGGGAGAGAGAGAGAGAAACATCAATGATGAGAGAGAATCATTGATCGGCTGCCTCTTGCACGCCCCACACTGGGGATGGAGCCCACAATCCTGGCTTTTGCCCTGACCGGAATCGAACCGTGACCTCCTGGTTCCTAGGTCGATGCTCAACCACCAAGTCACGCTGGCTGGGCTGTATCTACTAGTAATTTCTTAAGGAGGATGGAGGCTGGTTGGGGTTTTATGAAGGCACTTTTCCCAGCTGTCATAGAGACAAACCATCAATGAACAGGTATATAAGTTAAATCACATTAGATTTCCCAAAATATAAGATTTTAAAGAATTGATTTGGGCGGGAAGGAGAGAGAGGGAGAGAAAACATCAGTTTAGTGTTCCGCTTATTTATGCATTCATTGGTTGCTTCTTGTATGTACCCTGCCAGAAACCTTGGTACATCTGGAGGATGCTCTAACCAACTGAGCTGCCTGGCCAGGGCCAAAACAAGATTTTAGTCATTGGTTTGTATAAATACATTGTTGGAAATGATACTTACTGTGTAGGTTTAGCAGCCTTTCTTCTTCTTTTTTTTTTTGGTCTTTACAGTATGCCAAATGCTTTATATATATAAATTAATTTAGCCCAGCTGGCTTGGCTCCATGATTGAACATCAACCTATGAACCAGGAGGACACAGTTCAATTTCCGGTCAGGGCACATGCCAGGTCTGTGGATTCAATCTCAATGTAGGGTGTGCAGGAGGCAGCTGTTCAATGACTCTCTCTCATCATTGATGTTTCTATCTCTCTCCCTCTCCCTTCTCTGAAATCAATAAAAAAATTTTTAAAAATACTCATCTAATATTCTCAACAACACTATGTAGGTACTATTATTGTTGAACTTTAACAGATGCAGAAAACACTTGGAGAAATTAGTTTGCTGAATCTGCTTCTCCCTAACTTCAGAGCTAGCTACACTGTAGACCAATCTGAAATACTGCTTCCTTATGGATAAAATTTTTAAAAGTTAACTCAAAATATCTGTGCTACATTAGTATTTAAAATTTTTGTTTTGTACCTAATGGGGTTGGGCTTCCTCCACTGCCCCTAACTCCATCTCTTTAGGTCTCTTATTTTGGATTTTCTCATTAAAGTGATTCAGTTCTTTCAAATTGAAATGAGTAAGAGGTGTTGAAAGTCACTTACAACCTAACAACAGTAAATAATCCTTTTTAAATAATGTTATAATGACATTTTTTACATTCTTTTTTTTAATATATTTTATTGATTTTTTACAGAGAGGAAGGGAGAGGGATAGAGAGTTAGAAACATCGATTCAGCTGCCTCCTGCACACTCCCCACTGGGGATGTGCCCGCAACCAAGGCACATGCCCCTGACCGGAATCGAACCTGGGACCCTTCAGCCCGCAGGCCGACGCTCTATCCACTGAGCCAAACCAGTTAGGGCATTTACATTCTTAATTTAAAGTTTTCCTGAAATGGAGCTTTATTGCTGCTTGAGGGCTCTGATTAAAATTAAATCTTTGATTTCACCAAATGTCACCTTATATCAGTGATGGCGAACCTTTTGAGCTCGGCATTTTGAAAAACCCTAACTTAACTCTGGTGCTGTGTCACATATAGAAATTTTTTGATATTTGCAACCATAGTAAAGCAAAGACTTGTATTTTTTTATATTTATTTTATATATTTAAATGCCATTTAACAAAGAAAAATCAACCAAAAAAATGAGTTCGCGTGTCATAGGTTCACCATCACTGGCCTATATCAACCATTGTCCCACTTGAATATTTTGTCAGAGAGTGGTTCTAAGAAAGTGGCTGTCCTCCTGATATCTAATTAATACACATATATTTTGGGGTGAGGTTGTTCATTCACTCACAGTATCAAACTTCTAAGGTTAGAAATATAATACACACCTACCCCTGGACCCCATTTAATAACCAAGTCCTGCTTTGTTGTGTGGTTTAGCCCCCCTGTGGTGAGGAATTCCATTAACTGCCCACTGAATGAAGTAATTTATTTGGCAAAAGTTGAATTTTAAATATTAGTCTCCTCCTCTTTAATTTGCCAGGAATATTGCATTTCTAATTTTAACTGTTACCTCCTTCTAGCTCATCAAACAACATAATGAAGATGTTTTAGAATATAAAAGAAGAAATGGGTTGGAATAAACTTTTTAAATGCTAATACTGTAAGTATGCAATTTTATAGGATTAATAGATTATGCAAGATAATTAAACTATTTTTATTGATTGACTTTTAGAGAGAGAGGAAGGGAAAGGGATAGAGATAGAAACATCGATGAGAGAGAAACATTGATCAGCTGCCTCCTGCACACCCCCCACTGGGGATGTGCCTGCAATCAAGGTACATGTCCTTGACCGGAATCGAACCTGGGACCTTTCAGTCTGCAGGCCGATGCTCTATCCACTGAGCCAAACCGGTTTGGCATGTGATTCTGTGATTTAAAAGATAGTGAGTTTATGTATAATATATATACATATAGATAGATTGGGTTGATTAAAGTAGATAACTTATTTCTGCTGAGTAAAATAGTAATCACTAATGTATACTTTTCCATATTTAACTCTCAGTCTCAGCTCTTTAGAGTTTGATTATCCAAATATTTGCTTTTAAAAAAAATATTAATATCAACTTGCCCATATCACTACTTCAGCCAATCAAGAGATAAAAATGAAATAGATATTTAAATCAAAATCAGATGCTTTTACTAATCTTTTGTAGTTCAATTAAATTATTTTTTGCTAAAACTTAAAATGAGGTGTTGGTGCTCTTTGTGGATTTGTTTTCTAGACTTTCTTGATGCTCTAGGGTTAATTATTCAGAATGGTCTAATTTTAATATTTCTGTTTGTTAATGCTGTAGTTTTAATTTCTTTTCTCTTCATTATAGGTATGCTCCATATAGAGTTGAAAGCAGTTCCAATACGTTGAGTTGTAAGCGAGAGAGAAAAGTTATATGTGAATCTATGTAATCAGCATTTGTGTTTTGCATCATTAAATGAAAAAATAAAAATACATCTGTATTCTTCAGATTGTGTATGTTGTGACAATGTGTGGAAAATATCAATTCTAAGGTATATTATTAGAAGTATTTCATTGTGGAAGGTAACCTTCTGATAACAGAGTCAGTAGTAATGAAGGGCCCATTGGTAAGAAAATTTGTTAAGAAGATAGACTTAAAAATCTCTGTTGAAGGATTTATTCCTTATATTAACTTTTAATTTCTAGTGAAAGCATTTATTCTTTAGTGTGTCACAGAGATAGAGCTACTTTATTACTCAATATACAAAAGAACCCAAATGCTCTTTTCTTCTAGCAGTGTCATTTTGGTTAAGTCAGAAAGTAATGTTGAATCCTGTTATCAGAGTTCCTTCTCACTCCATTTCTTTGAATTTGAATGATTTTCACTTGGATTACTGATTATGGTAGCGCAAAGTTTATTGTCCCTTTTTGCTAGTATTACTTTCATTCAATGATTAGCAAGCTCTTGACTGTTTCAAAAAGGAGTGGAGAAGGGAAAGAGTTGACCAGGGGTCCTCAAACTTTTTAAACAGGGACCAGTTCACTGTCCCTCAGATCGTTGGAGGGCCGGACTATAGTTTAAAAAAAAAAACTAGTCGGCTGCTAAGCAACAGGCAGTGGTAGCAAAAACACCCAGCGGGCTGGATAAATGTTTTCGGCAGGCCGCATGTGGCCCGCGGGCAGTAGTTTGAGGACCCCTGGAGTTGATAGACACAATTAAAATACACTTCATTTTGCCCTGGCTGGTGTCTCAGTGGTTAGAGTGTTGGCTTGTACACTGAAGGGTCTGGGATTAAATTTTTGGTCAAGGGCACACACCTGGGTTGTGGGTTCAATCCTGGGCTGGTCAGGGCACTTGCAGAGGCAACCAATTGATATGTCTCTCTTACATCGATGTTTCTCTCTGTCTCTCTCTCTCTGTCCCTCCCTCCTTCCCACTCTCTAAAAATCAGTGGAAAAAATACCCTCAGGTAAGAATTAACAAAAAAATAAAATAACATACACTTGATTTATTCCTCATCAAAACCCTTTCTTGTAATCAAAACTTTGTTAACTTGTAATTTAAAAACTTAGTTTACCATACATTTAAAAATTTTAAAAAATAAAAATTCATTTTCTCTCCATTCTGATGTTAAATGGAAAGTTTATTGCCTTGTGATTAGCTTTATGTGTGTTTTGGGCTCTGGCCAACACTTATTGTGGGAGATTCATGACAATAACTTGGGAAGTCACTTCTGAATATAAATTCAGAGTTACTTACTTTGGAATAATTATGTAATCCAAATTCAGTGAAAGACCAGACATAGCAGTAACTATTAACTGTTGCCAGTTTGGAGTCCCAGCTGATAAGAGCTGAAAGGACCTTAGAGGTGATGTAGACGAAGCTCATAATTTTACAAATGCAAAACCAGAGGTGAGTTTGCCCAGCATCACTGTGGTAAGTAGAATAATGGACCCCCAAAGATGGCCATGTCCTACTCTCTGGAATCTGTCCATGTTATGTTATATGGCAAAGGGGAATTAAGTTTACTAATCAGCTGGAATTGAGATGGGAGAGATTATCCTGAATTAGCTGGTTGGGCCCATTGTAATCACAGGGTCCTTACAAATGGGAGAGGGATACACAAGTGTGTGTGAGAATGGAGCGGTGTGAGAAAGACTCAACTGGCCATTGCTACCTTTGAAGATGGAACGGGGCCAAGAGCCCAGGAGTAGAAAAGTCAGTCTCACAGCCCTGTTGTCACCTTGATTTTAGCCCACTGAGCCCCGTGTAGGATTTCTCACCTACAAAAACCATAAGATAATAAATCTTTTGAGTTTTAAAGACTGAGTTTGTTATAGTAGCAGTAGGAAGCTACTATTTTCACATTGCAATAGAGACCAAGAAGTCAGCTATCAATTCCCAAGTCAAGGCACTTTCCACTAAAACACTTAAAATTCCTATTTCTAAAGGGAAGGGAAAACTAAGACACTTGAAATTCTGGAAACTGATAGCCTCAGTTGGAAATAAAATATAACTACAATGACACTACTGTAGGTCTGGCCTTGAGAAAAGTTACCCTGTGTGGACTTCCATCCTGATGGTGCCTGTACAACTCCAGGGGGAGCTGTCATGAAGACCTGGGCTGTCCAAGAAAACGTTCTGCAGAGATGGAAATGTTCTGTCTGTGATTCAGTACAGCAGCCACTACTCCCATGTGGTGACTGAGCATTTGGAATGTGATTAATGTGACTGAGTTTTTCATATTTAACTTGAATTAATTCAAGTAGCCACAAGGGGCTGGTGGCTGATTAGCAAAGAAATAGATTGTGCTACGAGTAAACACCTCACAGAGTTGTGCTACCTAGTGACACTGGTTAATAGAAAGAAAAGCTTTCTAAATTAAATATTGAAACAGGACTCAAATTACTTTAAACTAGAAAAGGGTTATGAAGATACAGAGTGACTCACAGACCCCAAGAATAGGAATACACCTGGACTCAGAAATAATTGGGGCCTGGGACTCAAATGTCATTAATACTTTTGCTCTTGGCTCTGCTGTCTGTGTACAGCCTCTGCATGCAGACCTCTTCCCCAATCTGCATTGTAAAAAGGCCACAATCAATAGTTCCTGGTTTTACTTCAGTTCAAGAGAGTAACTGGACTGGAAAGGAATCATTCTGATTCTAAATTCCCAAGAGGAACTGTGGTCAAATGGTGGGTCCTTTGGTAATAACATGAAAGACTTGCCATGAAAAAGAGGATGCAGACAAAATGTAGTCATATGTCAAATGCAGTCAAGTTTCTTATTAGATCAAAATCAGGTAGACCTTTTTTCACATTTAATGTCTGGGAAGAAGTCATTTAAATTATTTTAAGTTGCCATGGGGAAAAAACAAACTATACAAACTCAATTTCAAGTATAAGAAGTTGTTATGGGTTGAATTGTGCCCCCCAAAAAGATATATGGAAGTCCTAATCCCCAGCATCTCGGAACTGGGGAAGTAGGGACATTGCAGATGTGATTAAGGTGAGTTCATACTAATCCAATATGACTGATGTATTTATAAAAAAAGACAGACACATAGGGAGAAGACAATCATGTAATGATGGAAGCAGAGATTGAAATGATGCATCTATAAGCCAAGGATTACTAGCAAACAGAAACTAGAAGAGGCAAGGAAGGACTCTCCCATACAGGTTTCAGATGGGACATGGCCCTGAAAACACCTTAATTTCAGACTTCTGGCCGCTAGAATTGTGAGAGAATAAATTTCTATTTTAAGCCACCCAAGTCTGTAGTAATTTGTTATGGTAGCCTTAGCAAAATAATGCAGAAGTGTTTGGAATATCATGTTTATTTTGCTACAGAAGAGAAAGTGAGTAGGTGGGGAGGGAGGAGAGACTGAGTGAGCTCCAAGAATAGTTTTAGAATTTACCATCTTGATTGCACTTCCCCCTTCATTGTATCTAAATATTTTAGTCCATCAAGAGGGTGCTTATCAGGACTTTCTTAGTTGCTTGCTAAGTTGTCTTCCTAGATACGCTTCTAAATTATTTCACTTTAGCCCTGGCTGTGTGGCTCAGTTGGTTGGAGCATCATCCCATTCTCCAAAAGATTGTGGGTTCGATTCCAGGGCAGGTTTGATCCCCAGTGTGCCTACATGAGGCGAAACGGATCAATGTTCCTTTCTCACATTGATGTTTCTCTTTCCCTTCCTCTCTAAAAACCATTAAAACATACCCTCTTGTGAGGATTAAAAAAATAAATTGTTTCACTTTATATTGATCTGTTGAAAACATATGGTCATGGCCTAAGAATTTAGTGCTAAGAAAAACAAAGCTGTTTCTACCTTTCTGTGGAGTTTAGGAAATCACCCAGTCTTTGAGAATTGCTTTTAATTATATAGCACTTAAGCCTTGAATAAGTGTGATTAATACTGCCAGTAGAGGACCTCACATTATGCATCATGTTTTCAAAACTAGTATTTTTGTCAACAGTCACAATTAGGTGGAGGTCATCTTAGATAAGCTAAGTTATCTCTGACCCTAGATTCTTGTTTTTCCAACAAGACCAAGAAAAATGTCAAGGATGTGCTCAAGGGCAGCATGGCAAACAGTGCCTAACAGCTGGGGAACTATTGTCCAAGCCTCACAGAGGCTCCTACAGCAAAGATGGAACGTTAAAATTCTCTAGGGTTTGTGAGAAGCAGCTTGCCACAGAGTGAATCTGACAACCCACAAGCGTGTCCTCTCGTGAGAAATGTTTCAAGATGTGGGGAGAGTGTGCCATCAGACTGCAAAGCCACATACCCTCCAGGAGCAGTGGAGTAGGTAGAAAATTCCCTCCCATCAAAGAATCATGAGCTTTTCACTAAGATGAAAGGGATGTGGAGAAGTGACACTATTTCTCTCAGTTTTGCCTTTCCCAGCTGGGATGGTCCCATCTAATCTAGAGGATACCATGAAGCCCCCACTGGACCCCACCATGTATCAGATAAGATGGTGGGATTGAATGGATCCTGTCATATGTACACTGAAAGGCAGCAGGTCATAGTAAGGGAGCCTTGAATTTTGGCTTAGGCTGGAAGTAGAATCTAGTACCACCTCCTCCAATTAGCTGAGCATGTTACACACCTAATGTGCTTTACAGCTTACAACAACCCTGTGAATAAAAATTATCTACATTTTACTCAGACCAGTAAATCAGACTAGTAAATCTGACTCCCAAACTCATGCTCCTAACCACACTATTATACTACCTTGATACTTTTCATATGTAACAGTGATAATCAACATTCCCCTACCTACTCTTTAGGGGTGTTGAAGATGAACTACAAAAATAGGTGTGACAATACTCTGGAGAAAGTTTTTAAAGTCCTATATAACCTGTGTTTTATTTTTGCATTTTTAAAACCCGTTCAGTTGTAACCAAAGGCCTTAGATTACATTTATGACTGATATCTGGCGAGAGATTTTTTTAAAAAAAATATTTTATTGATTTTTTTACAGAGAGGAAGGGAGAGGGATAGAGAGTTAGAAACATCAATGAGAGAGAAACATCAATCAGCTGCCTCCACACACCCCCAACTGGGGAGGTGCCCGCAACCAAGGTACATGCCCTTGACCGGAATCGAACCTGGGACCCTTCAGTCCGCATGCTGACGCTCCATCCACTGAGCTAAACCAGCCAGGGCCAGAGATTTTTTAAAAGATTATATATATATATATATATATATATATATATATATATATATATAATGCTTAAAGTTAAAATATATTTTTATTGATTTCAGAAAGGAAGGGAGAGAGAGATAGAAACATCAATGATAAGAGAGAATCATTGATCAGCTGCCTCCTGCAACCCAGGCATGTGCAAGGCCAATGCTCTCTCCACTGAGCCAAACCGGCTAGGGCTGGCCAGAGACTTCTTTGTGATCATTGACCCCATTGATGGTGGGCTTGTTTCAGTGTCTCTTTAACCTGATATTTTAACCTCTGTGAGTGATAGCAGAATCATATCTTGCTCATTAAAGAATGCCCTGAAACAGTGCCTAGCACATTATCCTCAATAAATGTTTGTGAAATCGATTATAACCAATCCCCAGCATCTAGCAAGGTCCCAGCATATGGTAGGCATTTTGACAGATACTTATAGACAGTTTGATGGAACCTGGGGATGATCCGGAAGACCTCAGACTACACCCAGACCCCAAGTCTACACTGAGTTCTGAAGGGGAGCCTGAAATGGTCCTGAGAACCATCGTCATATATAAATGTTCTCTCAGAAAGAATTATTTTTAGGGACGCTTCCAACACATTAAATACCTATAATGCATTTGCCGCCTTTGACTATTCCTCTTCCTGGCAACCAAATCAAAATTCAGCCCTAAGGAAAGAATGAGCTGTGGTAGTAGACAGAATTTTTTTTTCTGGTCTTTTTAAATTTCGAATAGGGTCACACCAAACTGGGGTGGTTAGAAGTACTCTGGACAGATTTGGTTTTATTTGTCAATCTGTCCTAGGCGCTAGCAGTTCATTAAACATTCTACACTACCAGTGAGATAGCTCATCAATAGTTGCAGAAGGATGTGTACCTGATGCTGGTCAAAGATAGCAAGTTTACTAATCTTCATTTTGTTACTTTCATGACTGATTAACTTCTTGGTGGAGGGCCTGGGGTCTACCCTTTCTTGTGCTGCTTCAGGTCTAAATTTGACCTCTCCTTAACTGCAGATTACCCAATTGCTTTTGTTCAGTGTTTAATCCCTAGGAATAGCTAGCTACTGTATCCAAACAAAAAACAAACAAACAAACAAACAAAAAACCAACAACAACAACACCCATTTCTGACCATTGGTTTGTACTCTTCAAATGAGAATATGTTAAATATTATTAGCTGCCATAACCGGTTTGGCTCAGTGGATAGAGCGTCGGCCTGCGGACTGAAAGATCCCAGGTTGGATTCCGGTCAAGGGCATGTACCTTGGTTGCGGGCACATCCCCAGTAGGAGGTGTGCAGAAGGCAGCTGATCGATGTTTCTCTCTCATCAATGTTTCTAACTCTCTATCTCTCTCCCTTCCTCTCTGTAAAAAATCAATAAAATATATTTTAAAAATATTATTAGAACTGCATTCAGAACTAGAATCTCCAAAGAATGTTTAGTTGCCAAGTAGCAAATAAGCAAATATTTTGTTTGTAACATGCCTTAGAGAACTTGGAACCAGAAAAACTTTGTTCATATACAAAAAAAAAAAAAAAAAAAAAAAAAAACCCACACAAAACCATTAGCTCCTAGACATTCCTCCCCACCCTTGCTAAAGGGAATAATTGCCACCTCCCTCAGAGGGTGAAATGAGAATTAAAGGAGATAGTATGTGAAAGTGCTTTAGAAACTGTCAAGTGCCAAACACACATAAGGGATTATAGTAGGACACGGTCCCTACCAAAGATTAGTCCTTTAGAAAATGTTATAAGCATAAATGATTGGTGTTCATATTCAAACCCTGACAAATTGTAGCCACAATGAGGCAAGTGATTGAAATCTGGGGGGAGAAACTAATAATTTAGCATTTTTAGTTGATGTGGAAATGCTAGTCTCGCACCTCATAGAGGAATATACAGCATTTGAGGGGTTATATTTAAAGTCATTGAGGCCCTGGCGGGGTAGCTCAGTTGGTTAGTGTCCTCCCCATACGCCAAGGTTGCGGTTCCATCCTGACACACTCTCTCTCTCTGTCTCTCTGTCTCTCTGTCTCTCTCTCTCTCTCTCTCTCTCTCTGTCTCTCTCTCTCCCCCCCCCTCCCCTCTCCCCCTCAAATTAATAAATTAAAATAAAGTCATCCTAACAGTGAATTGCTGAGAGCCAGCCATTGCCTGGGGATTTCACGACTCTGAACACGACACTAAAGGCTTCTCCCCCTCTCCCCGCTCCCCTTCCACTCCCAGGAGAGCAAGGAGAGTGCGAGAGATAAGTGGACATACTCTGTTTCCTTGCGTGAGATAAGTGGGTTCATATTTCATCCGGCCTGGGAACCAAAGTGTGTCTTACTCCGGATGCGGACCCTGAAACACTTCCAGCCTTCACTGAGGAATTCCCCTTAGCAAACAGTACCGGCAGGCAGGTGATTCCCTGTCCTTCTCCTGAGATGCCTCCGTCAGCCTCTTGGGCTTCGGAAAGAGCAGCAGAGCCTGCAGACTGGGGTGGAGAGGGGAAGGTGCCAACGACTCACCCCACCCACCCGCAGCGGCCGCCCGGGCGGAGCGGGGCAGGGGTCCGCGCCCCTCCCCGGGGCGGGGCTGGCCCGAGCTCACCGCGCCCCGCAGCGCGCGGGGCTGCAGAGGCTGCAGAGGCTGCGGCGGGCGGGCGGGCGGGCGCGATGTCCCTCCGCAGGGCGGTCTCCAGGACCCTGGCGCTGCCGCTCAGGGCGCCCCCCAGCCCCGCGCCGCTGCGGAAGGACGGTGAGTGCCAGGCGCTGGCCCCGAAGAGCACGGGAGCTTCGTGCGTGGATCCCGCGGGCGTCCCTCTGTGCCTGTCTGCCCCGGGTGGGCCAACCCCACCCCGAGCCGCAACAAGCCTGCCTTGTGGCGGGGCGGGGGCGGGGGGGAGCAATGGGGGAGGGTCGCAGGGTAGATGCCCCGAAGTTCTTGGAGATTTTGAAAGTGGGGAACCTGTCCAGCGGGGCTTCTGAAACGCGACTTGACTTTCTGGGTTCAAATCTTGATGTTGGGCAAGTGCTTAACCTCAGTTTCCTCATTTGTAAATGGGGACTATAATCGTTGCGTTTCAATGGGTTAACGTGTAGTTAACGCGCTGAGAACAGAGCCCGGCTAACACACGCTGGGCTTACCATTTTTATTGCCATAGGGACCAGTGCGCTCTCCAGGTTCATGGAGAAGCAGAGGCACGGGGCTGTGGGGAAGATAGGCACTGCCCAGTGAGCCGGGCCGGCTGCGGCCAGAGTGCTAGCCCAGTGGAAGCCGGTTAAGGCTCTTGAGTAAGTAAACTCCAGGCTTGGCCGGCGCGGCAGCCTCGACCCCTGAGCCTGGGCCGGGGCGTTCCCCACGCCCTCCCGCAAGGACGTGGCCTTCGGAAGCATTTTTCTTGGCGGCTGCAAATAGACCTGGAGCTGTCCAGGGGTTTGACGCCATCGTCCTTGTATTTAACACCTTTGGATGTGCGAATTCATGGGGGAAAAGAGCATCTTCAAAAATTTCCTACGGGGAAAGTTGCACTGTGAGCTGGTAGCTTATTAATTGACAAGTACGAATGGGACTAGCACAGTGCCTGGGACACGTAGGTGCTTAAGTGTGAGCGTGGCGGTATTTGCCAGGCCACCAGGTTCGTGCTCGAGTGCGATTCTGCCCCAGCCAGCTCTTTCTGACTCCTCATCTGTTTCCCCTCCGTTTTCCATGACCTGATGGTGGGGATGGGGGTGAGGAAGGGGTGGGGGGGCTGCTCCTAGACCACTTCGTCGAAAGTTCTCAGTTTTCTCAGTTCTTTCTTCACTTCGCCTCACTTCCTAAGGCTTGCCAGGTAGCTTTAGCCCAGTTTGTGCTTTTGAGACGGAGTGAGATAAAGACTTGCGAAAATTCCATGGGCCAATATTTTTTCACTTCGGTTAGGCCTGTGCTGGTGATAATGGTGAGAGGGAAGGACGGTCCGTCCAACTAGATTTATTTTTCTCTTAAAATGGTGGTGGGAAGAAGTTGCCTTACAAGCAACGGAAATAAGGCGTCTTCGTTTTCTTTGATCTTTAAAACCGAGTGAAATAAAGCAATTTTTTTTTTCACTGATGAAATGGGAGAAGCCATTCATCTTAAACTTCTGAAGTTAAAAGACTGTGTGATGGGGGGCAGAGGCGGGAGGGAGAAAGATGAGACCGTTGACCTGGCCTTTTGCGCTCTGGTTATCCGTCTGCTTCCCCCATGGTCATTACGCATTTTTTTTTTTTTTTAGCTTCATACATTTCAAATAATTTTCTCTCCAATTGGGGGCAAAAGAAAAGTGGTTTAAAAATTTTAAATAGCTAGTTAGCAATACTGGTTGTAGCAGTATTGGTCTTTCTCTTTCACCTAATTACTTTTTTGTAGCGCTGATTTTTTCGTGAATTTGAAGAATTATTATTGACTAGATATTTGGCTTCAGTCATGGATATCAATTAACCTTTTATTGATTCCACTTTGACGAAAGAAAAAATTGTTTCAGTTTTATTGAAGGATAAAATTGTAACTGCCTCATCAAATTTTGTTCTCTAGTTTTTTCTTTTAAAATGCATCTTTTTAATGAATAAATAATTTAGGTTTATAATACATTATTTAAAAAACACACAGAAAGGCAAAATAGTAGTCACCTGTAATTTTACGACTCAGTGAATACCATTATTTACATTTTAGTTTATTTTAATGTTTCAGACCTTTTTTTACCTCATGCATATTTTTTCCTTATGCATATTGCTTCCACAAATCTGTGATATTCCTGTATAACCTTTCACTTAACATATTGTAAATATTTCCTCAAGTAAGTAAATATTCTTCTGGAAAAGTTCTAATGGCTACTTGTTTCCCATTGTATGAATATGCTAAAATTTAATTAATCCTTATTGAATATTTATTTCCCATTTCATGTTCTTTTAAATAACTTTGCCATAATTGTATTTGTCTTTACTTAAATCTCTTATAATTTTATTTATTTTTTCGTATTTTAAAAATCTTTTTGATACTTATGTCTGGTTGACAACTATAAAACTGACATATTCCCTATGTAATAGCAAATGTATTTTTAAACCAACAAAAGCCCCACTACAAGTCAATGCCATAACCTTCTACCATGGCCTGCTGGGGCACATTTGTAGGGAAAATATTTTTTTCTAAGAGATGATTATTTATATTCAAATTAAGAACATATATGTGGATTTTTTCCCAATTTGACTACTACAAAGATTCGTAATCAGTGCAATTTTTTTAAAGATGTGCCCTCTGCAAAACATAACTTCTTACTAGTCCCCCACCAAATCAAATTCCTTTATTCTTTCCAAGTCACTCAACTCATGCCTCATGCTGTATCTTCTGCCCCTAGGGCAATTTTCTTTTCATTTACTTATCTGACAAACTCCTACTTTCCTTTAAAACTCAGATCATGTCTTTGAATAGTGACAGCTGCTTTGAGGCAACTAGCTGAGTTTCCTCACTGTGTTTTCATGCTGTTGTTGAAGCTTCCACTATCTATGACAACCTTTGTCATACTGCATTGAAATGATTGCCTGTAGTTATTTGTCTGACATCTGTTCCTTCTTTCTAAACTGTGAGCTACTTGAGGCCAGTAACCTCGTGTGTCTTGTTTACAGTTATAGACTAATGCTTCTAAGAATGACAAACAGGTAACAGGTGCTCAACTGTGTTTGTCAATGGATAAATAAATGTTTCCTCATTTTTATCTGTAAAATAAAGAATTTGAGCTATGTGAACTTTAAACTGCTTCTAGGTTTGAGTCTATTATAAAAATTCAATTCCAGGGAATATGGTGTATATATAAGCTCTAGCACTGCAGAGTAAACATATTTAAATATGAGAACACAGCACTTTCATCTTTTCTATTAGTTTGTACAGAATTGTACTTCTGTTTCAGATATGATCTTGTTGCAACATCTGTCTTAGAAAAGCTTCTCACTGCTCATCTTTAAAGGCTTTATAGTAGAAATATATATATATATGCATTTGTATTACAGATTTATAGAAGTGTGTTAGATTTCAACAGAAATGTTTTATTTAACATAAATTTCAACTACAAATATATTTAATTAATTTTTTGGAAAAGTCATCTTTTTGACTAAAAGATGGAGTACATACAGCAATGGATTTCTTTTGCTTGTATGCATCTTGTTTGACAGTTGAAATTGTTTAGTGCTTTTGTCCTTTCTCCTTACCCATGCCTGCACTCCTTCCAAGGAAAGCTTGGTGCTTAGCATCAAAATGACAGGTTTCATAAGTACTTGTCAAATTATATTGGGAAAATGTCAAGTGGAATTATTACCGTTATCTCATAATGCCATATTCCCTAAAGCGAAAGTCACTTGATGTTAATAGATCCTACGCTCACTGAGCAGAAATATTTTCAAAGAAATAATTATTTAAAATGCCTTTGCTTAAGCAGTGGAGCTAACCGCGTTTAAACTTGTTTTCCTAGCATCTCTTCACTGGATGTCATCTAACGCGTCTCCTGGATCATCTGGATCAAATATGATCTACTATCTGGTTGTAGGTGTCACAGTCAGTGCTGGTGGATACTATGTAAGTGTTTAACCACAGTGTGCAGGAATTCTGATATTTTACAACCTGTGGTAAAACTCAAAGCAATGTTAAGATCAGGACATGAGATCAAATAACAAGATTATGAAGCTTTTTAAAGTATAAACTCAGTATTTCTTCATACCTCTAAGAATGGATGACTTTCAGTAAAAACAATCTATAATAATAAAAGTGTAATATGCTAATTAGACCGGACCGTCGAATGACCCTCCGGACTAAGCTGGGGCTGCGAGGGCCGAGGCAAGCCACCGCAGCTGCGAGGGCCAAGCTCTTTGCATGGATTTCGCGCATCGGGCCTCTAGTGTTATCATAAATATTAATAGTAATAGCTGACATTTGAATGTCATGTGACAGTCTAGGGCTCATTTAATAATTACAACAATTCTATAAGGTAGATACTATTATTAACATTTAACAGGAATTGTTTTGGAAGATTAATTTTTTTAAAAAGTTATTTCTTTTTTTTTTTCTTTTTTTTTTTTTTAATATATTTTATTGATTTTTTACAGAGAGGAAGGGAGAGAGATAGAGAGTTAGAAACATCAATGAGAGAGAAACATCGATCAGCCGCCCCCTGCACATCTCCTACTGGGGATGTGCCCGCAACCCAGGCACATGCCCTTGACCGGAATCGAACCTGGGACCTTTCAGTCCGCAGGCCGATGCTCTATCCACTGAGCCAAACCGGCCTCGGCAAAAGTTATTTCTTAGAGCAGTTGTGGGTTTACAAAAAAATGAACAGAAAATGCAGACAGTTCCCATGTATTTTCTCTCACCCCTGTTTCAGCTTTTCCCTATCAGTAATCGTGCTTTAGTGTGGCATGTTTGTTACAACTGATGAATCAATATTGATACGTTACTACTAACTAAAGTCCATAGTTTACATTAGACTTCACTCTTTGTTCGTTATAGGGGTTTTGACAAATGTATAATGATATGCATCCACCATTACAGTATTATACAGAGTATTTTCACTACCCTAAAAATCCCTTGTGCTCTATTCATTTCTCCCTCCCCCAATCTTTTAACTATCTCCATAGTTTTTATTAGCTTTATATCTTTATATATACTCTTATTATTTTTAAAAAGTAATATTTATCCATAAATTTTAAAAATTCAAAATAGACATATATAAAATTAAAATAATGCTTTCCTCCCTGGTCCCCTTATCCAGTCCCCCCTATATAATCACAGTAAAACAAAGCTTTTAATAATATGATCTTGGAGCTAAAACAATGGAACATTTGTTAATCAAATAAGATAAGCCTATTTCATCTTTCCCCATTCTGTCATAAACTTTCTAAATTGAAATCTACTCTTTTTTTTTTCTTTTTTTTTTTTTTTAAATATATTTTATTGATTTTTTACAGAGAGAAAGGGAGAGAGATAGAGAGTTAGAAACATCGATGAGAGAGAAACATCGATCAGCTGCCTCCTGCACATCTCCTACTGGGGATGTGCCCGCAACCCAGGTACATGCCCTTGACCGGAATCGAACCCGGGACCTTTCAGTCCGCAGGCCGACGCTCTATCCACTGAGCCAAACCGGTTTCGGCTGAAATCTACTCTTCATTATGAATAAAAGTAGAATAAGTATAAATCCTTTGGAAACCATAGGAATACACAGTCACTGCATTTTGGCTCAACACTACAGAAATATGCATAAACTAGTGGTCCAGTGCATGAAATTCATGCATGGGGGAGGGTGTCCCTCAGCCTGGCCTGCACCCTCTACAATCTGGGACCCCTCAGGGGACGTCTGACTGCCGGTATAGGCCCGATCCCACAGGAATTGGGCCTAAACTGGCAGTCAGACATCCCTCTCGCAATCTGGGACCGCTGGCTCCTAACTGCTCACCTGCCTGCCTGCCTGATTGCCCCTAACCACTCTGCATGCTGGCCTGATTGCCTCCAACTGCCCCCCACCTCCTGCCAGCCTGATCGCCTCCAACTTTCCCCCCTCTGCTGGCCTGATGGCCCCCAACTGCCCACCCTGCTGACCTGCTCACTGCCTACTGCCGCCCCCCCTGCCGGTCTGCTCGCCCCCTACTGCCTCCTCAGCTGGCCTGATTGCCCCATCTGGCCCCCCTGCTGGCCTACTCGCCTCCAACTGCCCCCCCACCAGCCTGATCACCCCCAACTGCCCTCCCCTCCTGGCCTGATTGTCCCTAACTGCCTCTGCCTTGGCCCCGCCACCATGGCTTTGTCCGGAAGGATGTCCGGAAGGTCTCCCGGTCTAATTAGCATATTACCCTTTTATTAGTATAGACGGATTTTAGTCATAACTAGGAGCAGTTTGTAGAACTATGTAGATAGCCAAATCTAAATACATCTTCTAATCTTCAGTATTTTGAGAGCCTCAAGAAGCCAGGAAACTTCAAACATGTCATTTATATTATTGTCCTCTACTAACCTACCAGCATTCACTGATACTCAGATTCCTTCGCTTCTACTATCATTCTATTGCATAATGCTGAATCTACTGCCCAGGGCTACTACAGTTGGATACAACTGGAAAAATAGATATTGGACTAAGCCATATGATTTTGTGGGAGCCAGAAGACTTAATTTCACCTGGGCATCACTATATCCCTAATTAGTTTTACTAGTGCTAGACATGAACCTCTGCTGTCTACTAAATCTTTCTTTACAAAAGCTATCTTAAACTGGAAGTTATAAACTGATGACTCCTGAGAGCCCTTTCTGGCCTTATTGTCTCACAATGGGAATGAAATTGGACAGGTAATGATTTCTAAGTCCCCTTCCACCTCTAATATTATATATAGTTTTAATCCTAAATCTTGGAAGTGTTAATTCCCAAGAATGTTAGGCTACTTTCAGGAGGAGATACAGAATGAGAGGTATTTAAAAACCTGAATTCTAGTCTTCTCTTCCCCTTCCTTGTCCTGTACTAAAATAAGTTCTATATTAGATTTATCTGAATTGAATCCATGGTAGCCAAGAGCAGTTTTTCATTTCCAAGTAAAATCTATTATGAGGGCCTCTTAGAATCTGAGAAAGGCCTAGGCCATTTTAATTATTTGAAGGTCTGGGTATATTAAAAAACATAATGCCATACTGATTTATTAAAGTTTTGGTATACATTTTAAAAAATATTTTTATTGATTTTTAGAGAGAGAGGAAGAGAGAAACATCAGTGATGAGAGAGAATCATTGATTGGATGCCTCCGCATGTCCCCTATTGGGATTGAGCCTGCAACCCCGGCATCTGACCTTGACCAGAATTGAACCCAGGACCTTTCAGTCTGCAGGCCCACACTCTCTCACTGAACCAAACCAGCTAGGGCAAGTTGTGGTATATTTTAAATGCTTATGTTTAATAAATAATATCATTTGTTTAATAAATAATAAATTTGAGGCCTGATGGAAACACTCTTCTGTGTTTGACTATGTTATTTTGGAAAAGCGAGGTTCTCTGGGCCACACGTGAGTGTAAATTATTCCATTCTGCTTTAAGTAGTTTTTTTTTCTTACCTCGTGTTCTAGCCCCTTGAACAATAAGACTAATGTCCCTTAGGATGTTGCTGCTGGTCAGTTCAGGGATGTGAACTTCTACACAGGTTCCGTCAGCATTGGTGTGCTGAGAACTGAGGGTGCTGACTCAGCATATTGGTCCTAATTTGTCTTTGTCTTTCTACTCGGTTTTCAGTTATCCTTGACTCCAGTTACAGCATTGTTTCTTTCCTTCTTTCCTACTTAATGACAAAGGTTTCCAAATAGGAAATTCAAGAGTAAATGATAGGGCCCTGGCCAATGTAGTTCTCTCTCTCTCTCTTTCTCTCTTTCTCTCTCTCTCTCCCCCTCCCTCCCTCCCTTCCTTCCATTCTCTCTAAAAATCAATACAAAAAATATCCTCCAGTGAGGATTAACAACAATAAAAAGAGTAGATGATATACATTGTCTTCTCTTCTTTGAATTGCATACACCTTTGAGTTTGGCATGATGAATATAAATCACGTTGAAAAAAATGCTTGCGAATAATAAGTACACATTTGCTTTCAGACTTACAGGAGAGTAACATCAGAGCAAGTCAAACACACTGGACATATAAAAAATTTGAAAGAAAAAAACGAAGCGGAGTTACAGCCACTTCAAGGTAAAGTGAATTTATTAGTATTATTTTCCTTAAAACTCTGATTTTCATCACCCTAGCCTAGCAATGAACACTATTTTCTTTTGGCTTCTTTACTGACTTAATCCAGAATGACTCTGGGTAGGAGTTCATTCAAAAAGGAAAAGCCACCCAAAACCTAGAGAATATTGTTATACGTTTTGGATGAGTGCATTTAATAAATGAAAACGTTTTGCATTTATACTGCTGACCAGCAGTTTTGACTTCTTTGTGTGGTAATATTACTTTTCTCCTACTCAGGCTCCCATTCATGCAGCATAATTTTAGTATCTGCCTCTCAGCAGCTTGACCTTTCATTTCCCTCATTCTTTTTTTTTTAAATCATAAAACTAATTTTTGTTTCAGTTTTGACTGAGACCATCTAGTATCTTTGCCCAAAGTACACTTGACATTAGTATAATCAGTCATGTTTGTTGAGTCCCTCAGTTGATCTGATTAATAAAATGGCAAATACAGGAACAAAACATTACATTTCACCCAAGTAAATGTTTCCTGCCTTAAACTGCTTGCTTGAACCATACTTTCTTCCATTTTCAACTATAATACTATTATTATCAATTATTACTATTATCACTCTTTGGTGATAGATAATAGCTGTTCATGGACCAGTTTTAACCTTTAGTCATGACAATAAGAAACAATGTATTAGTGAACGTTACTTAATATAATCATAAGAAGGCAGATTGTAATAATAATAATAAAATGCATTTCCATAGCATTTTAGTGGTTTTAAAATACTTTTTTTTAATATATTTTTTTTATTGATTTTTTACAGAGAGGAAGGGAGAGAGATAGAGAGTTAGAAACATCGATGAGAGAGAAACATCGATCAGCTGCCTCCTGCACATCTCCCACTGGGGATGTGCCCGCAACCCTGGTACATGCCCTTGACCGGAATCGAACCTGGGACAATTCAGTCTGCAGGCCGTCGCTCTATCCACTGAGCCAAATCGGTTTTGGCAGCATTTTAGTGGTTTTAAACCCCTTTTTATACACAGCATTTTAATCAGTCCTCACAAAAGTTCTGTGCGATAGATGACATTTTACAGATGACAAAACTGAGGTTCAGAATAAATTAGTGATTCCTCAGAGTCAATGCCTGGTAAGTTGGCTACATTCCCATGCTGTCTCGTGATGGGTTGGCTGTTTATTTTCCTGTTCTTTGTATTTGAATAAATAATATATATATAAACTAATTTTTTTAAAGTTCAACATGTTCAAAGCGTTTATAGAAAAGCAGATCCCCCATTTTCTCTTCCCAGGGGCAACCAATAATATCAATTTCTCTGAATCCTGAGGAGAGTCTTTGCAAATATAACTATCTATGCATATAACTTACCCTCCTTCTGTCCTAATACAAACAGTACCAAACTGTATACATTGCTCTTTTCCCACTTCACAGCCTACGTTGAAGACCATTACATATCAGTACATATAGATGTCTCTTTTTTTAAAGTGACCGCAGAGTGTTCTTCTGTCTTCCATGCTCTTTCGATTTACTTTGCTTAATGGGCTAAATCTTACAGGTGAAAAAGAGAACCTGGAGGGAGCAGAGAAAGCAAGTTCAGAGGCCCCTGAAGTATCTTCGGAGGCAGCTCAGGTGGTGGATGCTGAAGAAAGCTCCGATGCTGCAGCTGCAGGCAGCGCAGAGGAGGCTTCAGCCTGTCCCGACGCTGCGGAGGCTGCTCAGGTGGAGATCTCCGCGGTCGGTGCTGAACCGGGGCCAGAGGTTCCAAATGCCACCCCCTGCGAAAGCGCCCAAGTCAGCACCGGAGCGACCTCGGAGGTCACCAGTGCAGCTCCGGATGAAGCCGCCGTTGCCATCAGTAATGATAAAGGTACAACCGAGAACGAAAGCTCTGATGCATATGCTGACCTGGAAGAAGAGAATTCTCCGGTTGAGTCAGAACCCCCTGCTGGGGATGTTTTACAGGAAGAAGCCAGAGTCGGTGCTGAGGCCGCGACTCAAGGCTAACCTTGCAGATTCACACTCGGCATAAACGCCATCGCAAGTCTGATAGGTGCTTTTGTAGTTTTAGTCACCTTAGTTTTAGTTTTTTTTAAAGGCTCCTTTTCTAGAAAACTTTAATGTGCCTTGAAGGTGTTTGGTATCCGCTGATAGGTTTCAGGGTTGAGACATCTGAGATTACACGTGTCTGAAGTTTTCTAGTCTCTGAGGTCAGACTATGACACTGCAGTAGAGAGGGTAAAGATTTCATCTTTGGATTTAAGTTTTATGTCACAGGAATTGAGCTTTCTATACAGCCTGCATTCACTTTAACTTTGCTGTGCCCTTACATTACTGTAATGTGTGTAAATGTAGATTCTCAAGTTTTGATTTGAACTCATTTAAATAAAATTTAAAAATATTTAGTGCTTCTATTTTTATTCACCAATATATGTATAAATAATACAATATATATTAACACATAACATCACATGAACATTGCAATATTATCCAAGAAATCATGTAATCTAAGGAGGACTCTGCATATAGCAACATATGTGTCCTTTCTCCCATCTATATTACAATAGGGCTGTGCTCATATTTTCCATTTCAATTTAATTCAGTTTAATCGATGTATACTGAGGACTTACACTTTATGCCAGGAATCATTCATTCACTCAACAAATATTAACTGACCATCTGCAACCTACCAGTTTTACGTGGTGAGAATTTTTGAAAAAGATGAAAAGCCCTACCCTTTCCAGTTTATATTCTAGAGCAGTGGTTCTCAAGCTTCCTAATGCTGCGACCCTTTAATACAGTTCCTCATGTTGTGGTGACCCCCAACCATAAAATTATTTTCATTGCTACTTCATAACTGTAATTTTGCTACTGTTATGAATCGTAATGTAAATATCTGATATGCAGGATGCATTTTCATTGTTACAAATTGAACATAATTAAAGCATAGTGATTAGTCACAAAAACAATATGTAATTATATATGTGTTTTCCGATGGTTTTAGGCGACCCCTGTGAAAGGGTCGTTTGACCCCCAAAGAGATCTCGACCCACAGGTTGAGAACCGCTGTTCTAGAGTACGATCAAACAATAAACAAAATAAGTAAGAAAACTACATAGTACATTAAATACTGCTAAGTGTTTAAAAAGAAAAGTAATGCAAGTGAAGGGGTTATATGTGTTTGTTAGGGGTGGAAGTTGTCATCATTTTAGATAGGGCAGCCAGAGACAGCCTTACTAAGAAGCTGTCTTGTGAGTAAAACCTGAAGAATATATAAGGGACCAAGTCATGAGGACATGAGTGGTGGGCAGGGGAGAATCATTCCAGATGAGAACTGCAAAGGATTTGAAGCAGAGAGAATTGCAAGGTGCCCAGTTGTGGCTAAAGTGGAGTGAAAAAGAGGGACAATAGTTGGAGATGATTCAGAGAGAAAGAGACTGATTCTGCAGGGATGGGCTAGATCACACAGGGTCTGGTAAGATTTGGGCTATACTTGGAGGAGGTTGGCGAGTTGTGGTGGTTGTGGATGCTCTGCCTAGATCCCCTTAACTGGGCCAGCACATTTACTCTCAGCCGCTGGTACACACACCTCTCCTCAGAGGCAGCTCCCAAGGACTAACTGCCAGAGTGGTACAACAGGTGAGGCCAACTCATGCTCCAGAGCCTCCTGGGGCTCAGGCTGGAGCTGGTTTCCAGCCAACATTAGATCCTTGCTTAGCTTTTCTCCAGTCCTATCCAGTTGTCCTCCTCTTATTCTCCTGAGAGTACCCCTTCAGTAAATCTCTTGCAAATAACAAAAGCCAACTCGAAATGGACCAAACAACGGGAAGATAGTTATGACTATGTAACTAGCTATCCAGAGGTCGGGCAGCCCCAGGGTTGGCTTATTCTGTGGTTCACTCTTTAAGAACTAAGCTGTTTCTATTATTCTGTTCTGCTATCAAGAATGTTTGGTCTTGAGAACCAAGATGGGGGCATAGGTAACCTCCTGTATTTGCTGCCTCCCACAACCACATCAAAATTACAACTAAAATACAGAACAACTATCATCCAGAACTGCGGGAAAGCTGGCTGAGTGGAAGTACTACAAGTAGAGAGGTAAAGAAGAGAGCACATTGAGACTGGTAGGAGGTGTGGAGGCGCGGAATGGGCTGGTCCGGCACCCAGTGTGCCACTTTTTTAATTGGAAGGGAGATTGCCTCTGCAGAGGCCACCTGGAGGAGTGAGCGGTCCCAGCCCCACACCAGACCCCCAGCCCAGGGTTCCAGAGCTGGGGGAAAAAGTCCCTATGGGCAGTAAGAACTACGGACTGTGAAGCTCTTTACCTGACCTTCAATTCTAAATGATAGCTTTGCTGGGTAGAGTAATCTTGGTTGTAGGTTCTTGCTATTCATCACTTTGAATATATTTTTTAAAATATATTTTATTGATTTTTTACAGAGAGGAAGGGAGAGAGATAGAGAGTTAGAAACATCGATGAGAGAGAAACATCGATCAGCTGCCTCCTGCACATCTCCCACTGGGGATGTGCCCACAAGCCAGGTACATGCCCTTGACCGGAATCGAACCTGGAACCCTTCAGTCCGCAAGCCGACGCTCTATCCACTGAGCCAAACCGGTTTCGGCAACTTTGAATATTTTTTGACACTCCCTTCTGGCCTGCATAGTTTCTGTTGAGAAATAGCAATGTATGCAGTGCCTGCTTTCTGTCAGAGTGTATTGTCAAGCATTTAGATTTTTGCTCATGTGATAGGTGAGAAATTATATCTTAGTGTAGTTTTAATTTGCATTTCCTTTATTAAGAATGAGGTTGAACATTTTTCCCTTTGGTTAAGATCCATGTACATTTATATTTTTCTGCAAATTACCTGTTCATTTCTCCAGTGAATTTTTTGGTGTTGTCAGTACTTTCCTATTCTTTTTTTTTTTTTTTTTTAGAAACTATTTATGTACTAGAGATGGTAAGCTTTTGTCTATGATATCAATTATAAATATTTTTCCAATGTGTCATTCACCTTCTTAATTATGGTATTTTTTTAGTACAAGAGATTTTTAAATTCTAGGTAATCAAATTGCTGTGTTGCTTCTGAATTTTGAGCTATTGTTAGTGTAGTGAATTTGGATAAAAAATAGCCACAAATTTTTCCCTTGTATACACAATCTTGTGAAGTGTGACTTTCTATATCTTCCCATCAAAAAATGCAGACTGGCCCAGCCAGCGTGGCTCAGTGATTGAGTGTTGACCTATGAACCAGGAGGACACGGTTTGATTCTGGGCCAGGGCACATTTCTGATTGCAGGCTTGATCCCCAGTGTAAAGTGTGAGGCAGCCAATCAATGATTCTCCCTCATCATCGATGTTTCTATCTCTCTCTTCCTCTTTCTTCCCCTCTGAGATCAATTAAGAAATATATATATGTGTATATATGCCTATATATACACATATATACACATATATACATATATACACATATATACATATACATATATATATATATATATATATATATATATTTTTTTTTTTTTTTTAAGAGAAATGCAGACTGTTTTTCCACCCCCTTGAATTTGGTTTGCCTTGTACTCTGATTTGATAGTATGCTGTGAAAGTGACTGTGGAAGCACTCATACGCTTGGAACCCTGAGATCACCATGTGAAGAAACCTGGGCTATCCTCCATGAGAATGAGACCATATGGAGAGAGAGGCCCCACCTACAACTAGCGCTAACCCCAGCTATGAGTGAGGCCATCCTAGACCATCCAGCTCCCGCGTTGATGCCGGAGGACTGCAGTTGTCTGAGTGAGCCCAGGCAAGATCAGATAAGGACCACCCAGCTGAACACAGACCAAACTGCTGAGCCACATAATTGTGAGCAAATAAGATAGCTGTGTATTAAGCCATGAAAATGAGGTAGTTTAAGCAGTGATATGTACTTAAAATAGTTAGGACATGAAACTTAACTTGGAATTTGATACAGACTTGCTTTGTATTACTGCATTTCACATTCCTCACCAGGGACGAAGAAAGAACTAGCTGTGCCCAGCAGATCCCAAATTTGTTTGGCTGAACCGAGTCTAGGCCAATTGTTGCCTTTTCTGAAAACTTTTTTAGAACAACTAAATGCGACTGCATACTGAGGGATTTTTTCCCTTTTAAAAGTCAATATTTATTTAATGCTGTGCAAGTGACTGAGAGTTCTCTTGAAGCGGCAGCTATCAAGTCCAAAAGCAACCTATAGTTTATGAACCTTTTTCAAATTTAACAAGCAATGTAATGCAAGTTTAACAACAGTAGTCCATAGAAAGCCCTTTCATTATCAGACCATTAACTGATTTTGGCTCAGTGGATAGAGCACTGGCCCACAGACTGAAAGGTCCAGGTTTGATTCGGGTCAAGGGCACATACCGTGGTTGCAGCTCGATTCCCAGGCCTGGTCGGGGTGCCTAAGGGAGGCAACCAATCGATCTCTCTGCCTCTCCCTCTCCCTTCCACTCTCTAAAAATCAATGAAAAAATATCCTCGGGTGAAGATTAAAAACAACAACAACCTCCCCCCGCACACACACACACACAAACATGTTAAAAAAAATCAAAGTGGGCCTGGCCAGCATGGCTCAGTGGTTGAGCATTGACCTGTGAACCAGGAGGTCAGGGTTTGATTCCCAGTAGGGTACATGCGTGGGTTGCAAGCTCCATCCCCAGTGGGGGGCATGCAGGAGGCAGCAGATCAATGATTCTCTCTTATCATTGATGTTTCTCTCTCTCTCTCCCTCTCCCTTCCTCTCTGAAATCAATAAAATATATATTTTAAAAAGTCAAAGTGGGATAGAGTGTGGGGCTCAGAATGTGAAGTCTATAGTAAAAGCTAAAAACTGGCAGCAGAATCAGATAACCATGTTACTTCACTTAGATGAAGACAGATATAAAGGAAGACTTAAGTTTAGAAAAATGAAACACCCATTATAATGAGACACTGACATTTAAATATTAATTTAAATTTAAAAGTAAATACAAATATTACTACAAATATCCGTTATTTTAATTCTTGAAAGAAATGTATGACACAGTCATGAACAGTACATCTGAGATAACTACCCAGTCTTTTTTAAAAACAGTCTAAATTTTCTATCACAAAGGACAGTGTATTTCAAGCCAGCTTTTGTGAGTTGCAGCTGGATTCAGGAAAGATAGTTTCTGAACATGTTAGTAGTTTCTGTGCCAAGTATTTGTCCTGTCAGATAGCATCTGTTGACCAGAAGCAGCACTGTCCATTATAATCAAGCATATTATATAATGTTTTTCCTAGTTAAATATTCCTCTAAAGTTTTTCCAGAAAGATATTTTTTTTTCATGATATTTTCTTTTATTTATCATTTTGGCTAAGTTTTTAGTGAATAAGTTGAAGGAATTTGGAAAGGTAAATATTAGTATTTGAATTTTTCACATGGATATATACTTTTAAGTAATCATTGACCAAATTAATGATTAAACTAATATAAAAACTTAACTTTTATTTTTCTGAGATTATTTCTTATGGATTTCTGGGGTAGGGGAATAGAATAAAGAGAAAATTTTTTTCTTTTTTCCTTCATCACATGACATGAAGATGAGAAAATTGTGGGCATTATTCCCCGCCCCCTTCCCTACTCCCCCTTTAAGAATGGGAATCTCTCCTCCCACAGCAGAAATGCTCTCACTCAGACTACGGAAAGAATCCCCTTTGGAGGGGACCATTCTATGTAGACTGTGGTTATACCTATTTTGTCTCAACTAGAATCACCAATTAGACTGATTTTTAAAATTTATCTTTAGATTAGATAGTAATTCATTTATCATGCAGTGATTTTATTCGATTAAGATATTTAAAACAACAGGTTTTACAAAGAAACAAATCAGTTATTTTAGTCATATAGAACTTTCAATAAGGAAAATAGTACATTTTTGAAAAGACCTCAAATAGTAGCAAAACATTCTGGAACCAAGCTCTTTTGAATTTGCTACCATCACATCTCTCCCTCCTTCCAGTCCTCTCCATCTCCAAACTCTCTCCAACTGTTACCTTGGTTCAATAGCTCACACCTGTAGCTGCTTAGCAAGTCTTCCTACTATTTGTCAATTCTTCTAAAACTAGAGGCCGGGTGCGCAAATTCGTGCACTGGTGGGGTCCCTGGCCTGTGGGAATTGGGCCCAAACTGGCAGTTAAACATCCCCCAAGGAGTCCTGGATTGTGAGAGGGCACAGGCCAGGCTGAGGGACCCCACTGGCACATGAATTTGTGCACCGGGCCTCTAGTATGCATATAAGATCTTTGGTTAATCTCTTCCTGCCCTCCCTGCTTCCCTCTGAGATTCATCAGTCTGTTCCATGTTTCCATGCCTGTGTGTTGAGCGTTTGCCCCCTGGTGGTAAGTGCGCATCATAGCTACCAGTCGAACAGTCGAATGGTTGGACACTTAGCATATTAGCCTTTTGTATATATAGATGGCAAGTTGGTCCTGTTATCTCCTAGTGTAAAACTTTTCACTAATCCAGCAATACCCAATTGAGGACATTTAAATTTGTTATTACTTTACAGTCAAAATTCTTTCTTTTTTTTTTATTGCTTAAAATATTACAAAGGGTATTACATATGTGTCCTTTTTTTCCCCCCGCCCTTGACTTATGTCCATTGGTTATGCTTATATGCATGCATACAAGTCCTTCGGTTGATCTCTTACCCCCCTCCCTTACAGTCAAAATTCTTATTCTATAGTATGACAGTCAAAACACACCTGTCCAATCTCATCCCAGTCTTATGTTCTGCCCTTATTCCTACTTTCCTGCAGCCTCCAGCCACCCTCCCTTCCCCATGAACCAGACAGTCTAAATGATTTAACAGCATCATTACTTGAACTTGTCACCCTGTTCATATTATGCCTCAAGGATCTTGTACATGCTGTTCACTCTACCTGAAAAGACACTCCTAATCCCTCAGCTGGCTCAACTTCTAATTACTCAGCTCAAACAACATCTGCTTTGCAACACCTTTCCTCACCTAACTGAGCTAAGTCTATCATACCTTCCTGTGTGTTATTCTCTATTATTGCATTTATCATTCTGTTTTTCATTTATTTGTTTATATTTTAGACTTTCTGAATAGAATAGGAATTGTTTGAGAAGAAACACCACAGTAGGGCCCTCAATAAATGCTTGCTGAATAATATTATAAGGCTCATGGAATTATGCTCTGTTTTCTAGAGTTGACCCCTATGAAACTGCTGTTATGCAGCCATTTTTGACCTACAGAGATAGGAATTCCATAGGATTCAACCTAAATATATCCCAAGAGGTAAATCCTGAGAAGAGTTCAGATTGTTAACTTTACTAAAATAATTATAACTTCTTTTTTAAAAAAAATATATTTTATTGATTTTTTACCAGAGAGGAAGGGAGTGGGATAGAGAGTTAGGAACATCAATGAGAGAGAAACATTGATCAGCTGCCTCCTGCATACCCCCTACTGGGGATGTGCCCGCAACCAAGGTACATGCCCCTGACCGGAATCGAACCTGGGACCCTTCAGTCCACAGACCGATGCTCTATCCACTGAGTCAAACCGGTCAGGGCAAAATAATTATAACTTCTAATGCAAACCCAGAATTTTCTCAGATTGTATGGAAACTCAGCTGAAGAAATTCCCAAATATAAAATTTTTTCCCCATAAAGAAATCAGCCTACCCCTGCCAGCATGGCTCAGTGGTTGAGCATCGGCCTATAAACCAGGAGGTCACAGTTTGATTTCTGGTCAGGGCACATGCCCAGGTTGTGGGCTCGATCCCCAGTATGGAGCGTACAGGAGGCAGCTGATCAATGATTCTCTCTCATCATTGATGTTTCTATCTCTCCCTCTCTCTTCCTCTCTGAAGTCAATAAAAACATATTTTAAAAAAATCAGCCTATAGTTTTCTTCTCTTTGTACAAAGCCCACCTGTTATTCTGAATGGAATTTTTATCTGTCACTTGATTGCCTTACAATTAAAAAGAAAGAGCTTCCAGCTCCATTTTGAGGTTGCCGAGGCTACAGGAAAAAGCTCTCCTATGATTACTTTCTGTACTTTTTTTTTTTTTTAACATACATTTACAGATATCTTCCTTTGTTCTCTATCTGGATGCTTTCCTCTCATATCTTTGTTAATAGGACAGTGGTTCTTAACCTTGGCTGCACATTAGAATCACCTAGGAATCTTTTTAAAATCCTGATTTCTGGGCCTCATCCTCTGGAAATTCTGTTTCTTTGTTACTAATGTTTTGGCCCCGACCCATAACAAAGAAACAATTTCCGGAGGATGAGGCCCAGAAATCAGGATTTTATTTATTTATTTAAAATATATTTTTATTGATTTCAGAGAGGAAGGGAGAGAGAAAGATAGAAACATCACTAATGAGAGAGAATCACTGATCGGCCACCTTCCGCACACCCGCTACTGGGGATCGAGCTCACAACCAGGCATGTGCCCTTGATCGGAACCGAACCTGGGACCCTTTAGTCCACAGGCCAACGCTCTACCCACTGAGCCAAACCAGTTAGGGCAGAAATCAGGATTTTAAAAAGATTCCCAGGTGATTCTAATGTGCTGCCAAGGTTGAGAATCACTGGCCTAGACAGTGGTCAGCAAACTCATTAGTCAACAGAGCCAAATATCAACAGTACAACGATTAAAATTTCTTTTGAGAGCCAAATTTTTTAAACTTAAACTGTATAGGTAGGTACATTGTTATTAACTTAATTAGGGTACTCCTAAGGTTTAGGAAGAGCCACCCTCAATGGGCCAAAGAGCTGCATGTGGCTCGCCGCAGTTAGCCGACCACAGGGAGGATAAGCATAGGGTTTTGGTTCAACAATGCTCTGGGAAGCCTTTTCAGCTTTAGCATCACCACGCTAATCAATTTCCATGAGAAGTGTCGCTGCAGGCAGATTCCAGTGCAATTACACTTGCCACCTCCCATTATTGTAGCTTCACTGTTCCCGAAGAGCTTGTTTCCCAAGTATTTACACATGACTTTTCATAACAGTGACTGGCTTTCTCCCAAGCTGAAAGTTGAACAGAAATGTCTTCATATTATTCCTCAACACTCTTTCAAAACTCAAGTCAATATAATAAAGTTGTTATGAGAGCTTATATAAGTTCTTGCAAAGACATTTCTTGTCTGACAATAACTCAGAAAGATTTACCCGTGAAAGCAACGGTAATAAAGCAGGATTTCATCTTAATTCTGTTGGACCTATTGGCTATTTTGGTTATAGCAATATTTTCTGCTTTTCTTTAAAAGTCAATTTCCTGTTTCCTCATAACTCAGTACTAACTGGAAGCAGAATTCTCACATTCTTGTCAGCATACAGAGTTGGCCATCATTTGGACTATGTGGAATATCTTTGTGTGGCTGAGTTTTGTCTAGTCAAGTTCCCATAGTTTGCAGTCTAATATAAACATCTGGCTTAAAAATATATGCTTAAAAATGAAGGAATGTGTGTGTGTGTGTGTGTGTATGTGTGTGTGTGTATGTGTGTGTGTATGTGTGTGTGTATGTGTATGTGTGTGTATGTGTGTATGTGTGTATGTGTGTGTGTATGTGTGTATGTATGTGTGTATGTGTGAGTATGTGTGTATATGTGTGGGTATGTGTGTGTATGTATGTGTGTGTGTATGTGTGTGTATGTATGTGTGTATATGTGTATGTATGTGTATGTGTGTGTATGTGTGTGTGTATGTGTGTGTATGTGTGTGTGTATGTGTGTGTGTGTATGTGTGTATGTGTGTGTGTGTGTGTGTGTGTGTGTGTGTGTGTAGGGAGGGAACTTACCCTGCTAGATAGAAAGACTTATAAAGCTATAGAGATTAAGCCCAGCCAGTTGAGCATCAACCCAGGAACCAAGAGGTCACCAGTTCAACTCCCCGTCAGGGCACATTCTTAGGTTGCAGGCTTGATCCCCAATAGGTGGCACATAGGAGGCAGCCAATGGATGATTCTCTCTCATCATTGATGTCTCTGTCGCTCTCTCTCCCTCTCCCTTCCTCTCTGAAATCAATAAAAAAAATTTTTAAAAAAAGGTAGTTGGTATAAGTGGATAGATAAATAGCCAATGGAAAAGAATAAGGGGCCCTAACTGGTTTAGCTCAATGGATAGAGCAGTGGCCTGTGTACTGAAGGGTCCCAGGTTCGATTCCTGTCAAGGGCATGTACCTTGGTTGCGGGCACATCCCCACTAGGGGGCGGGCGTGCAGGAGGCAGCTGATCAATGTTTCTCTCTTATCGATATTTCTAACTCTCTATCCCTCTCCTTTCCTCTATGTAAAAAGTCAATAAAATATATTCTAAAAAAAGAAAAGAATAGGAGGCTAAAAAAGTCCCCAAGTATATAGAAAGGAACATTATGATTGATTAGAAATCAATGAAGAAATGATGAACTTAGTAAATGGTATAGGGATTATTGGGTATCCACATGGAAAAATAAATGAAATCAGCCCCTTACCTCACAATGTATACATACAAAATTCCAAATGGATTCACAATTTAAAAGTGAGAAGAAAAATTCTGAAGTTTTGGAAGAAAATACTTCTTTGATTTCAGGAAAAGGCAGGACTCCTCCATCTGCGTAAGAATACAAAATGCTCATTAGCCAGGCTCCACAACATACAGACAGTGCCAGGAGAGGCATGTGCTCCAAGTCAGTTAGTGATGATTGAGGAAGTGTAATTTTACATTTGTTATTTACTTATAATATGTACCTTTCTGAATTTCAAATGGTATTTATAATAACTTACAATAAGTCAGAAGTCATACTCTGTGAAAATTAATATAGGCAAATATGAAAACAGGCAGAAAGAAGAGGCAATAATTATAGATTCATGAGTAACTTATGTATATATAAAAGGCTAATATGCAAAGTGTCCCCTCTGGAGTTCTACCGGGAGACTGGGAATTCGATCACTTGCTATGATGTGGGCTGACCACCAGGGGGTGGCCCGGAATGAAGGAAGGCCCTGGCCAGCAGCTGGAAGGCCCTGATCGGCCCTGATCGCTGGCCAGGCCTAGGGACCCTACCGGTGCACGAATTTTGTGCACCAGGCCTCTAGTTAAATATAAGCTCTTCTAACACCTTAAACCTTCCACTCAAAATTAGCCACTCACTACACTGCCTTCAGCTGTAATTTTAGTTTTAAAGGAGCATGAATATTCTATTTCCTTACCATGCAAAAGAAATACAGTTATGAAAATTCGTTCAATTACAATGAGAATGAACCTTACTACATCTCAAAATCTTAGGACCTAGTGAAAGTCATACAGAGAATCCTTTCTCTGCCTCCTTGCATGAGTCCCAGAGAACCCTGTAGGAGACCCAGAAAACACAAATAACTGGCATTTTGGGGAAGGCATTTCTGGTTCCCTATTGCAGCCTCCAAGCTAAGAAAAGATAAAAACAGCTAGGCATTTCTGCAGTCACTGCAGGCTTGGAGGCAGAGCTACAAGTGATTGCCAAAGTGTTTCTGTGGCCAGAAAACACAGATGAGGAGCTCTGCCTCTCCCCCTCCTTTGGCCTGCTGGGACCTGGGAGGACAGAGAGGGTCCTAGTGTATCCCAGATGTGAATGATAAATAACTCAATGAGAGGGGTGTCTGGTTATGTTAGCACAGGTAGAGGGGTAACAGTTGTTGTTGGGGTCTTTTTCCCTCTTTGGAATTTTAAGAATTGAGACCTTACTTGCTTTTTTCCCCTTTGGCAAGTTTTAATTTAAAAAAAATTATTTTTCTCTGAATGGTTTAAAAATATTTAATTTTCTTCCAGGCATTTTCTTGAAGTAATTTCCTGCTTTAGCTTTAAAAATGTTAAATGTGGGATGGGGATAAAGAAAGATCTACCAGACTTTAGGACAAATAATCCTTATATAAGGCCAAATCAAAAGTATCCCAAGAGAAGTACAGTCTTGCCATCTTTTGTAATTGGTTTAAAAAGATGGGACTAAAAACATACAAATCTGTCACTTGATTGCCTTACAATTAGTATGGAAAAAACTTCCATTTTGAGGTTGCTGAGGCTACAGGATAAAAACTCCCCTGTGATTCCTTTCTGTTATCTGTTTCAGGTTCTGTGATTGTCTGAGTGATCAAAGACCTGTGGTTATGCTGGGCTGCATGTGTATTTTTGTGTCAAATGGCTATTTAAGAACAAGTTTTCTCCTTAGCCACAGGTGTTGCAGATTTGAGATTAGATTCTCATAGTTTTGTGCTCAAGAGGGAGCTGGGAACACTGAACTTGGAAGAGAAAGAGCTCAGATCTCCAGAATAGTACCTGGTTATAATTTCCTGCCAGTCATGTCCTCTGCCACACAGCAAAACCCTTGCGGAAAATGGAAAGAAAAGGTGATTATCCTTATTCTTAGACTTTTCTGAGCATGAAAAGAGAGCCAAAGTGATTTCTTAATGTTCTCTTGGAGAGAAGAAACTGAAAGAAAACTGAACCATGCTTCTCCTTCTTTTTTTTATTTTTATGACCCCTGAAAAACTTTGTAGCATCAAGTCTTGTTAACAGAGTTCTCTAAGTAACTTCTTTTATTTGGTCAAATCAATTCACTACTATTCACAGCTCTGAATCACATTTATTCATGGGTATTTATTGAACTGCCTACTATGGTACTGTCATTGTACTAATGTGGATAGACTGAGAAGCGTACATTCTAGTTGGGGAGAAAGAAAATAAACAAAATCTTATAAAATATGTTGGTACACAGAAATGTGAAAGTAGCTATGGAAGCCTCTAGAATTGAGTCATGGTCACAGAGGGTTTCCTGGTGAAGATAATGTCTCACCTGAGTTTTGAAGGATGAGTAGGGATAGCCAGATGAAGAAGTGGGGACTAGGGTCAGTAGGCATCCCAGGTAAAGGGAGGGGTCAGAGTGGCCATTCAGAGTCTAAGATGGTTGGGGTTCACAGTTGATTCCTGTGTAGACGCTGCTACTGTTTTAACTAGAGTGTGTGTCCCCGTGTATGCCGGATGCATCCCAGTGCTACCTGGAGCTCTAATGTGTTGGAATAGAACCCTAATAATCACAGAGTAGGCACATGTTTGGACAGGACCGTTGCCTTTCTGGTCCTTTCACACAGTCCCTGCTGTCTGCATGCCTAACGTACTTCCATGCTTTCATGTGAACTAATTTTTTAGAAAATGTGGATGTTATATAATCAGAACGCCAATACCTAGAGGCAATTCGTTTTGCCATTAGTCAAGAATTTTATTGACTATCTTTGTCTTGGCTAACCCATCTGGATTCCACCGTACTACTTTTCAATCATGAAAAGGTTCCCTTGTTTTTAAGGCAATAAAACATTGTTTATTGTTTATGACATTGTTTGGCATTTTCTTTGTTTGGAAGACAGAAAGATATAATAAGGCATTTTACTAGGCTTTTTAAATTTAAGCCTTCATTTTTCAGGAAGAATAATGCATACATCTACAGCCTAACCATTAAATTCTAAATATGACCCATTTAAAAGAGAATTTTTAAAAATACCATTATTTTAAAGGCTATTTCCTGACATACTTCCTACTTTCCCATCCTGCAAAAAAAAAAAAAAAAAACACCAAAACTATACGCAAGATTACAGCTGCGTTTCTGGACCAACAAAATGATCATTTCTATTCTGAAATTTGGCATATCTCTGTCTAGAACCCCCTCTGTGCTGTATGCCCAAAGGTCGTGATGCCAGTCACAGCTCCAGGAGGTTCAGCTATATCACTCCTGGTCACCAAGCCTATGACAGCACCCTCACTCTCCACTTTCTAGAGGGAACTAGTGATATGTTTGCCTTTTACGTGTGAATTGAGCTTGACTCCTTGATCCCTGGCTCCCAGCCCTCTCTTGCCCTTCCCTGAGGATTCCAGGCCCACGCCTCCCACCCAGCCAACTGTTGTGCTGCTGAAACCCAGATGCGCTAGAGGCCTTCCTTCCTTCCTTCCATGAGTAGTTATGGGGTGCCTACTACATGTCAGACACTGCTCTAAGCAGACACCAAGACAGACAAAAATCCTGGTCTTCAAGAGGCTTATATTCTGTTTTTGTTTTTGTTTTAGGAAATAATTTTTAATGTTTTCTTTTTCTTTACAAATCACCAGAGCATCATGCAATGCTGCCAGCATCGGTGCAAGCCTGGGCCACAAACCGGCTAGGACTCTCCATATGACTTTCGTTGTGGAATTACCACCGCTGATGTGCCTTCCTTCTGAGCTCTGGTTTGCCTTTTATGACTGTGGCCATCCCCATGTCTTACACACCAGCCACAGGAAGTCTGGTCGCCCCTTGATCCCCTTCACGGAGAAGATATCCAGAGTTTTGGCTCCTGTGCAGTCAGCACAGGTGATCGCTACTCCCACCAAAAGGCATAGGAAAATCCAAAATTTCGCACTGGAGGACCCACCACGTGCTCGCTTCAACACCTTCAACACCGACAAGGGACTTATGTTCTAAGGTGCATTTCTGTTGCCTGGTGCCCTGCTCTCCATTTCCATGGTCTCTGCTGGTGTGGCTGGAGCCCAACGTGCCTTCCAGGCACTTTGCTTCAGTGCCACTCTTAGAATATCATTCTCAGTACAACTCTTCCAGTTCATTACATGCAGATGTGTTTATAAGGCATGCCCTAGTACAGTGATGGCGAACTTATGACACGCATGTCAGAGGTGACACGCGAACTCATTTTCTTGGTGCATTTTTCTTTGTTAAATGGCATTTAAATATATAAAATAAATATCAAAAATATAAGTCTTTGTTTTACTATGGTTGCAAATATCAAAAGATTTCTATACGTGACACAGCACCAGAGTTAAGTTAGGGTTTTTCTTTTTTTTTTTTTTTTTTTTATAAATATATTTTATTGATTTTTTACAGAGAGGAAGGGAGAGAGATAGAAAGTCAGAAATATCGATGAGAGAGAAACATCGATCAGCTGCCTCTTGCACATTCCCCACTGGGGATGTGCCTGCAACCCAGGTACATGCCCTTGACCGGAATCGAACCTGGGACCTTTCAGTCCACAGGCGACGCTCTATCCACTGAGCCAAACCGGTTTCGGCAAGTTAGGGTTTTTCAAAATGCTGACACACCGAGCTCAAAAAGTTTGCCATCACTGCCCTAGTACCTAGGCAGGGAGAAATTCCTGCCTCAACTACACACCGGGCCCCAAGTCAACATCTGCCTCCCAGGATTCAGATCCTGCAGAAAGGTCTGGGGTGGGGGGTTGGGAGGTATCAGTGCAGCTTGTTCCTTCCCTATAGTAAATTCCCTCTAAAGGATGTTTCCCTCCCATTGCTATTTTAACCATCTGATTCCTGCCAGGCTCTCCACAGCCAGCTTTGCCATCAGACATGAACTAATAAACGTGAACCTTTGAAAAAGGGATCTATATCCCAATTTCTAATACACAAAGGTTTTTCCCCCATCCCTATATTAATTTGAGGATGCAAATAAAAGTGGGAATAGAGTACCTTTCAGCTTCACTAGATAGCATCCAAGCTCAAATGCCAATGAATGGCTACCTTTTTTAATCTAAATGTCTGAGTCTCAGGTCGCCATTGAGCTAAAAAATATCCTATTATAAATGAAATACAATCAACATTGTGAAAAAAGGTGAGTTTTTATTTTTTAAATGTATTTTTATTGATTTCAGAGAGGAAGGGAGAAGGAGAGAGAGAAAGAAACATCAATGATGAGAGAGAATCATTGATCGGCTGCCTCCTGCATGCCCCCTACTGGGGATTGAACCTGAAACTTGGGCATGTGCCCTTGACCAGAATCGAACCTGGGATCCTTCAGTTCGCAGGCCGACGCTCTATCCACTGAGCCAAACCAGCTAGAGCATAAATGTTAGTTTTTAAAAAGCTACCTGAATATTTTCTGGATTTTTATTTGAAATTAAGCTCTTTCCAGTTTTTATTGTAAAAAGTAATATATAATCATTTTTAAATTAGACAATGAATATAGAAAAACAAAAATATAAGCCAAATCCCAGCAACAACACAGCACTGGTAACTCTTACGCAGCCAGCTCTGGGCAGTGAACTTCCACTGGACAGAGAGGCCCTGTAGCCTCAGAGGCCAACCCCAGAACACTGCCACCCAGAGGCTGACCCACAAACTGACTCTTTGCTAAACACAAAATAAGGCAGTCTGGGAAACAAATGCGGCTTGCTTTAAAATAAGGACTGTGGTTTACAACACAGAGGAACAGTGTATCGCAGGGAAACTCAACACTCTCCTGAATACCTGGCAGGTCTAAGGCGAGCCACACTGAAGAATAGAAGAACCGAAGGACCTTCACTACTGCAATATTTTTTTTTTCTTTTTTCACCTTTTAACTAAGAAACCAATTTTTTTTCTTTTTTTCTTTTCCTCTTCTTCTTTTTTTTTTATTATTTTTTCCATCACCTGATTTTACCCTTTTAATTACTACCTTCTTATTTTTAACCAGTATTATTACTGCTACCATTTTACCATTTTTTTTTAAAGTGCCATTTTATTTTCTCTTTATTTTATTTTGGGATTAGTGTTCTCCATTCTATTTTCATCATTATATTATTGGTTGTTTCTAGTTTGCATTCATCTCCAGGGAGCTGTTGCTGGAATTTGTTGGGATTAATGGCTGTTCTATAGGAGTATTCTCCTCATATAAAAAAGTCTCTTCCCCTCTTCCAATTCATTCTCTCTTTTCGCTCTTTTTTTTTCTTTTCCTTTCTTTTCTCGCTTTTACTTTCCCCCCTCCTTTTTCCCAATTTCATTTTTGCACTCCTTTTTTTGGTCCCTAATTTTCTTTTCTTTTTTCTCTTTTCTCTTTTTCTCTTCCTTCTTCCTTATCCCCTAATTCTCTTAATTCAGGTGGTCACCTTTATTTGGGGTTATTAATATCGTGAATATATTTGTGTATAGTGCCTGGTACGTGGTGCCTTGTTGTGTTGTATTTTGTGCCTTTAAATCAACACAGCAGATCCAAGCAACAGCAACCTCCTGAGCACCACACCCTCTGCTGAGGAACAGCAGCTGTACGTGAAACCTCGCCCCACCAGCCAGAAGAGCCACCACAGCTGTGAACAGCACCCACCAGAGGAGTTGCTGCCAACTGAAGAGCAGCTGCTACCGCAACCGCCCGAAGAGCAACCGCAGACCAAGGAGTCACTGCCACCAAGGGAGCAGCCACTGAACGACTCAACATCTAGATATGTCAGTGAGATCAAACATGGGTAGACAAAGAAACCCCCAAAGGAAAGAGAAGGAGGACTCTCCAGAAAAGCAACTAAGTAATACAGAGGCATGCAACATGACAGAAAAAGAATTCAGAATAAGGGTCCTAGAGTGCATAAACCAGATGGAGGAAAAAATCGACAACCTCAGCAAGAAGCAAGAAGAAACAGATGAAAAAATCGGTAACATATGGAAGAAGCTAGAAGAAACAGATGAAAAAATCAACAACTTAAGTAAGACCCAAGTATAAATGAAGAGTGATATAGCTGCAATGAAAAACTCCATTGAAAGTATCAACAGTAGACTAGGAGAAGCGGAGGGCCGAATTAGTGATTTAGAAGACAAACACACCCAAAACGTACTGCAATTGGAGAAAAAAATGAAAAGACAGGAGGAGAGCCTAAGGGAGCTTTGGGACAACATGAAACGAAACAACATACGAATAATAGGGGTACCAGAACAACAGAAGGATGAACAAGGATTAGAAAACCTATTAGAAGAAATAATATCAGAAAACTTCCCTGAGGTGGGGAAGAAAAAAGTCACACAAGCCCAGAGAGTCCCAAACAAGGTGAACCCAAAAAGACCCACACCAAGACACATCATAATTACCATGGCAAATGTTCAGGACAAAGAGAGAATCTTACAGGCTGCAAGAGAGAGACGGAAAGTTACATACAAGGGATCTCCCATTAGATTGTCAAATGATTTCTCAACAGAAACACATCAGGCCAGAAAAGAATGGACGGAAATTTACAAAGTGATGCAAAGCAAAGGACTGATTCCAAGAATACTCTATCCAGCAAGGCTATCATTCAAACTTGAAGGGGAAATAAGAAGCTTCACAGACAAAAAAAGGCTAAGGGAGTTTATCACCACCAAGCCAGCAATGCAAGGAATGCTAAAGGGACTGGTATAAAAATAAGAAATAAAAAGCTCAGAAAGAAAACAGCCACACAAAAACAGAAATGCCTACAAACAAGTACCTTTCAATAATAACTTTAAACGTAAACGGACTAAATGCTCCAAACAAAAGACATCGAGTGGCTGAATGGATAAAAAAACATGACCCATACATCTGCTTTCTACAAGAAACCCACCTCATTAGAAGGGACTCACACAGACTGAAAGTGAAAGGATGGAAAAATATCTTTCAGGCAAATGGAAAGGAAAAGAAAGCTGGGGTAGCAATACTTATATCGGACAAAATAGACCTCAAAGTGAAGGCCATAACAAGAGATAAGGAAGGCCACTTCATAATACTAAAGGGTTCAATACAACAAGAAGATATAATCCTGGTAAACATATATGCACCCAATGCAGGAGCACCCAAATTCATAAAAAAAACTCCTGGAAGATATCAAAGGAGACATCGACAACAATACAATCATAGTAGGAGACTTTAATACACCACTGACAGCACTGGATAAGTCCTCTAGACAAATAATCAGCAAAGATACAGCAATCCTAAATGACTCACTAGATCAGATGGACTTAATAGACATCTTCAGAACACTTCACCCGAAAGCCAGGGAATATACATTCTACTCAAATGCTCATAGGACATATTCAAAAATAGACCATATATTGGGTCACAAGCAAAGTATCCCCAAATTCAAGAAAATTGAAATCATAAAAAGCGTCTTCGCAGACCACGATGGCATAATATTAGAAATAAACTACAATAAAAACAACCCAAAATACTCAAACACCTGGAAGCTGAATAGCATGCTATTAAATATTGATAGGGTTACCAATGAAATCAAAGAAGAAATTCGAAACATCCTGGAAACTAATGACAATGAAAACACAACAATCCAAAACCTATGGGACACAATGAAAGCAGTCCTGAGAGGGAAGTTTATAGCTCTACAGGCCTATCTCAACAAACAAGAAAAAATGGTAGTAAATCATCTAATTCTACAACTCAAAGAATTAGAAAGAGAGCAACAAGAAAACCCCAGAGTGAGCAGAAGGAAGGAGATAATAAAGATTAGAGCAGAAATAAATGACATAGAGACCAAAAAAACAATACAGAAAATCAATGAAACCAAGAGCTGGTTCTTTGAAAGGATAAACAAGATTGACAAACCTCTAGCCAGACTCACCAAGAAGCAAAGAGAGAGGACCCAAATAAACAAAATCAGAAACGATAGAGGCGAAATAACAACAGACCCCACAGAAATACAAATGATTGTTAAAAAATACTATGGACAGCTCTACTCCAACAAACTAGACAACCTGGAGGAAATGGACAAATTCCTAGAAAAATACAACATTCCAAAACTCAATCAGGAAGAATCTAAAAATCTCAACAGGCCAATAACTATGGAAGAAATTGAAGCAGTCATCAAAAAGCTTCCAGCAAACAAAAGCCCAGGACCAGACGGCTTCACAGGGGAGTTTTACCAAACATTCAAGGAAGAACTAAAACCTATCCTCCTCAGACTACTACAAAAAATTCAAGAGGAAGGAACACTTCCAAGCTCATTCTATGAAGCCAGCATCACCCTAATACCAAAACCAGGTAAAGACAACACAATGAAAGAGAATTATAGGCCAATATCCCTCATGAACATAGATGCCAAAATCCTCAACAAAATCTTAGCAAATCGGATCCAGCAGTACATCAGAAAGATCATACACCATGACCAAGTAGGATTTATCCCAGGGATGCAAGGATGGTACAATATCCGCAAATCAATAAACGTGATACATCACATAAACAAATTGAAAGAAAAAAACCACATGGTCATATCAATTGATGCAGAAAAAGCATTTGACAAAATTCAACACCCATTTTTGATAAAAGCTCTCAGCAAGGTGGGAGTAGAAGGATCATACCTCAACATAGTAAAAGCCATATATGACAGGCCCACAGCCAACATCATACTCAATGGACAAAAACTAACACCATTTCCCCTAAGAACAGGAGCAAGACAGGGATGCCCCCTCTCACCACTCCTGATCAACATAGTACTGGAGGTTTTAGCCATCGCAATTCAGGAAGAAGAAGAAATAAAAGGCATCCAAATTGGAAAAGAGGAAGTAAAACTGTCCTTATTTGCAGACGACATGATATTATACATACAAAACCCTAGAGACTCCATCAAAAAGCTACTGGACTTAATACATGAATTTGGCAATGTAACAGGATACAAAATTAACCCCAAGAAATCCGAGGCATTTCTATACACCAATAGTGAACTTTCAGAAAGAGAGATTATAAAAACAATCCCGTTTACCATCGCACCAAAAAAATTAAGCTACCTAGGAATAAACTTAACTAAAGAGGTAAAAGACCTCTACAGGACGTTGAAAAAAGATATAGAGGAAGACATAAACAGATGGAAGAACATACCGTGTTCATGGATTGGTAGAATCAACATCATTAAAATGTCCATACTACCCAAAGCAATCTATAAATTCAACGCACTTCCCATTAAAATACCAACGGCATACTTCAGAGATCTAGAACGAACTCTCCAAAAATTCATCTGGAATAAAAAAAGACCTTGAATAGCTGCAGCAATCCTGAAAAAGACCAAAGTAGGTGGGATCTCAATACCAGATATCAAGATGTATTACAAAGCCACTGTTCTCAAAACTGCCTGGTACTGGCACAAGAATAGGCATAAAGATCAATGGAATAGAATAGAGAGCCCAGAAATCGGCTCGAACCAATATGCTCAATTAATATTTGACAAAGGAGGCAAGAACATACAATGGAGCCAAGATAGTCTCTTCAATAAATGGTGCTGGGAAAATTGGACAGATATATGCAAGAAAATGAAACTAGACCACCAACTTACACCATACACAAAAATAAACTCAAAATGGATAAAGGACTTAAATGTACGACAGGAAACCATAAAAATTCTAGAAGAATCCAAAGGCAACAAAATCTCAGACATATGCCGAAGCAATTTCTTCACTGATACAGCTCCTAGGGCACTTGAAACGAAAGAGAAAATGAACAAATGGGACTACATCAAAATAAAAAGCTTCTGCACAGCAAAAGAAACCATGAACAAAACAACGAGAAAACCCACTGTGTGGGAAAACATATTTGCCAATGTCATATCTGATAAGGGCCTAATCTCCAAAATTTATAGGGAACTCATACAACTTAACAAAAGGAAGATAAACAATCCAATCAAAAAATGGGCAAAGGACCTAAATAGACACCTCTCAAAAGAGGACATTCAGAAAGCCAAGAGACATATGAAAACATGCTCAAAGTCACTAATCATCCGAGAGATGCAAATCAAAACAACAATGAGGTACCATCTCACACCTGTCAGACTGGCTATCATCAACAAATCAACAAACGACAAGTGCTGGAGAGGATGTGGAGAAAAAGGAACACTTGTGCACTGCTGGTGGGAATGCAGACTGGTGCAGCCACTATGGAAGACAGTATGGAGTTTCCTTAAAAAACTGAAAATGGAACTCCCATTTGACCCTGTGATCCCACTTCTAGGAATATATGCCAAGAAACCAGAAACACCAATCAGAAAGGATATATGCACCCCTATGTTCATAGCAGCACAATTCACCATAGCTAAGATCTGGAAACAGCCTAAGTGCCCATCAGTAGATGAATGGATTAGAAAACTGTGGTACATCTACACGATGGAATACTATGCTGCTCTAAAAAGGAAGGAACTCTTACCATTTGCAACGTCATGGATGGAACTGGAGAGCATTATGCTAAGTGAAATAAGCCAGTCAATGAAGGAAAAATACCACATGATCTCACTCATTCATGGATAATAGAGACCATTATAAACTTTTGAACAATAATAGATACAGAGGCAGAGCTGCCTCAAACAGATTGTCAAACTGCAGCAGGAAGGCCGGGGAGGGTTGCGGGGCAGGAGGTAGGGGGGTAAGAGATCAACTAAAGGACTTGTATGCATGCATAGAAGCATAACCAGTGGACATAAGACATTGGGGGATAGGGGAGGCTAGGGGACTGTCTAGGGCGGGGGGATAAAATGGACACATATGTAATACCCTTTGTAATACTTTAAGCAATAAAAAAAATATATATATATATAAGCCATAGTCCACTATCCAGTGATAATGATACTTGTAATTCCATTGCTTTTTATACATTTTAACTTCCAATCTCTCAAAAACATTTTAATTAAGAATTTAATTATATTGCCCCCCCCCCCAAAATCATACAGAAAGACAGAGTATAAAAAAGTTCCTAGTTTTCCCCTACAATTGCATTTCTGAGAGTTAATCATTGGTATTAACTGTCCTCCTAGACATTTTTTTGCATATATAAACTTATGTTTTCATTCTTTTTTAATCCATAGGCAGGTTTTGGTTTGATTTATAAAATGTTACTTTTTTTTTCAACAACTTCGTTCAGGCATATTTTATGCATCACATAATTCACTCATTTCAAGTATACAATTTAATGATATAATAAATATGTTGTTATTTATTTTAGAGAGAAAGGTAGGGAGAAACATGGATGAGAGAGAACCATTGATCGGCTGCCTCCTGCACGCCCCCAACTGGGGATCAGGCCCGCAACTTGGGCATGTGCCCTGACTGGGAATTGAACCAGTGACCTCTTGGTGCATGGGACAATGCCCAACCAACTAAGCCACACTGGCCAGAACCAATTCAATGATTTCTAGTACAGTTTGTGTATGTGGATGTGGATGTTTACTGTTTTACATGCACAACTATCATCATATATGAGTTTAGAACATTCTCACCATTAAGCAAGATCCCTCTTGTAGCCCGGCCAGTGTGGCTCAGTGGTTCAGTATCAACCTGTGAGCCCGTGGGGGGGCATGCAGGAGGCAGCTGACCAATGATTCTCTTTCGGTATTGATTTTTTTTATCTCTCTCTCCCTCTCTGAATCAATAAAATATATATATATAAAAGATCATGCACATTTACTGTCAAGCCCCATACCCTGAAGCCCTTACACAGGGCAAATACTATCTACTTTTTGTCATTAGAGCTTTGCCTTTTCTGGACACTTCATATAAATGGTATTATATACTATGTGGTCCCTGTGTCTACTTTCATTTAGCATAATACTGGTACATTTATTCTTAGAAAGTGCAGGAAAATGTCTGTGGATGCTTAATGAGTTTTCTTTGAAAATAAGCCCTCACAACTAAGAACTACAAAGAAGTTTTAAGTATTGCTAACGTTAGGGAAAAAACTCACAGTAATTATTAGCCATTGAGAACTGTAGAAGACGTCTAAGTTTTTGACACTCCACTCTTCCCTCTAGTGGCCAGAACGAAAAAAAGGATGTACGTTTGTTAGTCAGAACGCATGCCAGATTCTTCAAAAGCTCCTAACTGGTAGGCGTATTACATTTGGGAATTTCATAGGAGAGATGTTTTCTTTTTGTTTATTGGAGGCCCTTTATAAAACAAATTTCCTGGGAGGCATAATCATCATTTTCTGCGATTCTTCCCATCATCAAATTTACTAGCCTCCTCATGTGGCAGGATTAACATGGTGTTAAACAGGGGTGGGCAAACTTTTTGACTCAAGGGCCACAATGGGTTCTTAAACTGGACCGGAGGGCCGGAACAAAAGCATGGATGGAGTGTTTGTGTGAACTAATATAAATTCAAAGTAAACATCATTACATAAAAGGGTATGGTCTTTTTTTTTTTTTTTTTTTTTTTTAGTTTTATTCATTTCAAACGGGCTGGATCCCGCTCTCGGGCCGTAGTTTGCCCACGGCTGTGTTAAGAGCTCAAGGCGCGTATCCAACTGCCCAAGTTCAAATCTCAACTCTGCCTCTTGCTAGTGGGATGTAAGGCAAGTTACCCACTCAATGTCTGAGTTTCTTCTTCTGTATGATGAGGATGATACTAAGACCTGTCTCATGGGGCTGCTGGGGGGCCGGGGGGGGGGGGGGGCCTGAGTGAATTAAGGTGAGCGGATCTCCTTAGAACAGTCCTGGCACGTAGTAGGAGTTGAATGAGTTATGTATCCTCTGTGTTGCATTCCCTGCCTTCATTCCTACTACAGTGGGGCCTTGACTTACGAGTTTAATTCGTTCCGTGACAGAGCTCGTAACTCAGATTACTCATATGTCAAATCTTAAAGCGAACGGGTGAGACACGTGATGCTGGGCTGATGTTGTGGCGTTCACTGTGACGTTCGCTGCACCAACTAGCGGTGGGGTATCTGAAGCTGGCTCGTAACCCGAATTTTAGCTCGCAACTCAAAGCAAAAAATCAGCCGAGAGACGGCTCGTATCTCGAAAAACTTGTTAGTCGGGCCACTCGTAAGTCAAGGCCCCACTGTTCAATAAATGCCAAAGCTGGCCCTTCCCTGGCTCTGCTGTTATCCCCTCCCCTACTTCTTCCTAAGGATTTGCATTGTTAATTTTCTCCTCTTTCTCCCTTTGTAATTTCCTCTACTTTACTCTACTAGCTCATCCCACTTACTTCCATCTCCAGTATTGCCTCTCTAGTTCAAGACACCATTGTGCGCTGGTCATAATGGAGACTATTGTTACTGTCTTCTGGTCAGTCACCCTGCTTCAACCCTACAGCACACTGTTACTCAGCAACCCAAGTATTTTAAAAACACGAACCAGAATTTTTTTGTTTCTGCTGAAAAGTAATGTTTTGTAGCCCTGGCTGGGTAGTGCGGTTGACTAGAGCATGGTCCTGTTACACCAAGGTTGCAGGTTTGATCCCTGGTCAGGGCACATACAAGAATCAACCAATGAATGCATAAATAAGTGGACCAACAGATCGATGTTCTTCTCTCTTTTTCTCTCTCAAATCAATAAATTTAAAAAAATAAAAACAATAACAAAAATAGCAACAATATAGACCCCAAATTCTGAACACAATATCATGTGAGACCAGGAAGAGGATGAGGGGGGAAATGCTCACATTTCCAGATCCTATGGGAGGGTAGAGATAACTACTTTCTGCCTTAGGATAATAAATGGTGTTAAACCAACGCAAATATCTCCTGGGGGCTATAAATATTAGATGTACCAAAGAAAAGGTGAGTCCTTTCAGCTAAGACTGCTACCATGAATAAAAGCCTTGATTCTTGTGGTACCTTTTACACAATCTCCTGAAGTTTGAGCAGCTGCATGAGGCACTTGTTACCCCAACTTCCCACACATCCTTTAACACGTCTTATCACTGAAGGTGACCTGTGTGTGTTCCTTTCATCGTCAACAAACTAACTGGTTAACATTCATTTTAGCAACCTTAAAGTTTATATTTTGCCAAAAGTCACAGTTTCATGAGGAAGTAAATTAATCTCAACCATAAGAATCATATCGGGAATTATCATTTTTTTAGACCATGAGATATCACCAAGACACCTGGTTCCACCGGTGGTAACCTGATTTCATTGCGGTCAAGGTCAATGACACTTTACAAACTCAAACCTTTGTAAAGTTATAGCTAACTTACCCTCACTTCTCACAGTGCAGAAGGTCAGTTCTGGGAGCCTGGGCTTTGCCCATTTGGTTTTAGGTCATAGAGCACAGGAGTGAAGTCGGAGGTCATGCTCAGGGGAAGGAACCCTGAGTGGCCATTCACAGGGTGACCTTTATGGTACTCCATTCTCTATTCTCTGAGTGTCTCTGTCTTAAATAGTTTTGAACTGACATTTTTTCTTCTCCCCCACCCCCAGTTATAATCAGATTAGAATGGAGAATGCTGTCCTCTGTCCCCCTCCATCTCAGAAGACAATGGGACTGTCATCATGGACATGGTATACATTTAAACAAACATTCTTTTTTTTTTTCAGAACAACTTTAAAAATGTATAACATTCATGCAATGAGATATGAACATATCCTCTTAAAAGAGAACGCAAGCACACTTGGTTTTGTTGACCTATAAAAGAGTGTTGCCCTAACCGGTTTGGCTCAGTGGATAGAGTGTTGGCCTGCGGACTCAAGGGTCCCGGGTTCGATTCCAGCCAAGGGCATGTACCTTGGTTGCGCACACATACCCAGTAGGGAGTGTGCAGGAGGCAGCTGATCCATGTTTCTCTCTCATTGATGTTCCTAACTCTCTATCCCACTCCCTTCCTCTCTGTAAAAAATCAATAAAATATATTAAAAAAAAAAAAAAGAGTGTTGATGTTCACGAAATCAGAAATGTGGAAAACTTATTTATTTATTTATTTATTTGAGAATTTTTATAGTTCATTTGAGCCAAACTGACAACGCATGCCAGGAAGCAAGATCTCAAATGCTCCCAGAAATTTAAAAGGTATTAGGCATAGTTTTGCAAAAGGAAAGTGAGACAAATCTAACTTTCAGATGTCCTGTTGTGGAGATAATGAAACCACGGCCTTTAGAATTCCTTGTTTCCCCCACATTTCTCAGAAACTTGCATTTATATAATTTTTGTCCTGTGTACAAAAGTACTAGCTTTGCTCCCAACAGTTTGAACTCTTTCAGACTGCTTGAGAACAAGGAAATTTGCCTGGATGTGTATTGAAAGTTTTAAACAGAAGAGGGCAGTATGTCAGAGCGTCAAACCCCACTCCTACCAAAGGAGAGTGGAAGAGAGAGAGAGAGAGAGAGAGAGAGAGAGAGAGAGAGGAGAAGGGGGGAGGGGGGGGAGTGAGAGTTAGTTTCTGGGCAAATTATGCCCAGAGACTGAGATTGCCTTTGCCAATAATTTATTTAACACAAGTTCACTGTTGGAATTATTATTTATAATAAATAATATTTCACAAGTCAAAAGCATACAGGAGCCGAAACCGGTTTGGCTCAGTGGATAGAGCGTCGGCCTGCGGACTGAAGGGTCCCAGGTTCGATTCCGGTCAAGGGCATGTACCTGGGTTGCGGGCACATCCCCAGTAGGAGGTGTGCAGGAGGCAGCTGATCGATGTTTCTCTCTCATCGATGTTTCTGACTCTCTATCTCTTTCCCTTCCTCTCTGTAAAAAAATCAATAAAATATATTAAAAAAAAAAAAAAAAAAAAAAAGCATACAGGATATCTCTTAATAAGCCAACAAAGAAATAAGTACTCAAGCCAGGCTGGTGTGGCTCAGTGGTTGAGCATCGACCTATGAACCAGGAAGTCGAGGTTCAATTCTTAGTTGGGGCACATACCGGTTTGCAGGCTCAATCCCCAGTGTGGGGTGTGCAGGAGGCAGCCGATCAATGATTCCCTCTCATCATTGATGTTTCTCTTTCTCTCTCTCCCTCTCCCTTCCTCTCTGAAATCAATAAAAATATATTTAAAAATAAATTATCCAGCCCTGACTTGTTTGGCTCAGTGGATAGAGCGTCGGCCTGAGGATTCAAGGGTCCCGGGTTTGATTCCAGTCAAGGGCATGTACCTTGGTTGCAGGCACATCCCCAGTGGGGGGGTATGCAGGAGGCAGCTGATCAATGTTTCTTTTTTTTTTTTTCAAATATATTCCATTGATTCTCCACAGAGAGGAAGGGAGAGAGACAGTTAGAAACATCGATGAGAGAGAAACATCGATCAGCCGCCTCCTGCACATCTCCCACTGGGGACGTGCCCGCAACCCAGGTACATGCCCCTGACCGGAATTGAACCCGGGACCCCTCAGTCCGCAGGCCGACGCCCCATCCACCGAGCCAAACCGGTTTCGGCCAATGTTTCTCTCTCATCGATGTTTCTAACTCTCTATCCCTCTCCTTTCCTCTGTAAAAAATCAATAAAATATATTAAAATAAATAAATAAATAAATAAATAAATAAATTATCCAAAGCAATGATAGAGTAATCACAGTGTTATTCCAATTAAAGGAGAGATGAATGAAATCAATAAAGTCAAAATTTGGTTGAGGTGGATCTTCTACAAGTTGATTCGGTAGAGACAGTCCTATAAAATGGCTAACAAGCAAACAGTCTAAGGAAGAGACAGCTTTAGCAGCAGAGATAGAGGATCCAGAGTTGAGAAACCTCTAGAAACAAACCCGTTAATTTTACTAATTTACTGCCCTACACCTCCATTCCATGTCAATTCTTTTCTGCCTACACAACCCCAACCCTATGCTACTTTGTCAGTAAAAGATATATAAATGGACTGTTCCACTTCTCTCACAGAGAATTATTCTTTTAATTCTCTTGTGTATATATAACAAAACTTGGGATTTTCTCCTGTTATTATCATGACTTGTGCCAATTTTATTAGTAGCCACAAGAACTCAAGAAGGGTAGTCCCTCTCCCTGACAGCGGCTCATGCAGCAAGCTGACTTAAGAGACTAAACCCAAACTGCCAAGAGAAGCAAAGAAGAAAGATGGAGAGGGAGCATCCTGAAAATGAATGTTTTTGTCACAGTTGTCCTTGCCTGCCCAAAGGTTAGACTATGTGAGCCAGTAATTGATCACAGTATTTGCTGGCTCAAGTCAGTTTTTGTCATGTGCTTCCAAGAGTCCTGATAATTCAGTGGATGAAGTCCAAAGTTCTTTGTTCTTTTACTCTTTTTTTTTTTTCCTAAAGGGACAATGACAATTCTATAACCCTCACCACTAATCTGCTCTCAGCATACGCTATTCACACCAGGGATGCTACTGAGAATGATTTTTGCATTTCAGGGAGTCTAGAGACAAATCTACTTTATCATTTAAAAGGCGTGGATTTACTCTCTCATATCTTAAAACTTCTCCAAAATGGCCATCTGCTACTTTTTTAGGTAAGAAAAAAAGACCAACCTTATTCTAAAAAAATTGAATCTTAGATAGAAAATGATAAAATTCATCTTTCTGTTTGAGGGCCTTAACATAGGCTGTGGGTAGGGGTTACAATACAGTAAAGCAATCTCTGTTTTAAAGTGCTTTCCCACTTTTTTGCTCAAAATTGTTAACATAGCAAGGAAGTTTCCTTCTTATAATTTCTATTTGGATAGTGAAAGTGGTCTGCCTGGTTTTGAAGGCAAAATGTTCTACTGTTTAAAAATGTTTATTTCTTTTTAATATGATTTTTATAACCAGGAATACCCATGTCTATTTTCATACATATTTTTCTAAAATCTTGAAATGAAGTTGGTAGTTCATTAAAAAAAAAAAGTTTATTTTTTATTTTCCCCCATTAATTTAAATGTTCATAATTCTGACAAGCTACTTTCATCCTAATACTACTACTAGTTAAACCAGACAGAACTGGGACCTCCCCACCCTTCAGAGATTTAGGAAAACTTGGTGCCAGCACCTATTTATTTTGGGGACTATGAGAGCCCAGATTCTGCTTGGAGATTTCTGATGATTCCTCGAAGTTAGTTTCCTCAGGACGCCCTGTGTTTCTGCCTTAGGCCAAGATGGACATTAGCAGCACAAGATGTCTGCACTGCTTTCCACTGGAATGCCATGCCTGCCAAGCACTTTGTGAGATTAATATTTTCGCTAAGGATTCGTGGGGTTGCTGGATGGAAGCACCTCACAGGGCACAGCCAGCTTTCTGTCATCCCAGCGGCTGCACCTCCACCCTCTGTCTCTCCAGTGCATTCAACACATTCCTCTCTTTACTCTGGGCTGGGTAGTTCTTCACACGTAGGTCCCAGCTTCCAAGCAGGCGAATCATGGCATTTTCCCAACAAAGTTGGGTCTCATTCCTAAGAGAAATGATAACACCAGTTGCTAGGAGAATAACGTTTCCCCGGTTTGTTAAGAGAAGTACTTGACGCCGAAACCGGTTTGGCTCAGTGGATAGAGCATTGGCCTGGGGACTGAAAGGTCCCAGGTTCGATTCCGGTCAAGGGCATGTACCTGGGTTGCGGGCACATCCCCAGTGGGAGATGTGCTGGAGGCAGCTGATCGATGTTTCTCTCTCATCGATGTTTCTGACTCTCCTATCTCTCTCCCTTCCTCTCTGTAAAAAAATCAATAAAATATATTTAAAAAAAAAAAAAAAAGAGAAGTACTTGACATCTACCTGGGTTAACTGATCATCCCACTGATCAGAAAGGTTTAAGTGGTGCTGAGAGTCTCCCGTTTTCTATCTCTCCGTGTGGTCCATTCGGACAATGGGAGCTGTGGAACAGGAAAACCTTCCTAAATAAGTATATGCATGGGAAAAAATGTCATCTCTGACAATGGAATCTTTTAACTAATAGGCTGTAGTCATATTAACATCCTAAGAATTGTGTCACTACTTGTCACCAGATATTTGAGTTCAGTTGTTGTTATTTATTTAAAAGCTAGAAAAGATACAAAAAGTTTTGTGGTCAGTCACAAATCTAGGATTATATATTTCTGGGTGCCCTGGCATCCTTTCCAAGGTGCCTTCAAATCACAGGTCATGAATTACTAGTTTTAAAGACCAGTTTCTATAATGAAAATGTCCCTAGTAAAAGTCAGGGAAGCCAACCAAAGTCAACATTAATCCCAAATAACTTACAGTCTAACTCTGGTACTTGAATAACTCTTTGTTCAGGAAGTTATTCAGCACCACCTGGGGGAGTTCTTGCAATGAAGAATTTTGCAGTACATGGTAAAGACAGCTTAAGAAGGTAGGAAAGTTATTCAAGTATTCATGAATTTACATTTCTTTTATCAAACTTTATGAACTTGTAAAAATTAAAATCAATGTAATTCAATATTTTGGGGAGACACATTTAAAGAATTAAAAAATTTTTTCAACTGATTTCAGGGAGGAAGGGAGAAGGAGATAAAAACATCAATGATGAGAGAGAATCATTGATTGGCTGCCTCCTGCACACCCACTTCTGTAGATCAAGCCCACAACCCGAACATGTGCCCTTGACTGGAATCAAACCCAGACCCTCCAGTCCTCAGGCCAATACTTTATCCATTGAGCCAAACCAGCTAGGGCTACCATTATATTTTGAGTGACTCATATGTACCAGCACTATTTGAGTCACTGCAAAGATACAAAGTTGTGTATCCCTGCCCCTGTCCCCAAGTACTAGGGTGGACACAATAGTACTCACTCTATTTTATAGGCACCGTTCTAAGTGTCTCTCATTTAGTCTTTTACAAGCATATGAAGAAAGTGAGACTATAGCTAATATTTACTGAGTACTATTACATGTCAGACCTAGTCTAAGTGCTTTATATATATTGGATCATTTAATTTTCATTGAAAGCCTAGAAGCTATGTAATATTATTTTACAGATTAACTATATTAATCCTTACAACAAGCTTATTAATTAGGTCTTATTAGCATTCATTTTTGCAGATGGAAACTGAGATGTAGAGAAAGTAAGTGATTAAATAACTCGGCCATGGTTACACATTTAATAAGTGATGGAGCCAGGAATCAAACACACCTAGTCTAATGCTAGAGTCTGTATCTTAACCACTCTTTTTTTTTTTTTTTTTTTTTTTAAATATATTTTATTGATTTCTTACAGAGAGGAAGGGAGAGGAATAGAGAGTTAGAAACATCGATGAGAGAGAAACATCGATCAGCTGCCTCCTGCACATCTCCTACTGGGGATGTGCCCGCAACCCAGGTACATGCCCTTGACCGGAATCGAACCTGGGACCTTTCAGTCCGCAGGCCGACACTCTATCCACTGAGCCAAACCGGTTTCGGCTCTTAACCACTCTTAAATGTACTTCCTCTACTATAAAATCCCATTCTAGGTACATTTAATTTACATGAATTCAGCCATATGTACTGAGAAACTGAGAGAACTTAAATGGATAAGGCAGGTCCTCTGCTCATGCTACTCAGTTGGCACATGCTTTGGAGGGAACGCGTTATGGAGGGGGGAACGGTCTTGCTCGGTTCCTGTGACTCTCAGAGTGTGGGCATTTCCTCAAGCCGAGGGGGACTGCAGCTTTGTAGTACTTATCGTGTCTGCCATTCACTTCATCTGGGGTCAGCAGTGAGGTCTTTTAATGCTGGAGGACAGTGCAGTTGATCTAGGGAGAGCAGTAAGTTGCTCTCTAATATGGCACCTTCTTAAGAAATTTCCAGGAATTTTTTGGAGCATAACTTTTTTTTATTTGTTCTCTGACTTTGGGGCCTAACCTCTGTGCAAGGTGTATACAACTAATATAACATAAGGCAAAACATAGCGTCACTTTCAAAGTAAGAACCAAAAGCCACGAGCAGTCAAAGGAGAGCAAAAATCACTTAGTGTGGGGGGTGGGGGGTTCTTTGGGAAGTCAGGAGAAACCTCATGGAGGAGAGGCTATCTGAGATAGATGCTGAAGGGTAGGTAGCCCTGAAAGCCAGAGAGAGGACATTATGCGTAGGAGGAGGTGCCTGAGCCGGGAGGGGCACGGGTGGGAAAGCTCGGGGAGGAGCCAGTTGTAGCTAGTGCCAGGACTCTATTGAGAAAAGTGGTGGAAAGTAAGCCTGGAAAGATAGGCACTGGGCCACTTTACACAGGCCTTCGTAAGGGAGGAAAAAGAGGAAACTAGACCACCAACTTACACCATACACAATAATAAACTCAAAGCGGATTAAAGACTTAAATGTAAGCCATGAAACCATAAAAATCCAAGAAGAAAACATAGGCAATAAAATCTCAGACATCTCACGTAGCAGAATTTTTGCTGATACAAGAGAAACAAAGGAAAAAATAAACACATGAGACTACATCAAAATAAAAAGCTTCTGCACAGCAAAAGAAACCACCATCAAACTGAAAAGGGAAGCCAATGTATGGGAGAACATATTTGCCAATGAAACATCTGATAAGGGGTTAATCTTCAAAATATTATATAAAGTACTTTTACAACTCAACAAAAGGAAGACAAACAATCCAATTAAAAATGAGCAGAAGACCTGAATAGACACTTCTCCAAAGAGGACATACAAATGGCCAAAAGACATGAAAAAATGCTCAGAGTCACTAATCATCAGAGAAATGCAAATTAAAACCACAATGAGATATCACCTCACACCTGTCAGATGGCTATCATCAAAAAATCAAGCCCTAGCTGGTTTGGCTCAGTGGGCCCTAGCTGGTTTGGTTCAGTGGATAGAGCGTCGGCCTACGGATTGAAGGGTCCCAGGTTCGATTCTGGCCAAGGGCAACATGCCTGGGTTGCGGGCTCTATCCCCAGTGTGGGGCGTGCAGGAGGCACCCAATCAATGATTCTCTCTCATCATTGATGTTTCTGTCTCTCTCTCCCTCTCCCTTCCTCTCTAAAATCAATAAAATATATTTAAAAAAAAAATCAACAAACGACAAGTGCTGGTGAGGATGTGGAGAAAAGAGAACACTCGTGCACTGCTGATGGGAATGCAGACTGGTGCAGCCACTATGGAAAACAGTATGGAGTTTCCTCAAAAAGTTAAAAATGGAACTGCCATTTGACCCAGGGATCCCACTTCTGGGAATATATCTGGATTTTATCCTTAAAACCCTGAAACACCAGTTAGAAAGATTATATGCACCCTTATGTTCATAGCAGCGTTTTGTTTTTTTTAATCCTCACCCGAGGATATTTTTCCATTGATTTTTTTAGAGAGAGTGAAGAGAGAGGGAAAGACAGAGAAAAATATCTATGTGAGAGAAACACATCAATTGGCTGCCCCCTGCACGGGGAGGAACCTGCAACCGACGTATGTGCCCTTGACTGGAATCAAACTTGGGACCCTTAGGTTCGCAGGTTGACGCTCTATCCATTGAGCCAAACCAGCTAGGGCAGCAATGTTATTAACAATAGCTAAGATTTGGAAACAGCCCAAGTGCCCATCAGTATATCCTATATAATAAAAGCCTAATATGCAAATTGACTGAACAATGGAACGACCAGTTGCTATGACATGCACTGACCACCAGGGGGCAGATGCTCAATGCAGGAGCTGCCCCCAGTCCACAGGCCTCAGACCAGCCAAGGCAGGTGCCAGTGGCACCCCCGCCCCCCAAATTGCCCCACTGGTTGCCCCACAGATCGGCCCTGATCATCGGCCAGGCCTAGGGACACTACCCATGCATGAATTTCATGCATTGGGCCTCTAGTGAATAGATAAAAAAGCTGTGGGACATTTACACAAAGGAATACTGTAGGTTTAAAAAAGAGGGATCTTTTACCCTTTGGGACAGCATGGATAGACCTAGAAACTACTATGCTAAGTGAAATAAGCCAATCTGAGAAAGACAAATATCACATGTTCTCCCTTATTTATGGAATCTAATGAGCAAAATGAATTGACCAACAAAATAAGACCCAAAGCATGTTGCCATGGAAGAGACTGACATACCTTGATGTGGGGGTGGGGAGATGAGAAATAAACCAAAGAACTTATATACTTATACGCATAGCTCATGGACACGGGCAATAGTGTGGTGAAGGCCTGAGGGGTGCAGGGGGTGGAGTGGAGACGGTCAATAGGGACAAAAAGGTGACATCTGTAATACTTTCAACAATAAAGATAAAAAAAGAAATAATGTGATAATATGTAATCAATGAATGTAGGAAAATTATTTTAGAGGTATGTCAGAGAGTTGATTAACAAAAAAGTATAATTTATTTTTCTGGGTTTTATAATATTTGAAGTAATGATCAGCTTTTAAAAATCTGTAATTTTGTGATTTATTTACCATTCTAAATATGCATATTCATACCTAATTTTGTATAAATAATTATCTATTTTTTAAATGGAGGGCCCTCACGCCGTAACCGGTTTGGCTCAGTGGATAGAGCGTCGGCCTGCGGACTGAAAGGTCTCAGGTTCGATTCCGGTCAAGGGCATGTACCTTGGTTGCAGGCATATCCCCAGTGTGGGGTGTGCAGGAGGTAGCTGGTCGATGTGTCTCTCTCATCGATGTTTCTGACTTTCTATCCCTCTCCCTTCCTCTCTGTAAAAAATCAATAAAATATATTAAAAAAAAAAAAAATGGAGGGCCCTCACATTGTATAAGTGTCAGGTCCTATAAAGGTTTGGAATGGATGGGATCCAGAAGCTACCAGGAACCCAGACACTTTTTTCTTGCTCTATTGTTTGCTCCTCCCTGGGGCTGAGCCACAGCTGAAGGGTTTTCCCTGCTCTCAGTTTGCATATGGCTCCCCCACAACTACCAACACACATATGCTAGGCTATAGGCACTTTAAGAGGCTGTAGATAGCCTATTGGTCCCAATTCCAAATTCCTGAGAGATCAACTATGATAGGCCCATTTATACAAGGTGTACCTTGCTGGTTCAATCAGTCAGTGATAGCCAAAGAGAACAAAGTCACATGGCATGAGCATGGCTGCTGGGGCAGAACCAGACAGTGCCTGGTTGTCAGAGAATAGGGTTGGCTCCTATCAGGGTTGAACTAGAGGGGTGCTGAATAGGAATGAAAGTGTACCAGAATAGAAGGAAAAGCTAGAGAGCTCCACAACTGGTGAAATCAGAGAGGGGAGGAAAACAAGAATGTTAAATGGGAGGCGAACCCTTTATCGCTCAATATGGGAATGAAAGTGATAATCAAAGTGAGGGTCATAAGGGAAGACTAAGTTCTCAGAGCTGTAGCATGTAAATCAGTTGCTCCTCCTAATCGGGAAATTCTTTCTTGTGCTAATCCTTGGAGGCTTTGATATATTTGATTAAGGGAGGCCATTTCCCTGATAATATTTCAAAGCTCATTTGTTATCTGTGAGGATATTTATTATTTATTGTTTTTTGTTTGTTTGTCTGAAGGAAACTGGCAGCATTACTATTTAGTTACACTGCTAATTAACCTTAATTAACCTTCAACTATTTGTATAGCACATAAGAAATAACACTGCTCATATATACTGTAAGGATATTTTAATTATTTTTAAATATGTTTTTATTCATTCCAGAGAGAGAAAGGGAGAGGGAAAGAGAGATAGAAACATCAATGATGAGAGAGAATCATCCATCAGCTGCCTCTTGCATGTCTCCCATGCAAGAGAGGGTTGAGTCTGCAACTCAGGCATGTGCCCTGACCAGGAATAGAACCGTGACCTCCTGGTTCATAGGTCAATGCTCAACCTCTGAGCCACACTGGCCGGGCTATAAGGATATTTTTAAAGAAACATTTTGAAAAAAACCAAGATGGCAGCATAGGTAAACACCGGAAATTGTTGCCTCCCACAACAAATTAAAAAATACAACTAAAAGACAAAACGGACATCATCCAGAACCACAGGAAGGTGGGCTGAGTGGAAATTCTACAACTAGAAGGAAAGAGAAAAGCACACTGAGACTCAGAGGAGGTGCGGAAGTGCAGAGGTACGGAGGTGCATGCAGCAAGGGCTGGCAACTGAGGATGCGCTGTCTTTTTGAATCAGGAGGGAGTCACAAGCCCCCAGCTGCTCTGAACTCCAGTTCTGGGTGAGTCTCTGGGGACCTAGACTCATACGGGGAGAAACTGGACTGTCTGGCAGCGGGCAGAACTCGGAACTTGAGGGTGGCTTTCTCTCAAAGGTGCTTGCAGCGATTACCGGACACTGAGACACGGGGTCCCTTGGGCAGGGCTGAGGATCAGCCATAGCTGCATGCTCCGCGCTATAGATTCCCTGAGACCCCGCCCCACCCAAGTTGTGGCAGAGGCTTTTGCATATGAATGCCCTGGCCCTTCACAATCTGAAAATTACCTAACAAACTGCAGCTGGGCCAGATAGACCCAGAACTTCCAAGAGAAGGCCTAAGGCCCCACAGCAGCTTGCATTGCTTCACAGTTGGGCCTCATTTGGGCACCTCCAAACCCCAAACAAGGAGGGGGAATCTGCAGATCTCCTCCTAGCTCCTGCTGGGTAGCCTCAGGCAGAGGCTAAATTAGCATCTCCTTAGATCCAAGAGCCAGTGTACCCAGTGGTCAGAGTGGGACCATCCAATTACAACTCCTCAGATCCATAAGAGACACACTCAGGGGGCAGACTCAGTGAGCACCAAAGCCCCACTGAAGCAAGTCTTGCCCCAGAAGGGTGTCTTCAGCACAGAAGTTCTCCCACTGCAGACACAGCTGATTCTCACAGCCAATAGGCCTGGAGGTCAATTCCTCCCAGTGATACCTACAACAATCAAGGCTTAACTACAACAAGACTGTGCACAAAGCCCACAAAGGGGTGCACCAAGAGTGTCCACCTCAGGTAATTGGGGAGGCTGAGTCACTGGGCCCTATAGGACACCTAGCACACAAAGCCACTCTACCAACACAAAAAAACATAAAAAATGCAGAGACAGCCGGAACCGGTTTGGCTCAGTGGATAGAGCGTCGGCCTGCAGACTGAGGGGTCCCAGGTTCGATTCCGGTCAGGGGCATGTACCTTGGTTGCGGGCACATCCCCAGTGGGGGGTATGCAGGAGGCAGCTGATCGATCTCTCTCATTGATGTTTCTAACTCTCTGTCCCTCTCCCTTCTTCTCTGTGAAAAATCAATAAAATATTAAAAAAAAATGCAGAGACAAAGAAACAGGTCACAAATGACAGAAATGGAGGAAAGCAAACTACTGGATATAGAGTTCAAAACCACACTTTTAAGGTTTTTCAAGAACTTTCTAGAAACCGCCGATAAATTTAGTAAGACCCTCAAAAAGACTGGTGAGACCACCGATAAATGTAGTGAGACCCTCAAGAAATCTAGTGAGACCCTCGAGGTTATGAAAAAGGACCAACTAGAAATTAAACATACTCTGACTGAAATAAAGGATATTATGCAGAATTCCAACAGCAGACCAGAGGAGTGCAAGAATCAAGTCAAAGATTTGAAATACGAAGAAGCAAAAAACACCCAACCAGAAAAGCAAAATGAAAAAAGAATCCAAAAATACGAAGATAGTGTAAGGAGCCTCTGGGACAGTTTCAAGCGTACCAACATCTGAATTATAGGGGTGCCAGAAGAAGAGAGAGAGCAAGATATTGAAAACCTATTTGAAGAAATAATGACAGAAAACTTCTCCTACCTGGTGAAAGAAATAGACTTACAAGTCCAGGAAGCGCAGAGAACCCCAAACAAAAGGAATCCAAAGAGGACCACACCAAGACACATCATAATTAAAATGCCAAGAGCAAAAGACAAAGAGAGAATCTTAAAAGCAGCAAGAGAAAGACAGTCAGTTACCTACAAGGGAGTACCCATACGACTGTCAGCTGATTTCTCAACAGAAACTTTGCAGGCCAGAAGGGAGTGGCAAGAAATATTCAAAGTGATGAATGCCAAGAACCTACAACCAAGATTACTTTACCCAGCAAAGCTATCATTCAGAATTGAAGGTCAGATAAAGAGCTTCACAGATAAGGAAAAGCTAAAGGAGTTCATTACCACCAAACCAGTATTATATGAAATGCTGAAAGGTATCCTTTAAGAAGAGGAAGAGGAAGAAAAAGGTAAAGATACAAATTATGAACAACAAATACACATCTATCAACAAGTGAATCTAAAAATCAAGTGAATAAATAATCTGATGAACAGAATAAACTGGTGATTATAATAGAATCAGAGGCATAGAAAGGGAGTGGACTGACTATTCTGGGGGGGGTAGGGGTGTGGGGGTGAGGGAAGAGATTGGACAAAAATCGTGCACCTATGAGTGAGGACAGTGGCGGGGGGGTGGTTAGGGCAGAGGAGGGGGTGAGAACCGGGTGGAGGGGAGCTATGGGGGGGGAAAAAAGAGGAACAACTGTAATAATCTGAACAATAAAGATTTAATTTTTAAAAAAAGAAACATTTTACTTCTTTATAGCTCATCAAGAATCCTATATAATAAAAGCCTAATATGCAAATTGACCAAATTGGACTGACCAGGAACAACTGGTTGCTATGACACACACTGAGCACTAGGGGGCAGACACTCAACACAGGAGCTGCCCCCTGGTGGTTAGTGTGCTCCCACAGTGGTAGCACCGCTCAGCCAGAAGCCAGGCTCACAGCTGGCGAGCACAGTGGTGGTAGCCTCTCCTGCCTCTGTGGCAGTTGGAATCCCCTGTGGGCTCGTGGACTGTGCAGGCTGGGCTGAGTGATCCCTGCCCCCTGCTGCCCCAAGTGCACAAATTTTGTGCACTGGGCCTCTAGTATTTAAGAATATTTTTCATATGCTAACTTCTTATTACTAGCATTTTAGACTGATGTTCAATTTGTAAGTTCTAAATTTTTTTTAAAATTTTGTTACCTAGAATACTAAATGGCCTTAGGCCCTGGTAAATGTATGAAAATTTACCAAGATTGTCTTCTTTTTTTTTTTCTTAGATCAGATCTTTGAAATATTTTCCCTCTAGAACAGACATAGCTAGCATACTTCCAGTGCACAGAAGACTTGCTTTCTTATCTTATTTTTTCATTCCTTTAACCCATTCACTTATCTCACTCCAAAAACCTGCTACTGGAAAACAGGATCCCACCTAAGACATTTTTGTGGGAAAAGGGTTCCACAAAGCCAGTCATATACGCTACATGAGTTAGTCATTAATCTCCTTTGAAGATATCTAGACCATTTACAGAAAAATCTACAATTGCCATTTGAAACTTTGCACTCAAAAAGACTCAGTGCTACCCAGTTGGTCTGGTAACCAGAAGAGCATCTTTAATACAAATCTGTCCCTTGCTGGTCTCAGCATGCTGTCATTTGGAAGTTTAGTACTTTAGGGCTTGAGAGGCAGGATATAGTGCCTTTGCTCTAGTATCTATTTCCTGCCTAACTGCACAAGTGTTTTCTTAATGATTGAAGGGCTCTTTGGGCTAATGGCAAATGAAAAATATTAAAGACTGAAAACGTCAATAGAATAACATAAAAATAATTAAGTTTTCCATCATATGTGTTGGAAAAATGCCAAAGTTGACTTATATTAAATGTAAACCACCTTATAAAAATATACAGGACATTCACAGGAAAAACTGAAAACCAAAATAATTTTGAACATATGGGTATGGTTAGCTATAGACCAGTGGTTCTCAACCTTCCTAATGCCGCGACCCTTTAATACAGTTCCTCATGTTGTGGTGACCCCCAATTCCACTGTTACAAATTGAACATAATTAAAGCATAGTGATTAATCACAAAAACAATATGTAATTATATATGTGTTTTCTGATGGTCTTAGGCGACCCCTGTGAAAGGGTCGTTCGACCCCCAAAGGGGTCTCGACCCACAGGTTGAGAACCGCTGTCATAAACAGAATTGTCAAGTCTCCATGTGAGTCCACAGTTTGGCTAACTAATTTTAGCTTTTTCTATGATTTGCCTAAGCTCCCTGATTTCTCTACTTGGCCCTGCTCACTAGACCCAAGCCTGTTTCTGTGATTCTATACCTGGTTTTCTGCCCTCCACCATCTCACTCAGCCCCTCCCTCTCTTGCGGGGCGGGTGAGGGGCGGGGAGCTATCTATTCAATTAAAGGGAGCTTGTTGTCTCTGAGCTCCCTCTACTAGGCTCAAGGGCATCAACATTTCCAAAGACCTTCCTCTTCTACAGCTCTTATCTCAGTGACCTCAAAAAGGGAGCTTATAAAAATAAGAAAAATTTGGACTCAAATTCCAACTGTTTAGTTGTATTAACAAAAGCAAGTTTCTTAATTATTTAGGCCTCAGTGTCCTCAACTGTAGGATGACTAGGTTACAGTAAATATAAATATTCCTGACAGTTCTAAGGTACTAAAAGCTGGAGGGTGGGGACTCCAACCTTGCCTCTTCCATCTGCGGAAGCTTACTTCTCTAGTTTGTACGGATCACAAAAGGACCTACTCTGGACTCAGTCATAATTAATATGTTAAGAATTAATCATTGTTAACATATTAATTTCTTCCTCTACCCAGGTAAGCAAATGAAAATACAGACTTCATAAGTATGTTCTGAAATTCTCTACTAGCGGAACCTAAGCCTCTCTCAGGCTTGTTGAGTTGTGACTGGGCTCCTTCACTTACCCTAAATCTCATGTCAAAGGTATTGACCTATTCCTACGGAGAGTACAGGGCAGGGAGGCCTCACTGCACAAGTCTTATCTTGATTGAAGGACTGACTCTTTGGGCTAATGGCAAATTAAAAATATTAAAGCCTGAAAACGTCAACCCTGGAGGCCACAGTGAGAAGGAGCAGGAGGAAGCTGAGCAGCCTGTGAAGAGCACAGTCTGGGCCCTGACCAGTTTGGCTCAGTGGATAGAGCATCGGCCTGCGGACTCAAGGGTCCCGGGTTCGATTCCGGTCAAGGGCATGTACCTTGGCTGCGAGCACATACCCAGTGGGGAGTGTGCGGGAGGCAGCTGATAGATGTTTCTAGCTCTCTATCCCTCTCCCTTCCTCTCTGTAAAAAATCAATAAAATACATTTAAAAAAAAAAAAGAGCACAGTCTGGAGCCAGCAACGACAATACCTTCCTGACTGGGTTTTTCAATGTTGGAAACATTCAAACCTGTGAAGAGTTTGTGTGAGTTTATTTGAGCCCAAACTGTCGATGTAAGTGGGTTACATGAAACCCATTGGTGATAGATTAGGAAGCAAAGCAGGGGAACCTCTGAGATTGGATAAAAAGTAAAATGATAAACATATACTTCTTTTACATAGGTGGGCATAGGACAGTGAACAGTCAACAATGAACTCAGTGAGAATGAGGGGGTTTGTGGTCTCCGCAGACTGGTGCCTGTGCTTTGAGGAGTGCGGAAAAAGAAAAATTACTTTGACATACCAATGATATGTTATCATTGATGCAAAAAGACAGTAGACAGGCTCAGTTAAGGTAAAGACTGACCTTTGTCAGGGAAGATACCAGCCTAGGACATGAGTACCTACCATACTAGTAAACTGCTTTTAGTTAAAAAGTTTTCATTTCAGACCATCCTTTGTGGTTACTTTAGGTCTCTGAGTTTGCAAGGCCGCCCGCCACGCAGGCCTCCCCTGAGCTAGTTAGGTTAGCATGTGGCCCCTTTTTGTTCACAGGTTATTATGAGGATTAAAAGAAAAGGTAAAAAGAAAGTACACATTCAATCAACACTGTTTAAGATGATGCTAAATTTCAAAAGCATGTTGTTGATACTTAGGCCTCTGACGACATGTAACATAAATGCAGGTATACCTGTACTATATTACTATACCTCTTCATGGACTCTTGAATATTAATTTTTTAAAAAAATATATATTTTATTGATTTTTTTACAAAGAGGAAGGGAGAGGGATAGAGAGTTAGAAACATCGGTGAGAGAGAAACATCTATCAGCTGCCTCCTGCACACCCCCTACTGGGGATGTGCCCTCAATCGAGGTACATGCCCTTGACTGGAATAGAATCTGGGACCCTTGAGTCCACAGGCTGACGCTCTAGCCACTGAGCCAAACCGGTTAGGGCCTGAATATTAATTTTAACCATGGAACTTCCTCCCTCCACCCCCTCCCTGTTCTTTACATTTGGGAAGTTAACAGTCTTTCATGTAGCTAGCAATGTAGATTCACAGTATTTTAATACTCTCAGCTCATCCTTTTCTGCCTGGAATTAACATTTTAATTATGGTCTTCCTGTGGCCTTTTTATCCTCCATATTGATTGGCTTTCTTATCCTGGCCTTAAATTTCTCTCTCTTTTTGCTTAGCAGTCTGTCATCAGCAGATATAGAAAGTATACTCAGATATGGTGCGGCAGACAAGAAGAACAGGATGCAGGAGCCACAGGCTGGGGTAGAGGGAATATGTTGATAACCAGGGAAGAAGAGAGGGTCTGGAAAGAGAGAGATAGGGAACATGGCCAGAGACATCAACCATCTGGGTGGTGCCTGCTATGCTAGGCAGAACAGGGATGCCAAACAGAGGTGACTAGGGTTGCAAAGTGGCAGCAGTGACCTATGAATCTGGGGGACCAGGACCTGAGGCTGGTGTCAAGCCTGTTGCAGGAAGCAATACTTTTCATCCCTGATGTTTGGACAAGAACAGTTAAAACAAGGCTGCATTTAGAAAGTGCTAGTGGTTAAAAGCACAGGCTCTGACAAAGGATTCAATCTTAAACTCCACCGTCTACTGTGTAACTTCAAAAAAGTTCCTTGTCGCCGAAACCGGTTTGGCTCAGTGGATAGAGCGTCGGCCTGCGGACTGAAGGGTGCCGGGTTCGATTCCGGTCAAGGGCATGTACCTGGGTTGCGGGCACATCCCCGGTGGGAGATGTGCAGGAGGCAGCTGATCGATGTTTCTAACTCTCTATCTCTCTCCCTTTCTCTCTGTAAAAAATCAATAAAATATATTAAAAAAAAAAAGTTCCTTGTCTTTTACCATCAACATGAACTTCAATATAAAGATGGAGATAATTATATGGAACTTCATAAGATTAATGAACGGAATTAATTAGTATCTAGTAGTGTACTTATAGTGGCCAGTATTATTGTTTTTATGGCTGTTATTATTTAGTTTAATTGAAACAATGCCACCCACTCTGATTAGCTCGCCAATAAGAAAAACCTCCTGAGAAGAAAGCAGATAAATAATGGGGAAAACAAGTCTTTGGTTTGTTTTTTTCTAATCTTTAAGGCAATCTAGGAAATACAATTTAAAATTCTATTAACTCATTTTAACTTGGTAGCATGGAAGAAACAGAGCTAAATGCCCTTGAAAATTAGTTAGCTCACAAATAAGAAAATTTATTTCAGATCTTTCCCCATGAAAGATATTTATCTTTGTGTTTTAATTAACTACTATAGCATTTATCCTGAATTTTATTAAGGAATCAATTTTATTCGGAAACTTTAAAGATTAATACAGTCTTAAATCACTAATAAAATGTCTTCTTGTACATTTCATTTGGACTTTTAACTTTATAATAAAGGAGGCAAATTCTGCTGACAAAAATTAGTTTTAACATTGAAAAAATTATAAATTCTAATTAGAATAAAGAGTAATCCATCTTAAACACTTCAAATATTTTAATAAAGCAATAAAATGTGCTTTAATTTACTTGTGGATAGAATTAATAAAATGCCTCCAACTAAAGTACTATTTTAAAGGGAAGGTTGCTTTAAAAATATATCAAGAACTAAAATTATGCCGAAACCGGTTTGGCTCAGTGGATAAAGCGTCAGCCTGCGGACTGAAGGGTCCCAGGTTTGATTCCGGTCAAGGGCATGTACCTGGGTTGCAGGCAAATCCCCAGTGGGAGGTGTGCAGGAGGCAGCTGATCGATGTTTCTCTCTCATCGATGTTTCTAACTCTCTATCTCTCTCCCTTCCTCTCTGTAAAAAATCAATAAAACATATTAAAAAAACTAAAATTATGAGATGACTTTAAGCATTTACTTTAATAGAAATATTACACTGTAAAATGACACATGCAACTCATGAGGATTCAATTTCCCTTCTATAGTCAAAACATATTTTTTGCTTATTTGACCTGATTGCATTTGATGGCACAAATGCCATTCTTAAGAATTGTTTCATTGTATTCTGGGAACTTAACATGTCCCCCTAAATTATTTTGGTTTTGATCATTCTTTAAGGCTGGCTTGCTTAATATACAATGCTTAAGAGATTCTGATTCATAAAAGGCAATCTGATACATAAAATCAAAAGTGAGTTTGGGGATTAGCTTCCTTTGCTAACCAGAGTATAGGAGAGTTATGAATAATCATCGTTATAGAAGTCCAGAAAGGGGCAGTGGGAGGGATGGATACCGTGGCTCACAAATGAGGTCAGCTAACACCAGAATATAATTGGGCAGTTGCCTGAAACCACAGGTTCTTTAAGGAGAGGCAAAAGAAGAGATTTTTCTGGTTGCTCTTGCGAAGTTACGAGGTTGAAGTTACGTAGTTGTTGGTAACCTGGGGATTTGCCCACCTGTAGTGAAGGAATCTAACAAATTTAAAGATTGTGTCAGTTATTCAAAATTCACTACTTTGGATGCTCCTGTGGCGGTCAGTTGCCAACACGGGTCCTAGTGGTCTTCATCTTCTACTAGTATTTATGTCCTTGTGCAGCGTCACCTCTCACGGAATTGGGACTGATTTGCATGACCAATAGAATGTGGCACAGTGATGGCTGTGACTCCAGAGGCCAGGTCAGAAAGGGTAGCACAGCTTCCCCTTGTTCTCTTGGACTATTCACTTTGAGAACTTCCAAAGATTAGCCCAAGACAGAGCATTTCCAGTTTGGGAGGGGCACATGATTCCCTGGCTACCACACAGGGAAGTTAGTCTTCTTGTTCCTCACGTTGATTATCACTCCCATCCCTAAACTGGGCCCTAAAGGGTCCTCTTCCCATTTTAACATATTCAAATATGATATAAAAGCAGGAAAACCTCTTCCCTTGGTTAGCCTATCTTACTGAAGACAGACTGAAATTTTAAAAAGCTTGTCTTAGATAATTAGAGAAATCAAAGGGGGAAATAAACAATCAAGAAGTACAAAAGTATTCTGCCTAGCCCAGCTGGTGTGGCTCAGCTATTTGCACATCATTCCATGTACCAAGAAGTCACTGGTTCAATTCCCAGTCAGGGCACATGCCTGGGTTGTGGGCTCAATACCCCAAAAGGGATTGTTTCTCTCACAGATGTTTCTATCTCTCCCTCTCCCTTCCCCTCTCTTTAAAATCAACAAAAACCTTTTAAAGAAAGCATTCTGCCTAATACACGTTATATAATCTCATTTATATTTAGTCCCTATAAATGCATGCATAAGTATATAAATGCACAGGAAAAGAATCTGGAAGCTGAAGTGCTCATCTATCATTTAAGGTTAGCTGTGAAAGAGTAGGGTATGGAGTGGCTGGTATGTATGGAGGGTGAGGAGTAGACAGGAGAGTAGAGAAGGGAAGGAGACTTGGTTTATAAAAAATTCTATTTTGTATTATTTGAAAATTGATAAGGGTACATTAATGAACCACTGTATAATTAAAATAAATTGTACAATATAAAAAAACCCAGCTCCTTCTGCCGCTCCTGGGGCTGCGGGTGTGCTCGTTTGGTGTGGACCTGCGACCCCTTTTGTGAAGCGGCAGCTGAGAAGACTCCGGCCCTCGCCATGGCCAACGAAAAGCCCAAGGAAGGAGTCAAGACTGAGAACAATGATCATATTAATTTGAAGGTGGCGGGGCAGGATGGTTCTGGGGTGCAGTTTAAGATTAAGAGGCACACACCACTTAATAAACTAAGGAAAGCCTATTGTGAACGACAGGGTTTGTCAATGAAGCAGATCAAATTCCGACTTGAGGGGCAGCCAATCAATGAAACAGACACACCTGCACAGTTGGAAATGGAGGATGAAGATACAACGGATGTGTTCCAGCAGCAGACAGGAGGTGTCTACTAAAAAGGGAACCTGCTACTTTACTCCAGAACTCTGTTCCTCCAGACCAAGAAGACATTCTCAATTAGAAAACTACAATTTGGTTTCCACACATCTGACTACTACAGTATAGTTTTTCTCTGTTCTTTCATTTCCCCCTTCCCCATTCCTTTATGGTACATAAAGTAACTAATGTATGTGCACAAGCATTTGCATTTTTTTAAACTAAATGGCCAATGGTATGTTTCCATCTACATCAAATGGAGATGGGATGGGGAAAAAATACTGGTTCGGTGAAAACACCCCCTCACTCCATTAGTGGCATGCTCATTCAGCTCTTATCTTTACATTCCAGTAAGTTATTTTGCTCTTACTGTTTAACAAAAAAAAGAACAACATAAAAATTCTTGCATACCTTGTTTGATTGTAGAATTTTGATGTTTTTCATTTATCATTGTAAAACCAAGGACAATTTTGTAACTTTTTTTTATGTAGCTGTTACATGTAGGGCAATCTGTCTTTAAGTAGGGATAAATTAGTCTAAAAAAATGAATCCTAGTTTTCCCTTCAAGTCCAGTGTCTTGTTGTTTAAATAAACTTCTTGTTTAAAAACACACACACACACACACAACAAAACCCAGGAGTAACAGCAATCTAGTTATGTAGATACCTCCTATTATATGAGCATGTTTCCAGGACTGCTGGCCACGTCAGCCCTTTCCTACGGAACCTGACACTTTAGAATGCTATGCTGCAAACTTTCTGGGTTTCTTCCTTGGCCAGCTTCCATAAGAGATGTGTCTTTCTAAGACCTGCTATCAAAGAGCTGCCTTAGAGATATCAAGCTTGGCAACTTCAAGGCCAATACCAAGAGAGCAGATTCCTCTGTCTCCTATTGTATCAGTCAACGACTGCAACACTAATTCTGGGTAGCAAACCACCTCAAAACATACTGCTTAAAACAGCAATTCTTTTCTGTAGGTCACTGGCTCCAAGCTAGAGGATGGTTCTAAACCTGCTCCATGCCTCTCATTTTTCTTGGGCCAGGCATGTTCTTCACATTGTGAAAGGCAGGTGTGGAGAGAGGCAAGTGGAAACATGCAATACCTATTAAATAATGTCAGTCTCAGAACTGTCACATTGTCACTTCTGTGCATATTCTTTTGGCCAAGAGCAGGTGGAATGACCTAACCACACATCAATGAGGTGGAGAAACATTCTATCTCTAATGAGAGGAACTATAAAGCCACATTTCAAAAGTCACACATGCCTGGAGCAGTGAAGAATTGGGAAGGATAATGTTATCTAGCAAGGTTACCCACCTGGGACCTTTCAGCTTACTTCCAATTGGCAGTGGGGAAAATATATTTCTTCTAATGGTGGCTGACAACAGGAATGATTTTTAAAAAAATATTTATTGTTGAAAGTATGCCATAGGTCCTCCTTTTCCTTTCCCCCATTAACCTCTTCCAGCACGCTCCTCCCCCTTCACCACCCATTGTCTGTGTCCACGGGTTATGCATATACGCATACAAGTTCATTGGTTGATCTCTCCCTACCCACCCTCCCCTGCCTTCCCTCTGAGGTTCAACAGTCTGTTCATGCTTCTATGTCTCTGGGTCTATTTTGACAGCAGGAATGATTTGACCTTGCAGGTGAGATCTGTTCCTAACTCTAAGAATTAGGCTTTGTCCTTGCAAGCTCCTTAATATGCCATGTTTTTGTCATGGAGATGCAGTAGTATTAATTCCTTCAAACACCAAAGTGGACAATGGTTGCCACAAGTGATAGGGTATTTCACAGGAAGTAGGGGAATAGAAATACTTCCCTAGAAAGGATGCTGTGCTTGTGGTATCCTGTTTACTGTGTATTAACAATTTGAATGTTAAAAGGCTTTATAAATTCTTTAGTTTAAAGGGGTGCCAAGACTTATCATGTTTTAGAACTCAGGAATCTCCATAAAACTTCATTAGAGTTAAGAGGATCTTTTTTACTAACCCTCTTTGCTACCTGGGTTTCCCCTTTGTTTAAAAGTAAAAGTCCCTTTATTAAGAAAAAAGTCCACAGCTTTGCTTTTTAAGATAGAAAGGAAGGATCATACCCCTCCCTCCAATAAAGAGAGGTATTACTAGCTTTAAAAAAGAAAGAGGAGATAATTGAATTCCTAGCTTCTTCTGGGACTTAAATCGGCGGGGCCTCCTGTGGTTCTCCGATATTTGAGCCCCATTCTAGGGTTATTTCCATGGTTCCCACGTTACTTCCAAGAAGAGCTACCACTTACATTCCTCAGGGTTTCTTCTTCGCTCAAGACTGGTTGTGGAGCAGCAAAAAGAGTAAAGCTGGTGTCCAGAAATGAACCTGGTGGATACCGCGCCAGGTCCATCCGAGTGCAGCTGCAGGAGCCCGAGGGGGATAGAATCAGTCCCCACGCGCACGGGGCAGGCACAGCTCTTTGTTAAAGAAGCAAATACCGAACCAGAAGATGCTGCGGCTGAGAAATGTGGTGGTGGTGGGAATAGATTGAGGCGTTTGCATGCGTAACTGTGCATACGAAAGGTCTTTAATGAGGCGCTTCGAACGCAGGACAACCCAGGGCACCGTGTCATTGGCTTTGTGCACTTGAAGGCGCCTGAGAGTGCCTTGCTCAGAGGGTTCCCCTTTGTGTGAAAGTGGGGAAACCAAAAGCGTGCAGCTAACTGCTGGCCTTTCGTTTTCGAATTGTAGGCGCTTGGACCCAAATACCCCCGCACCAATACACTCCCGCGTGCTCGCACCAACAATACTCGTACTGGAGTTACTTCTCCGTCGCTGACGGAGCGAGGAGCGACAAAGGCTCGGTGCGGGCGCCTGCAGCTCCGGGAGCCGCGCCAAGGGGCTGTCCGCCTCGCTCCGCAGCTGCGCGCTGAGCCCCCGCCGCCCGCCCGTCAGCAAACGCGGGCACCAACCGCCGCGCCGCCCGGCCGTTGGGCGGGTGGTAATTTCTGGGAACGGGGCGGGGTCCGCGGGTGTACGAAGCCGGACAGGGAGGAGGAGCGGGCGGCGCCGAGGGGCGCGCGGCGGGCTGGGCGGTGCGCCGCGGGCGTCAGCGGCCGGGGCGGGGCCGGGGCGGAGAGGGCGGTGCGCCGCTCCCCGCCCGCGCCCCCACCTTCCACTTAGCCTGGCTGAGAAGTGGAGTCGGGAGGGCGCGGGCTAGACTCCCAACCCCGGCCCCCAGTAACTGTCAGACGGCCCTAGCGCGGGGCCGTCCTGGAGCAGAGGGGCGAGAGTCCAGCGCCGGGGATGGGGTGCCCGCCGGGGCCCGCGAGGGCGCTCGGAGTGGAGCGCGTGTGTGCGTGCGGGCCGGCCGGCGGGGGAAGCGGGCGGGCGCTGCAGGTGCACGCGCGGCCTCGCCGCCTCTGCGCCAGTCCGGGAAGGGGATGGGGGAGCTCCGAGCAGGGCGCGGGACACGTGGGGAGAGTCATTACCTGAGAAGGCGGGTTAGGGAGAAGTTGGGGGATCAGGGGCGGGAGAGACCCGAGAGAGCCACGGAGGCAGGTTTGGCCGGCTGATGGGGGCCGCGGGCGGCGGGCCGCGCGGGGTATAAATAGCCGGCCCCGCTTTGACAGGCGCTGCGGTGACTGGCGGTGCCGCCCCCCCCTCGCCGCTCGGGGAGGGGAGGAGCGCTCGGAGCGGGCGGGGTGGGGGAGGCGGACTCAAGTGTCCTGGTGGCGGCGGCAGGAGGCCGAGGGGGAGGAGCCGAGCGGGGGGTGGAGGGAGGGGAACGGGGCGAGGGCGGGGGCCACCATTGCTCCCCGCGCCGGGCTCTGTGTCGCCGTGGTCGCCTCGGCGGTTGGGGGTCGGTGGGGCGGTGCGGGCGGGGGGCGCTGCGCGGGGAGGCGCGCGCTGTTTTGTCTCCTCCTCTCCCAGCGGAGCGGCTCGGGCTGCCGGGGAGGCCCGGCTCCCTCCGGACGCCCGGCCAACGGCGGCGGCGGCGGCGAGTCCGCGGCCCTGCCGGGAGGGAAAGCGACGCCGCCGTCTTGCCGGGCGACGCGGCGAGCAGGTAAGAGCGCGAGCAGCCGAGGCTGCGGGAGGGAGCGCGGAGGGCGCGGCGACGGAGTATCGCTGTCCCGAGTGCCGCCGCCTCCCTCCGCGCCTCCCGCCCCGCGCCTGTGTTGTTTGCTCCGGGGTTTGCGGAGGGGTTTTCCAGAGGCTGTGGCCGTGACACCCGCGGGGAGCGGGGGAAGGGGGCCGGTGCCCTCGGGCAACGGTCGGGGAGCGGGAGTCGGAGAAAGGGGAAGGCGCGCTGCGCGCAGCCCGCGGGGAGTGCGGGGCGCGGGGCCGGGCGGAGGGAGAGGTTACGGACCCCGGCGGGGGGGATGGGCCGCGCGCAGCTGGGCTCGCAGTGTTTACATCTCCGCGCGAGTCACCTCTGCCGAGAAGCGGGCTGGACTGACCCGCCTTCCCCCGCGGGGAGGCCAGGGCGGGGGTCCGGCTCAGGAGGAAGCGCGTCCTGGGAGGGTCCGGTCGGGCGGGAGGCTGCGGCCGGCGCCTGGGCAGGGCGGCCAGCTCGGGGCGGGACCTGGGAGGCTCGGGCGGCTCGGGGTGGCGTGGCGGGCCGGCGGGCAGTGCCCTCCCCAGCCGAGCCGAGCCGGGGCCGGGCCGCCGCCTCTCACCTATCCTTCCCTGGCGGCTGGCGCGCGCGGCAGGTTGTCCTCGGCCATTCTTTTATCCTCGCGCTCCTCGCCGGCCCCCTGCCGCCACTTCCCCTACTCCCCGGGGCGAGGGAGGCTTGTCTCTGTTTGGAATCTGTTTTTAAACAAAACAGGAACGGGCTCTGTACTACGCGCGCCTTCTGGATCCTCTCTCCGCGAAGCTGGCCCTTGGGGACCGGGCTACGGGCCGTTTTGGGGGGGCCGCGGGAGAAGAAGCGCGGGGAGGCTTCTGCAGGGGGCCCCGAGCCCCCTCTCTTGCTCCAGTTGGGCAATTTTATTGCATGTCAGCAAAGGACGGAGAAAATATTCTAACACACCCAGAGGAATCCAGATTGCTCAGTTTCGGCTTGTTTCTCGTGGGCCAGTATCCCAGGCCCTTTTTTTTTTTTCTAGATTCGCTGCAGACTAGCCTTCAAGTTTTTAGTACTTCATTAAAGTAAATGAGGGGACACTTCATTGTAAAACTAGAATTTTCCTCCTCTCCTGTGATCATGAACATGTACTTCAGCTGTGTGGTTTAAATTTTAATCCGGTGATGAGAGAACAGTGCTCGTGTGTTTGGTAATCAGATTTACTTTCCTTTTTATCTATAAGTGAGCCTCTATGGAGAGGTAAATTAAGCACTTTCTCTGGTGCCAGAATCACCGGATAATGTATGTACCCTTTACTAAGATAAGATTGGATGTTTTTGTTTCAGAGTTTCTTCCTTTCAAGACTATATAAAACTGGAAGCTGTTAAGTTACGCTTAAAGGAATTTAGGAATAATTAAAGTTTATAGACAGTGCAACACAGTTTACACAGTGCATTCATATGAGTGTTACTGAGGTGTCACCTAGCAAACACATGAAGTAGAAAGTTGAAATATCTTGGGCATCTGAAATTTGAATATTTAATGTCAACCTGTTTTTAAACGTAGTGACTTAATTAATTGATCAATCATTGCTTCTCATTTCAGACATATAATAGTATACTAAAAAAAAAATCAGAGTTTCATTGGAAAGAATTTGTAACTTTGAGATTTTTCTATCCTAAGTTAATAGATTGGTAACTGTGTTGATGGCCTTTACCCGCTCACAGATTGCACAAGTGTGTGTGTGTGTGTGTGTGTGTGTGTGTGTGTTTTGGTAACAGCTTTATTGAGATACTAGAGGCCTGGTGCTCGAAATACTTGGGGGGGTTGTACTTTGGGGGGGGTCCCTTAGCCCCACCTGCATTCTCTCACAATCCCCCACCGCTGGCTCCTATCTCGCCTGCCTGATCACCCCTAACCACCTCTGCCTTCCTATCTGATTGCCCCTAACGGCCTCTGCCTCCCCGCCACTGTGACTTTGTCCAGAAGGACATCCGGAAGGTTGTTCGGCTGCCTGGTCTAATTAGCATATTACGCTTTTATTATTATAGGTAATTCATATACCATTTAGTTCACCAATTTAAAATGTACAGTTTAGTGGGGGTTTTTCTTTTAAATTCTTATCTGAGGATATGATTGATTTAGAGAGAGGGGAATGAAAGAGAGATAGAGATATAGAGAGGAGAAATATCAATTAGTTGCTTCTCCTTCATGCCCAGACCAGGGATGGAACTGGAAACCTAGGTATGTGCCCTGACAGGGACTTGAACCCACAACCTTTTGGTGTATGGTACAATGCTCCAACCAATAGCCACCTGGCCAGGACAGTTAAGTGTTTTCTAATATATTTATAAAGTTATGCCAGCTGTCACCATAATCAATTTTAGAATGTTTTCATCATCCTAGAAAGGAACCACATACCCATTTAACAGTCACATTCAGGTTTCCCCCAACATCCCCAGGCCTAGGCACCACTGATCTACTTTCTGTGTATTTGCCTGTTCCTGGGCATTTTATATAAATGAATCATGTAATATGTGATCTTCAGTGATTGGTTTCTTTCACTTAACACCATGTTTTCAAAGTGCATCCATGTTGTAGCATGTGTCATTTCATTTTTTCTATTGCCGAGTAATATTCCATTGTATGGATATACCACGTTATTAATTAGTTGGTGAACTTTTGAGTTTCCATTTTTTAGCTATTGTGAATAATGCTGCTATGGACATTTGTGTACAAATTTTTGTTTGAACGTTTTTTCATTTCTGTTGGGTATGTGCATTTTTAAAAAATCAGCTTTTTTGAGTTATTTAATTCCAAAATTAATTTATTTCGAGTGCACATTCAGTGATTTTTAGTAAATGGAAGTGTCAAACCACAAGCCAGTTTTATTTATTTATTTTAAACATATTTTTTATTGATTTCAGAGAGGAAGGGAGAGGGAGAGAGAGATAGAAACATCAATGATGAGAGAGAATCATTGATCGGCTGCCTCCTGCACCAGGAATTGAGCCCAAAATCCAGGCATGTGCCCTGATTAGGAATTTAGCCATGACCTCCTGGTTAATAAGTCGATGCTCAACCACTGAGCCATACCGACTGGGCACCACAAGCCAGTTTTAGAACATTTCTGTCCTCCAAAATTTCTCTCTAGACTGTCTGTAGTTAACCCTTATTTTCACCCCCAGCCCCAGGGAGCCACTGATTTGTGCTTTGTCTCTGTAGATTTACCTTTTCTGAATATCCTCTATAATAAAAGCCTAATATGTAAATTGTCCCCTTGACTGGGGGTTCAACTGCTCGCTATAACGTGCACTGACCATCAGGGGGCGGTGTGGAACATGGTGGGTGTTGGCAACATGGCGCTGGCAGCGGGCGGCAGTGGAGGTGCTGCTGGCCCCCATGGGCCCCAACTAAAGTGGACTGATGGTATGGTGGAGCAGGTGAGCGGGCGGCGCCAGGCTAAGGCAGGTGTGAGTGGGGCCAATCATAGCCCCACCGATTGCCCAGCGGCAGTGGCAGCGGAGGGTGGGGCCACTGCCTGGCTCCCAGGCGCTAAGGGAGAAAGGGCAAATAGCAATATTAAAATATTTCTTCTAATTATTTTCCTTTCAGTGTGCACGAATCCATGCACCAGACCACTAGTTTTATATAAATGGAATCATAACATATACAGTCTTTTACATATGGCTTCTTTCACTTATACTGTTTTTGGAATTAATCTTTATTGTAGCATGTATATGTATTTTTTTCTTTTTATCGCTGAATATTCTATTGTATGAATAGACAACATTTTGTTTATCTGTTGACCAGTTGATGGGCATTTAAATTGTTTCTAGGTCTTTTTATTTTCTTTTTAAAGATTTAAAAAAATGTTTTTATTGATTTCAGAGAGGAAGGGGGAGAGAGAGATAGAAACATTAATGATGAGAATCATTGATCAGCAGCCTCCTGCATGCCCCCCTACTGGGGATCGAGCCCACAACCCGGGCATGTGCCCTTGAGCGGAATCAAAACGGAATCGAACCCGGGACCTTTCAGTCCACAGGCTGATACTCTATCCACTGAGCCAAACCAGTTAGGACCTTTTTATAGATTTTTAAATTGATTTTTAGAGAGAGTGAGAGTGAGAGGGAGAAACAGCACGCTCCCTACAGGAAATTGAGTCAGAAGCCTGGGCTTGTGCCTCTGCAGGGAATTGAATCAGCAATCCCTTAGTGCAGCGGTCGCCAACTGGTGGTCCCTGAAGTCCAAAAGGTTGGCGACCGCTGATTTAAGGAAACCTTTGGAGCAGTGGTTGCCAAACCGTGGTCCGCGGACCACTGGTCGTCCATGAGGTCCGAAAGGTTGGCGACCGCTGCCTCAATGCATGGGACAAGGCCCAACTAACTGAGCCACACCGGCCAGGGCTGTTTCTAGTTTTATGTTTTTTTTTTTTTTTAAATATATTTTTATTGATTTCAGAGAGGAAGGGAGAGGGAGAGGGGGAATAGAAACATCAATGGGAGAGACACATGGATTGGCTGCGTCCTGCATGCCCCCTACTGGGAATGGAGCCCGAAACCTGGACATGTGCCCTGACCAGGAATTGGAACTGTGACCTCCTGGTTCATATGCGC